>NW_027103093.1:0-300000 GCF_040182565.1 Anser cygnoides
TACAGTGACTCTAGACAGTGCACTGGCACCACTCGGAATACACTGCAGTGAGTCCAGAGAGTGCCCTGGCACCACTGGGGATGCAGTGCAGTGAGTCCAGAGAGTGCACTGGCACCACTGGGGATGCACTGCAGTGAGTCCAGAGAGTGCAATGGCACAACTGGGGATGCAGTGCAGTGAGTCCAGAGACTGCACGGGCACCATTGGGATACACTGCAGTGAGTCCAGAGAGTGCACTGGCACCACTGAGGATGCAGTGCAGTGAGTCCAGAGAGTGCACTGGCACCACTGGGGATGCTGTGCAGTGAGTGCAGAGAGTGCACTGGCACCACTGGGGATGCCGTGCAGTGAGTCCAGAGAGTGCACTGGCACCACTCGGGATGCACTGCAGTGAGTCCAGAGAGTGCACTGGCATCACTGGGGATGCAGTGCAGTGAGTCCAGAGAGTGCACTGGCACCACTTCGGATGCACCCAGGTGAGTCCAAAGAGTGCACTGGCACCACTGGGGATGCAGTGCAGTGAGTCCAGAGACTACACTGGCACCACTGGGGATGCAGTGCAGTGAGTCCAAAGAGTGCTCTGGCACCACTGGGGATGCAGTGCAATGAGTCCAGAGAGTGCACTGGCACCTGTGGGAATGCAGTGCAGTGAGTCCAGAGAGTGCACTGGCACCACTGGGGATGCAGTGCAGTGAGTAAACAGAGTGCACTGGCACCACTGCGGATGCAGTGCCGTGAGTCCAGAGAGTGCACTGTCAGTACTGGGGATGCAGTGCAGTGAGTCCAGAGAGTGCACTGGCACCAGTGGGGATGCAGTGCAGTGAGTGCAGAGAGTGCACTGGCACCACTGGGGATGCAGTGCAGTGAGTCCAGAGAGTGCACTGGCACCACTTGGGGATGCACCCAGGTGAGTCCAAAGAGTGCACTGGCACCACTGGGGATGCAGTGCAGTGAGTCCAGAGAGTGCACTGGCACCACTGGGGATGCTGTGCAGTGAGTGCAGAGAGTGCACTGGCACCACTGGGGATGCAGTGCAGTGAGTCCAGAGAGTGCACTGGCACCACTTCGGATGCACCCAGGTGAGTCCAAAGAGTGCACTGGCACCACTGGGGATGCAGTGCAGTGAGTCCCGAGACTACACTGGCACCACTGGGGATGCAGTGCAGTGAGTCCAAAGAGTGCACTGTCAGCACTGGGGATGCAGTGCAATGAGTCCAGAGAGTGCACTGGCACCATTGGGAATGCAGTGCAGTGAGTCCAGAGAGTGCACTGGCACCACTGGGGATGCAGTGCAGTGAGTAAACAGAGTGCACTGGCACCACTGCGGATGCAGTGCCGTGAGTCCAGAGAGTGCACTGTCAGTACTGGGGATGCAGTGCAGTGAGTCCAGAGAGTGCACTGGCACCACTGGGGATGCACTGCAGTGAGTGCAGAGAGTGCACTGGCACCACTGGGGATGCAGTGCAGTGAGTCCATAGAGTGCACTGGCACCACTGGGGATGCAGTGCAGTGAGTCCAGAGAGTGCACTGGCACCACTGGGGATGCAGTTCAGTGAGTCCAGAGAGTGCACTGGCACCACTGGGGATGCACTGCAGGGAGTCCAGTGTGTGCACTGGCACCACTGGGGATGCAGTGCAGTGAGTCCAGAGATTGCACTGGCACCACAGGGGATGCAGTGCAGTGAGTCCAGAGAGTGCACTGGCACCACTGGAGCTGTACTGTAGTGAGTCCAGAGAGTGCACTGGCACCACTGGGGATGCAGTGCAGTGAGTCCAGAGAGTGCACTGGCACCACTGGGGATGCACTGCAGTGAGGCCAGAGAGTGCACCGGCACCAGTGGGGATGCACTGCAGTGAGTCCAGAGAGTGCACTGGCACCACTGGGGATGCACTACAGTGACTATAGACAGTGCACTGGCACCACTCGGAATACACTTCAGTGAGTCCAGAGATTTCACTGGCACCACTGGGGATGCAGTGCAGTGAGTCCAGAGAGTGCACTGGCACCACTGGGGATGCACTGCAGTGAGTCCAGAGAGTGCACTGGCACCACTGGGGATGCAGTGCAGTGAGTCCAGAGAGTGCACTGGCACCACTGGGGATGCAGTGCAGTGAGTAAACAGAGTGCACTGGCACCACTGCGGATGCAGTGCCGTGAGTCCAGAGAGTGCACTGGCACCACTGGGGATGCAGTGCAGTGAGTCCAGAGAGTGCAGTGGCACCACTGGGGATGCAGTGCAGTGAGTCCAGAGAGTGCACTGGCACCACTGGGGATGTAGTGCAGTGAGTCCAGAGAGTGCACTGGCACCACTGCGGATGCACTGCAGTGAGTCCAGAGAGTGCACTGGCACCACTGGGGAAGCAGTGCAGTGAGTCCAGAGAGTGCACTGGCACCACTGGGGGTGCAGTGCAGTGAGTCCAGAGAGTGCACTGGCACCACTGGGGATGCAGTGCACTGACTCAGAGAGTGCACTGGCACCATTGGGGATGCAGTGCAGTGAGTCCAGAGAGTGCACTGGCTCCACTGGGGATGCAGTCCAGTGAGTCCAAAGAGTGCACTGGCACCACTGGGGATGCAGTGCAGTGAGTCCAGAGAGTGCACTGGCAACACTGGGGTTGTAGTGAAGTGATTCCAGAGCGTGCACTGGCACCTTGGGGATGCAGTGCAGTGAGTCCAGAGAGTGCAATGGCACCACTGGGGATGCACTGCAGTGAGTCCAGAGAGTGCCCTGGGACCAGTGGGGATGCACTGCAGTGATTCCAGAGAGGGCACTGGCACCACTGGGGATGCACTGCAGTGAGTCCAGAGAGTGCCCTGGCACCACTGGGGATGCAGTGTAGTGAGTCCAGAGAGTGCACTGGCACCACTGGGGATGCACTGCAGTGAGTCCAGAGAGTGCACTGGCACCACTGGAGATGCACTGCAGTGAGTCCAGATAGTGCACTGGCACCTTGGGGATGCAGTGCAGTGAGTCCAGAGAGTGCACTGGCACCAGTCGGGATGCAGTGCAGTGAGTCCAGAGAGTGCACTGGCACCACTGGGGACGCAGTTCAGTGAGTCCAGAGAGTGCACTGGCACCACTGGGGATGCAGTGCAGTGAGTCCAGAGAGTGCACTGGCCCCACTGGGGATGCACTGCAGTGAGTCCAGAGAGTGCCCTGGCACCACTGGGGATGCAATGCAGTGAGTTCAGGGAGTGCACTGGCACCACTGGGGATGCAGTGCAGTGAGTCCAGAGAGTGCACTGGCACCACTGGGGATGCACTGCAGTGAGTCCAGATAGTGCACTGGCACCTTGGGGATGCAGTGCAGTGAGTCCAGAGCGTGCACTGACACCACTGGGGATGCAGTGCAGTGAGTCCAGAGGGTGCACTGGCACCACTGGGGATGCAGTGCAGTGAGTCCAGAGAGTGCCCTGGCACAACTGGGGATGCAGTGCAGTGAGTCCAGAGAGAGCACTGGCACCACTGCGGATGCAGTGCAGTGAGTCCAGAGAGTGCACTGGCACCACTGGGGATGCAGTGCAGTGAGTCCAGAGAGTGCACTGGCACCACTGGGGATGCAGTGCAGTGAGTGCAGAGAGTGCACTGGCACCACTGGGGATGCACTGCAGTGAGGCCAGAGAGTGCACCGGCACCACTGGGGATGCAGTGTAGTGACTCCAGAGAGTGCACTGGCACCACTGGGGATGCAGTGCAGTGAGTCCAGAGAGTGCACTGGCACCACTGGGGATGCACTGCAGTGAGTCCAGAGAGTGCACTGTCAGCACCAGTGGGGATGCACTGCAGTGAGTCCAGAGAGTGTACTGGCAGCAGTGGGGATGGAGTGCAGTGAGTCCAGAGAGTGCACTGGCACCACTGGGGATGCATTGCAGTGAGTCCAGAGAGTGCACTGGCACCACTGGGGATGCAGTGCAGTGAGTCCAGAGAGTGCACTGGCACCACTGGGGATGCAGTGCAGTGAGTCCAGAGAGTGCACTGGCACCATTGGAGCTGTACTGTAGTGAGTCCAGAGATTGCACTGGCACCACTGGGGATGCAGTGCAGTGACTCCAGAGAGTGCACTGGCACCAGTGGGGATGCACTGCAGTGAGTCCAGAGAGTGCACTGGCACCACTGGGGATGCACTACAGTGACTCTAGACAGTGCACTGGCACCACTCGGAATACACTGCAGTGAGTCCAGAGAGTGCCCTGGCACCACTGGGGATGCAGTGCAGTGAGTCCAGAGAGTGCACTGGCACCACTGGGGATGCACTGCAGTGAGTCCAGAGAGTGCAATGGCACAACTGGGGATGCAGTGCAGTGAGTCCAGAGACTGCACGGGCACCATTGGGATACACTGCAGTGAGTCCAGAGAGTGCACTGGCACCACTGAGGATGCAGTGCAGTGAGTCCAGAGAGTGCACTGGCACCACTGGGGATGCTGTGCAGTGAGTGCAGAGAGTGCACTGGCACCACTGGGGATGCCGTGCAGTGAGTCCAGAGAGTGCACTGGCACCACTCGGGATGCACTGCAGTGAGTCCAGAGAGTGCTCTGGCATCACTGGGGATGCAGTGCAGTGAGTCCAGAGAGTGCACTGGCACCACTTCGGATGCACCCAGGTGAGTCCGAAGAGTGCACTGGCACCACTGGGGATGCAGTGCAGTGAGTCCAGAGACTACACTGGCACCACTGGGGATGCAGTGCAGTGAGTCCAAAGAGTGCTCTGGCACCACTGGGGATGCAGTGCAATGAGTCCAGAGAGTGCACTGGCACCACTGGGAATGCAGTGCAGTGAGTCCAGAGAGTGCACTGGCACCAATGGGGATGCAGTGCAGTGAGTAAACAGAGTGCACTGGCACCACTGCGGATGCAGTGCCGTGAGTCCAGAGAGTGCACTGTCAGTACTGGGGATGCAGTGCAGTGAGTCCAGAGAGTGCACTGGCACCAGTGGGGATGCAGTGCAGTGAGTGCAGAGAGTGCACTGGCACCACTGGGGCTGCAGTGCAGTGAGTCCATAGAGTGCACTGGCACCACTGGGGATGCAGTGCAGTGAGTCCAGAGAGTGCACTGCCACCACTGGGGATGCAGTGCAGTGAGTCCAGAGAGTGCACTGGCACCACTGGGGATGCACTGCAGTGACTCTAAAGAGTGCACTGGCACCACTGGGAATACACTGCAGTGAGTCCAGAGAGTGCACTGGCACTACTGCGGATGCACTGCAGTGAGTCCAGGGAGTTCACTGGCACCACTGGGGATGCAGTGCAGTGAGTGCCAGAGAGTGCACTGGCACCACTGGGGATGCAGTGCAGTGAGTCCAGAGAGTGCACTGGCACAATTGGAGCTGTACTGTAGTGAGTCCAGATATTTCACTGGCACCACTGGGGATGCACTGCAGTGAGTCCAGAGAGTGCACTGGCACCACTCGGGATGTAGTGCAGTGAGTCCAGAGAGTGCACAGGCACCACTAGGGATGCAGTGCAGTGCGTCCAGAGACTGCACTGGCACCATTGGGATACACTGCAGTGAGTCCAGAGAGTGCACTGGCACCACTGGGGATGCTGTGCAGTGAGTCCAGAGAGTGCACTGGCACCACTGGGGATGCCGTGCAGTGAGTCCAGAGAGTGCACTGGCACCACTGGGGATGCACTGCAGTGAGTCCAGAGAGTGCACTGGCACCACTGGGGATGCACTGCAGTGAGTCCAGAGAGTGCACTGGCACCAATGGGGATGCACTGCAGTGAGTCCAGAGAGTGCACTGGCACCACTTGGGTTTTAGTGCAGTGAGTGCAGAGAGTGCACTGGCACCACTGGGGATGCACTGCAGTGAGTCCAGAGAGTGCACTGGCACCACTGGGGTTCCACTGCAGTGAGTCCAGAGAGTGCACTGGCACCACTGGGGATGCAGTTCAGTGAGTCCAGAGAGTGCACTGGCACCACTGGGGATGCACTGCAGGGAGTCCAGTGTGTGCACTGGCACCACTGGGGATGCAGTTCAGTGAGTCCAGAGAGTGCACTGGCACCACTGGAGCTGTACTGTAGTGAGTCCAGAGAGTGCACTGGCACCACTGGGGATGCAGTGCAGTGAGTCCAGAGAGTGCACTGGCACCACTGGGGATGCAGTGCAGTGACTCCAGAGAGTGCACTGGCACCAGTGGGGATGCACTGCAGTGAGTCCAGAGAGTGCACTGGCACCACTGGGGATGCACTACAGTGACTCTAGACAGTGCACTGGCACCACTCGGAATACACTTCAGTGAGTCCAGAGATTTCACTGGCACCACTGGGGATGCAGTGCAGTGAGTCCAGAGAGTGCACTGGCACCACTGGGGATGCACTGCAGTGAGGCCAGAGAGTGCACCGGCACCAGTGGGGATGCACTGCAGTGAGTCCAGAGAGTGCACTGGCACCACTGGGGATGCACTACAGTGACTCTAGACAGTGCACTGGCACCACTCGGAATACACTTCAGTGAGTCCAGAGATTTCACTGGCACCACTGGGGATGCAGTGCAGTGAGTAAACAGAGTGCACTGGCACCACTGCGGATGCAGTGCCGTGAGTCCAGAGAGTGCACTGGCACCACTGGGGATGCAGTGCAGTGAGTCCAGAGAGTGCAGTGGCACCATTGGGGATGCAGTGCAGTGAGTCCAGAGAGTGCACTGGCACCACTGGGGATGTAGTGCAGTGAGTCCAGAGAGTGCACTGGCACCACTGCGGATGCAGTCCAGTGAGTCCAAAGAGTGCACTGGCACCACTGGGGATGCAGTGCAGTGAGTCCAGAGAGTGCACTGGCAACACTGGGGTTGTAGTGAAGTGATTCCAGAGCGTGCACTGGCACCTTGGGGATGCAGTGCAGTGAGTCCAGAGAGTGCAATGGCACCACTGGGGATGCACTGCAGTGAGTCCAGAGAGTGCCCTGGGACCAGTGGGGATGCACTGCAGTGATACCAGAGAGTGCACTGGCACCAGTGGGGATGCACTGCAGTGAGTCCAGAGAGTGCCCTGGCACCACTGGGGATGCAGTGTAGTGAGTCCAGAGAGTGCACTGGCACCACTGGGGATGCACTGCAGTGAGTCCAGAGAGTGCAGTGGCGCCACTGGAGATGCACTGCAGTGAGTCCAGATAGTGCACTGGCACCTTGGGGATACAGTGCAGTGAGTCCAGAGAGTGCACTGGCACCACTCGGGATGCAGTGCAGTGAGTCCAGAGAGTGCACTGGCACCACTGGGGATGCAGTGCAGTGAGTCCAGAGAGTGCACTGGCACCACTGGGGATGCAGTGCAGTGAGTCCAGAGAGTGCACTGGCCCCACTGGGGATGCACTGCAGTGAGTCCAGAGAGTGCCCTGGCACCACTGGGGATGCAATGCAGTGAGTTCAGAGAGTGCACTGGCACCACTGGGGATGCACTGCAGTGAGTCCAGAGAGTGCACTGGCACCACTGGGGATGCACTGCAGTGAGTCCAGATAGTGCACTGGCACCTTGGGGATGCAGTGCAGTGAGTCCAGAGCGTGCACTGACACCACTGGGGATGCAGTGCAGTGAGTCCAGAGGGTGCACTGGCACCACTGGGGATGCATTGCAGTGAGTCCAGAGAGTGCCCTGGCACAACTGGGGATACAGTGCAGTGAGTCCAGAGAGTGCACTGGCACCACTGCGGATGCAGTGCAGTGAGTCCAGAGAGTGCACTGGCACCACTGGGGATGCAGTGCAGTGAGTCCAGAGAGTGCACTGGCACCACTGGAGATGCAGTGCAGTGAGTGCAGAGAGTGCACTGGCACCACTGGGGATGCACTGCAGTGAGGCCAGAGAGTGCACCGGCACCACTGGGGATGCAGTGTAGTGACTCCAGAGAGTGCACTGGCACAACTGGGGATGCACTGCAGTGAGTCCAGAGAGTGCACTGGCACCACTGGGGATGCACTGCAGTGAGTCCAGAGAGTGCACTGTCAGCACCAGTGGGGATGCACTGCAGTGAGTCCAGAGAGTGTACTGGCAGCAGTGGGGATGGAGTGCAGTGAGTCCAGAGAGTGCACTGGCACCACTGGGGATGCATTGCAGTGAGTCCAGAGAGTGCACTGGCACCACTGGGGATGCAGTGCAGTGAGTCCAGAGAGTGCACTGGCACCACTGGGGATGCAGTGCAGTGAGTCCAGAGAGTGCACTGGCACCACTGGGGATGCTGTGCAGTGAGTCCATAGAGTGCACTGGCACCACTGGGGATGCAGTGCAGTGAGTCCAGAGAGTGTACTGGCACCACTGGGGATGCAGTGCAGTGAGTCCAGAGACTGTACTGGCACCACTGGGGATGCAGTGCAGTGAGTCCAGAGAGTGCACTGGCTCCACTGGGGATGCAGTGCAGTGAGTCCAGAGAGTGCACTGGCCCCACAGGGGATACACTGCAGTGACTCCTGAGAGTGCACTGGCACCACTGGGGATGCAGTGCAGTGAGTCCAGAGAGTGCACTGGCACCACTGGGGATGCAGTGCAGTGAGTAAACAGAGTGCACTGGCACCACTGGGGATGCAGTGCCGTGAGTCCAGAGAGTGCACTGTCAACACTGGGGATGCAGTGCAGTGAGTCCAGAGAGTGGACTGGCACCAGTGGGGATGCAGTGCAGTGAGTCCAGAGAGTGCACTGGCACCACTGGTGATGCAGTTCAGTGAGTCCAGAGAGTGCACTGGCACCACTGGGGATGCACTGCAGTGAGTCCAGATAGTGCCCTGGCACCACTGGGGATGCAGTGCAGTGAGTCCAGAGAGAGCACTGGCACCACTGCGGATGCAGTGCAGTGAGTCCAGAGAGTGCACTGGCACCACTGGGGATGCAATGCAGTGAGTCCAGAGAGTGCACTGGCACCACTGGGGATGCAGTGCAGTGAGTCCAGAGAGTGCACTGGCACCACTGGGGATGCACTGCAGTGAGGCCAGAGAGTGCACCGGCACCACTGGGGATGCAGTGTAGTGACTCCAGAGAGTGCACTGGCACCACTGGGGATGCACTGCAGTGAGTCCAGAGAGTGCACTGGCACCACTGGGGATGCACTGCAGTGAGTCCAGAGAGTGCACTGTCAGCACCAGTGGGGATGCACTGCAGTGAGTCCAGAGAGTGTACTGGCAGCAGTGCGGATGGAGTGCAGTGAGTCCAGAGAGTGCACTGGCACCACTGGGGATGCATTGCAGTGAGTCCAGAGAGTGCACTGGCACCACTGGGGATGCAGTGCAGTGAGTCCAGAGAGTGCACTGGCACCATTGCGGATGCAGTGCAGTGAGTCCAGATAGTGCACTGGCACCACTGGTGATGCAGTGCAGTGAGTCCAGAGAGTGCACTGGCACCACTGGGGATGCAGTGCAGTGAGTCCAGAGAGTGTACTGGCACCACTGGGGATGCAGTGCAGTGAGTCCAGAGACTGCACTGGCACCACTGGGGATGCAGTGCAGTGAGTCCAGAGAGTGCACTGGCTCCACTGGGGATGCAGTGCAGTGAGTCCAGAGAGTGCACTGGCCCCACAGGGGATACACTGCAGTGACTCCTGAGAGTGCACTGGCACCACTGGGGATGCAGTGCAGTGAGTCCAGAGAGTGCACTGGCACCACTGCGGATGCAGTGCAGTGAGTAAACAGAGTGCACTGGCACCACTGGGAATGCAGTGCCGTGAGTCCAGAGAGTGCACTGGCACCACTGGGGATGCAGTTCAGTGAGTCCAGAGAGTGCACTGGCACCACTGGGGATGCACTGCAGTGAGTCCAGATAGTGCACTGGAACCACTGGGGATGCAGTGCAGTGAGACCAGAGAGTGCACTGGCACCACGGGGGATGCAGTGCACTGACTCAGAGAGTGCACTGGCACCACTGGGGATGCACTGCAGTGAGTCCAGAGAGTGCACTGGCACCACTGGGGATGTAGTGCAGTGAATCCAGAGAGTGCACTGGCACCAGTGGGGATGCACTGCAGTGAGTCCAGAGAGTGCACTGGCACCGCTGGGGATGCAGTGCAGTCAGTCCAGAGAGTGCACTGGCACCACTGGGGATGCAGTGCAGTGACTCCAGAGAGTGCACTGGCAACACTGGGGATGCACTGCAGTGAGTCCAGAGAGTGCACTGGCACCACTGGGGATGCAGTGCAGTGAGTGCAGAGAGTGACCTGGCACCACTGGGGATGCAGTGCAGTGAGTCCAAAGAGTGCACTGGCACCACTGGGGATGCAGTGCAGTGAGTCCAGAGAGTGCACTGGCACCACTGGGGATGCAGTGCAGTGAGTCCAGAGAGTGCACTGGCACCACTGGAATGCAGTGCAGTGAGTCCAGAGAGTGCACTGGCACCACTGGGGATGCAGTGCAGTGAGTCCAGAGAGTGCACTGGCACCACTGGGGATGCAGTGCAGTGAGTCCAGAGAGTGCACTGGCACCACTGGGGATGCACTGCAGTGAGTCCAGAGAGTGCACTGGCACCACTGGGGATGCACTGCAGTGAGTCCAGAGAGTGCACTGGCACCACTGGGGATGCAGTGCACTGACTCAGAGAGTGCACTGGCACCACTGGGGATGCACTGCAATGAGTCCAGAGAGTGCACTGGCACCACTGGGGATGCAGTGCAGTGAGTAAACAGAGTGCACTGGCACCACTGGTGATGCAGTGCCGTGAGTCCAGAGAGTGCACTGGCACCACTGGGGATGCAGTGCAGTGAGTCCACAGAGTTCAATGGTACCACTGGGGATGCAGTGCCGTGAGTCCAGAGACTGCACTGGCCCTACTGGGGATGCAGTGCAGTGACTCCAGAGAGTGCACTGGCACCACTGGAGCTGTACTGTAGTGAGTCCAGAGAGTGCACTGGCACCACTGGGGATGCAGTGCAGTGAGTCCAGAGAGTGCACTGGCACCACTGGGGATGCAGTGCAGTGACTCCAGAGAGTGCACTGGCACCAGTGGGGATGCACTGCAGTGAGTCCAGAGAGTGCACTGGCACCACTGGGGATGCACTGCAGTGAGTCCAGAGAGTGCACTGGCACCACTCGGAATACACTGCAGTGAGTCCAGAGAGTTCACTGGCACCACTGGGGATGCAGTGCAGTGAGTCCAGAGAGTGCACTGGCACCAGTGGGGATGCACTGCCGTGAGTCCAGAGAGTGCACTGGCACCACTGGGGATGCAGTGCAGTGAGTCCAGAGAGTGCACTGGCACCACTGGAGCTGTACTGTAGTGAGTCCATAGAGTGCACTGGCACCACTGGGAATGCAGTGCAGTGAGTCCAGAGAGTGCACTGGCACCACTGGGGATGCAGTGCAGTGAGTAAACAGAGTGCACTGGCACCACTGGGGATGCACTGCAGTGAGGCCAGAGAGTGCACTGGGAACACTGGGGATGCAGTGCAGTGAGTCCAGAGAGTGCACTGGCACCACTGGGGATGCAGTGCAGTGAGTCCAGAGAGTGCACTGGCACCACTGGGGATGCAGTGCAGGTAGTCCAGTGTGTGCACTGGCACCACTGAGGATGCAGTGCAGTGAGTCCAGAGAGTGCACTGGCACCACTGGGGATGCAGTGCAGTGAGTCCATAGAGTGCACTGGCACCAGTGGGGATGCAGTGCAGTGAGTGCACTGGCACCACTGGGGATGCACTGCAGTGAGTCTAAAGAGTGCACTGGCACCACCGGGGATGCACTGCAGTGAGTCCAGAGAGTGCACTGGCACCACTGGGGATGCAGTGCAGTGAGTCCAGAGAGTGCACTGGCACCACTGGGGATGCACTGCAGTGAGTCCAGAGAGTGCACTGGCACCACTGGTAATGCACTGCAGTGAGTCCAGATAGTGCACTGGCACACTTGGGGATGCAGTGCAGTGAGTCCAGAGAGTGCACTGGCACCACTGGGGATGCAGTGCAGTGAGTCCAGAGAGTGCACTGGCACCACTGGGGATGCACTGCAGTGAGTCCAGAGAGTGCCCTGGCACAACTGGGGATGCAGTGCAGTGAGTCCAGAGAGTGCACTGGCACCACTGGGGATGCACTGCAGTGAGTCCAGAGAGTGCACTGGCACCACTGGGGATGCAGTGCAGTGAGTCCAGAGAGTGCACTGGCACCACTGGGGATGCACTGCAGTGAGTCCAGAGAGTGCACTGGCACCACTGGGGATGCAGTGCAGTGAGTCCAGATAGTGCACTGGCACCACTGGGGATGCAGTGCAGTGAGTCCAGAGAGTGCACTGGCACCAGTGGGGATGCAGTGCAGTGAGTCCAGAGAGTGCCTTGGCACAACTGGGGATGCAGTGCAGTGAGTCCAGAGAGTGCACTGGCACCACTGGGTATGCAGTGCAGTGAGGCCAGAGAGTGCACTGGCACCACTGGGGATGCAGTGCAGTGAGTCCAGAGAGTGCACTGGCACAACTGGGGATGCAGTGCACTGACTCAGAGAGTGCACTGGCACCACTGGGGATGCACTGCAATGAGTCCAGATAGTGCACTGGCACCACTGGGGATGCACTGCAGTGACTCAGAGAGTGCACTGGCACCACTCGGGATGCACTGCAGTGAGTCCAGAGAGTGCACTGGCACCACTGGGGATGCAGTGCAGTGAGTCCAGAGAGTGTACTGGCAAGAGTGGGGATGGAGTGCAGTGAGTCCAGAGAGTGCACTGGCACCACTGGGGATGCATTGCAGTGAGTCCAGAGAGTGCACTGGCACCACTGGGGATGCACTGCAGTGACTCAGAGAGTGCACTGGCACCACTCGGGATGCACTGCAGTGAGTCCAGAGAGTGCACTGGCACCACTGGGGATGCAGTGCAGTGAGTCCAGAGAGTGCACTGGCACCACTGGGGATGCAGTGCCGTGAGTCCAGAGAGTGCACTGGCTCCACTGGGGATGCAGTGCAGTGAGTCCAGAGAGTGCACTGGCCCCACAGGGGATGCACTGCAGTGACTCCTGAGAGTGCACTGGCACCACTGGGGATGCAGTGCAGTGAGTCCAGAGAGTGCACTGGCACCACTGGGGATGCAGTGCAGTGAGTCCAGAGAGTGCACTGGCCCCACAGGGGATACACTGCAGTGACTCCTGAGAGTGCACTGGCACCACTGGGGATGCAGTGCAGTGAGTCCAGAGAGTGCACTGGCACCACTGGGGATGCAGTGCAGTGAGTAAACAGAGTGCACTGGCACCACTGGGGATGTAGTGCAGTGAATCCAGAGAGTGCACTGGCACCACTGCGGATGCAGTGCAGTGAGTCCAGAGAGTGCACTGGCACCACTGGGGATGCAGTGCAGTCAGTCCAGAGAGTGCACTGGCCCCAGTGGGGATACAGTGCAGTGACTCCAGAGAGTGCACTGGCACCACTGGGGATGCAGTGCAGTGAGTCCAGAGAGTGCACTGGCACCACTGGGAATGCAGTGCAGTGAGTCCAGAGAGTGCACTGGCACCACTGGGGATGCACTGCAGTGAGTCCAGATAGTGCACTGGCACCTTGGGGATGTAGTGCAGTGAGTCCAGAGAGTGCACTGGCACCACTGGGGATGCAGTGCAGTGAGTCCAGAGAGTGCACTGGCACCACTGGGGATGCAGTGCAGTGAGTCCAGAGAGTGCACTGGCACCACTGGGGATGCAGTGCAGTGAGTCCAGAGAGTGCACTGGCACCACTGGGGATGCACTGCAGTGAGTCCAGAGAGTGCACTGGCACCACTGGGGATGCACTGCAGTGAGTCCAGAGAGTGCACTGGCACCTTGGGGATGCAGTGCAGTGAGTCCAGAGAGTGCACTGGCACCACTGGGGATGCACTGCAGTGAGTCCAGATAGTGCACTGGCACCTTGGGGATGCAGTGCAGTGAGTCCAGAGAGTGCACTGGCACCAGTGGGGATGTAGTGCAGTGAGTCCAGAGAGTGCCCTGGCACAACTGGGGATGCAGTGCAGTGAGTCCAGAGAGTGCACTGGCACCACTGCGGATGCAGTGCAGTGAGTCCAGAGAGTGCAGTGGCACAACTGGGGATGCAGTGCAGTGAGTCCAGAGAGTGCACTGGCACCACTGGGGATGCACTGCAGTGAGGCCAGAGAGTGCACTGGCACCACTGGGGATGCAGTGTAGTGACTCCAGAGAGTGCACTGGTACCACTGATGATGCACTGCAGTGAGTCCAGATAGTGCACTGGCACCACTGGGGATGCAGTGCAGTGAGTCCAGAGAGTGCACTGTCAGCACTGGGGATGCAGTGCAGTGAGTCCAGAGAGCGTGCACTGGCACCAGAGGGGATGGAGTGCAGTGAGTCCAGAGAGTGCACTGGCACCACTGGGGATGCATTGCAGTGAGTCCTGAGAGTGCACTAGCACCACTGGGGATGCAGTGCAGTGACTCAAGAGTGCACTGGCACCACTCGGGATGCAGTGCAGTGAGTCCAGAGAGTGCCCTGGCACAACTGGGGATGCAGTGCAGTGAGTCCAGAGAGTGCCCTGGCACAACTGGGGATGCAGTGCAGTGAGTCCAGAGAGTGCACTGGCCCCACTGAAGATGCACTGCAGTGAGTCCAGAGAGTGCCCTGGCACCACTGGGGATGCAGTGCAGTGAGTCCAGAGAGTGCCCTGGCACCACTGGGGATGCACTGCAGTGAGTCCAGAGAGTGCACTGGCACCACTGGGGATGCAGTGCAGTGAGTCCAGATAGTGCACTGGCACCTTGGGGATGCAGTGCAGTGAGTCCAGAGAGTACACTGGCACCAGTGGGGATGTAGTGCAGTGAGTCCAGAGAGTGCCTTGGCACAACTGGGGATGCAGTGCAGTGAGTCCAGAGAGTGCACTGGCACCACTGGGGATGCACTGCAGTGAGGCCAGAGAGTGCACTGGCACCACTGGAGATGCAGTGCAGTGAGTTCAGAGAGTGCACTGGCACAACTGGGGATGCAGTGCACTGACTCAGAGAGTGCACTGGCACCACTGGGGATGCACTGCAATGAGTCCAGATAGTGCACTGGCATCAGTGGGGATGCAGTGCAGTGAGTCCAGAGAGTGCACTGGCACCACTGGGGATGCAGTGCAGTGACTCCAGAGAGTGTACTGGCACCAGTGGGGATGGAGTGCAGTGAGTCCAGAGAGTGCACTGGCACCACTCGGGATGCACTGCAGTGAGTCCAGAGAGTGCACTGTCAGCACTGGGGTTGCAGTGCAGTGAGTCCAGAGAGTGTACTGGCACCAGTGGGGATGGTTGCAGTGAGTCCAGAGAGTGCACTGGCACCACTGGGGATGCATTGCAGTGAGTCCAGAGAGTGCACTGGCACCACTGGGGATGCAGTGCAGTGAGTCCAGAGAGTGCACTGGCTCCACTGGGGATGCAGTGCAGTGAGTCCAGAGAGTGCACTGGCCCCACAGGGGATGCACTGCAGTGAGTCCAGATAGTGCACTGGCACCACTGGGGATGCAGTGCAGTGAGTCCAGAGAGTGCACTGGCACCAGTGGGGATGCAGTGCAGTGAGTAAACAGAGTGCACTGGCACCACTGGTGATGCAGTGCCGTGAGTCCAGAGAGTGCACTGGCACCACTGGGGATGCAGTGCAGGGAGTCCAGTGTGTGGACTGACACCACTGGGGATGCAGTGCAGTGAGTCCAGAGAGTGCACTGGCACAACTGGGAATGCACTGCAGTGAGTCCAGAGAGTGCACTGGCACAACTGGGGATGCAGTGCCGTGAGTCCAGAGAGTGCACTGGCACCACTGGGGATGCAGTGCAATACTCCAGAGAGTGCACTAGCAGCACTGGGGATGCACTGCAGTGAGTCCAGAGAGTGCACTGGCACCACTGGGGATGCAGTGCTGTGAGTCCAGAGAGTGCCCTGGCAACACTGGGGATGCACTGCAGTGAGTCCAGAGAGTGCACTGGCACCACTGGGAATGCACTGCAGTGACTCCAGAGAGTGCCCTGGCACAACTGTGGATGCAGTGCAGTGAGTCCAGAGAGTGCACTGGCACCACTGGGGATGCACTGCAGAGAGTCCAGAGAGTGCAATGTCAGCACTGGTGACGCAGTGCAGTGAGTCCAGAGAGTGCACTGGCACCACTGGAGATGCACTGCAGTGAGTCCAGAGAGTGCCCTGGCATCACTGGGGTTGCAGTGCAGTGACTCCAGAGAGTGCACTGGCAACCCTGGGGATGCAGTGCCGTGAGTCCAGAGAGTGCACTGGCACCACTGGGGATGCAGTGCTGTGAGTCCAGAGAGTGCCCTGGCAACACTGGGGATGCACTGCAGTGAGTCCAGAGAGTGCACTGGCACCACTGGGAATGCACTGCAGTGACTCCAGAGAGTGCCCTGGCACAACTGGGGATGCAGTGCAGTGAGTCCAGAGAGTGCACTGGCACCACTGGGGATGCAGTGCAGTGAGTCCAGAGAGTGCACTGGCACCACTGGGGATGCAGTGCAGTGAGTAAACAGAGTGCATTGTCACCACTGGTGATGCAGTGCCGTGAGTCCAGAGAGTGCACTGGCACCACTGGGGATGCAGTGCAGGGAGTCCAGTGTGTGCACTGACATCACTGGGGATGCAGTGCAGTGAGTCCAGAGAGTGCACTGGCACCACTGGGAATGCAGTGCAGTGAGTCCAGAGAGTGCAGTGGCACCACTGGGGATGCACTGCAATGAGTCCAGATAGTGCACTGGCACCACTGGGGATGCAGTGCAGTGAGTCCAGAGAGTGCCCTGGCACCACTGGGGATGCACTGCAGTGAGTCCAGAGAGTGCAATGTCAGCACTGGGGACGCAGTGCAGTGAGTCCAGAGAGTGCCCTGGCACTAGTGGATATGCACTGCAGTGTCTCCAGAGAGTGCACCGGCACCACTGGTGATGCAGTGCAGTGAGTCCAGAGAGTGCACTGGCACCACTGGAGATGCACTGCAGTGAGTCCAGAGAGTGCCCTGGCATCACTGGGGATGCAGTGTAGTGAGTCCAGAGAGTGCACTGGCAACCCTGGGGATGCAGTGCCGTGAGTCCAGAGAGTGCACTGGCACCACTAGGGATGCAGTGCAGTGAGTCCAGAGAGTGCCCTGGCACCACTGGGGATGTACTGCAGTGAGTCCAGAGAGTGCACTGGCACAACTGGGGATGCAGTGCAGTGAGTCCAGAGAGTGCACTGGCACCACTGGGGATGCAGTGCAGTGAGTCCAGAGAGTGCACTGGCTCCACTGGGGAAGCAGTGCAGTGAGTCCAGAGAGTGCACTGGCACCACTGGGGATGCACTGCAGTGAGTCCAGAGAGTGCACTGGCACAACTGGGAATGCACTGCAGTGAGTCCAGAGAGTGCACTGGCACAACTGGGGATGCAGTGCCGTGAGTCCAGAGAGTGCACTGGCACCACTGGGGATGCAATGCAATACTCAAGAGAGTGCACTAGCAGCACTGGGGATGCAGTGCCGTGAGTCTAGAGAGTGCACTGGCACCACTGGGGATGCAGTGCAGTGAGTCCAGAGAGTGCCCTGGCAACACTGGGGATGCACTGCAGTGAGTCCAGAGAGTGCACTGGCACCACTGGGAATGCACTGCAGTGACTCCAGAGAGTGCCCTGGCACAACTGGGGATGCAGTGCAGTGAGACCAGAGAGTGCACTGGCACCACTGGGAATGCAGTGCAGTGAGTCCAGAGAGCGCACTGGCACCACTGGGGATGCAGTGCAGTGAGAAAACAGAGTGCACTGGCACCACTGGTGATGCAGTGCCGTGAGTCCAGAGAGTGCACTGGCACCACTGGGGATGCAGTGCAGGGAGTCCAGTGTGTGCACTGACACCACTGGGGATGCAGTGCAGTGAGTCCAGAGAGTGCACTGGCACCACTGGGAATGCAGTGCAGTGAGTCCAGAGAGTGCACTGGCACAACTGGGGATGCAGTGCAGTGAGTCCAGAGAGTGCACTGGCACCACTGGGGATGCACTGCAGTGAGTCCAGAGAGTGCACTGGCACAACTGGGAATGCACTGCAGTGAGTCCAGAGAGTGCACTGGCACAACTGGGGATGCAGTGCCGTGAGTCCAGAGAGTGCACTGGCACCACTGGGGATGCAGTGCAATACTCCAGAGAGTGCACTAGCAGCACTGGGGATGCAGTGCCGTGAGTCCAGAGAGTGCACTGTCACCACTGCGGATGCAGTGCTGTGAGTCCAGAGAGTGCCCTGGCAACACTGGGGATGCACTGCAGTGAGTCCAGAGAGTGCACTGGCACCACTGGGAATGCACTGCAGTGAGTCCAGAGAGTGCCCTGGCACAACTGGGGATGCAGTGCAGTGAGACCAGAGAGTGCACTGGCACCACTGGGAATGCAGTGCAGTGAGTCCAGAGAGCGCACGGGTACCACTGGGGATGCAGTGCAGTGAGTAAACAGACTGCACTGGCACCACTGGTGATGCAGTGCCGTGAGTCCAGAGAGTGCACTGGCACCACTGGGGATGCAGTGCAGGGAGTCCAGTGTGTGCACTGACACCACTGGGGATGCAGTGCAGTGAGTCCAGAGAGTGTACTGACACCACTGGTAATGCAGTGCAGTGAGTCCAGAGAGTGCAGTGGCACCACTGGGGATGCAGTGCAGTGAGTCCAGAGAGTGCACTGGCACCACTGGGGATGCAGTGCAGTGAGTCCAGAGAGTGCACTGGCACCACTAGAGATGTAGTGCAGTGACTCCAGAGAGTGCACTGGCACCACAGGGGATGCACTGCAGTGAGTGCAGAGAGTGCACTGACGCCACTGGGGATGCACTGCAATGACTCTAGAGAGTGCACTGGCACCACTGGGAATGCAGTGCAGTCAGTCCAGAGAGTGCACTGGCACCACTGGGGATGCAGTGCAGTGAGTAAACAGAGTGCACTGGCACCACTGGGGATGCAGTGCCGTGAGTCCAGAGAGTGCACTGTCAGCACTGGGGATGCAGTGCAGTGAGTCCAGAGAGTGCACTGGCACCACGGGGAATGCAGTGCAGTGAGTCCAGAGAGTGTACTGGCACCACTGGGTATGCACTGCAGTGAGTCCAGAGAGTGCACTGGCACCACTGCGGATGCAGTGCAGTCAGTCCACAGAGTTCAATGGCACCACTGGGGATGCAGTGCCGTGAGTCCAGAGAGTGCACTGGCCCCACTGGGGACGCAGTGCAGTGACTCCTGAGAGTGCACTACCAGCACTAGGGATGCAGTGCCGTGAGTCCAGAGAGTGCACTGGCACCACGGGAATGCAGTGCTGTGAGTCCAGAGAGTGCCCTGGCAACACTGGGGATGCACTGCAGTGAGTCCAGAGAGTGCACTGGCACCACTGGGAATGCACTGCAGTGACTCCAGAGAGTGCCCTGGCGCAACTGGGAATGCAGTGCAGTGAGTCCTGAGAGCGCACTGGCACCACTGGGGATGCAGTGCAGTGAGTAAACAGAGTGCACTGGCACCACTGGTGATGCAGTGCCGTGAGTCCAGAGAGTGCACTGGCACCACTGGGGATGCAGTGCAGTGAGTCCAGAGAGTGCACTGGCACAACTGGGGATGCACTGCAGGGAGTCCAGTGTGTGCACTGGCACCACTGGGGATGCAGTGCAGTGAGTCCAGAGAGTGCACTGGCACCACAGGGGATGCAGTGCAGTGAGTCCAGAGAGTGCACTGGCACCACTGGAGCTGTACTGTAGTGAGTCCAGAGAGTGCACTGGCACCACTGGGGATGCAGTGCAGTGAGTCCAGAGAGTGCACTGGCACCACTGGGGATGCAGTGCAGTGACTCCAGAGAGTGCACTGGCACCAGTGGGGATGCACTGCAGTGAGTCCAGAGAGTGCACTGGCACAACTGGGAATGCACTGCAGTGAGTCCAGAGAGTGCACTGGCACAACTGGGGATGCAGTGCCGTGAGTCCAGAGAGTGCACTGGCACCACTGGGGATGCAATGCAATACTCAAGAGAGTGCACTAGCAGCACTGGGGATGCAGTGCCGTGAGTCTAGAGAGTGCACTGGCACCACTGGGGATGCAGTGCAGTGAGTCCAGAGAGTGCCCTGGCAACACTGGGGATGCACTGCAGTGAGTCCAGAGAGTGCACTGGCACCACTGGGAATGCACTGCAGTGACTCCAGAGAGTGCCCTGGCACAACTGGGGATGCAGTGCAGTGAGACCAGAGAGTGCACTGGCACCACTGGGAATGCAGTGCAGTGAGTCCAGAGAGCGCACTGGCACCACTGGGGATGCAGTGCAGTGAGAAAACAGAGTGCACTGGCACCACTGGTGATGCAGTGCCGTGAGTCCAGAGAGTGCACTGGCACCACTGGGGATGCAGTGCAGGGAGTCCAGTGTGTGCACTGACACCACTGGGGATGCAGTGCAGTGAGTCCAGAGAGTGCACTGGCACCACTGGGAATGCAGTGCAGTGAGTCCAGAGAGTGCACTGGCACAACTGGGGATGCAGTGCAGTGAGTCCAGAGAGTGCACTGGCACCACTGGGGATGCACTGCAGTGAGTACAGAGAGTGCACTGGCACAACTGGGAATGCACTGCAGTGAGTCCAGAGAGTGCACTGGCACAACTGGGGATGCAGTGCCGTGAGTCCAGAGAGTGCACTGGCACCACTGGGGATGCAGTGCAATACTCCAGAGAGTGCACTAGCAGCACTGGGGATGCAGTGCCGTGAGTCCAGAGAGTGCACTGTCACCACTGCGGATGCAGTGCTGTGAGTCCAGAGAGTGCCCTGGCAACACTGGGGATGCACTGCAGTGAGTCCAGAGAGTGCACTGGCACCACTGGGAATGCACTGCAGTGAGTCCAGAGAGTGCCCTGGCACAACTGGGGATGCAGTGCAGTGAGACCAGAGAGTGCACTGGCACCACTGGGAATGCAGTGCAGTGAGTCCAGAGAGCGCACGGGTACCACTGGGGATGCAGTGCAGTGAGTAAACAGACTGCACTGGCACCACTGGTGATGCAGTGCCGTGAGTCCAGAGAGTGCACTGGCACCACTGGGGATGCAGTGCAGGGAGTCCAGTGTGTGCACTGACACCACTGGGGATGCAGTGCAGTGAGTCCAGAGAGTGTACTGACACCACTGGTAATGCAGTGCAGTGAGTCCAGAGAGTGCAGTGGCACCACTGGGGATGCAGTGCAGTGAGTCCAGAGAGTGCACTGGCACCACTGGGGATGCAGTGCAGTGAGTCCAGAGAGTGCACTGGCACCACTAGAGATGTAGTGCAGTGACTCCAGAGAGTGCACTGGCACCACAGGGGATGCACTGCAGTGAGTGCAGAGAGTGCACTGACGCCACTGGGGATGCACTGCAATGACTCTAGAGAGTGCACTGGCACCACTGGGAATGCAGTGCAGTCAGTCCAGAGAGTGCACTGGCACCACTGGGGATGCAGTGCAGTGAGTAAACAGAGTGCACTGGCACCACTGCGGATGCAGTGCAGTCAGTCCACAGAGTTCAATGGCACCACTGGGGATGCAGTGCCGTGAGTCCAGAGAGTGCACTGGCCCCACTGGGGACGCAGTGCAGTGACTCCAGAGAGTGCACTACCAGCACTAGGGATGCAGTGCCGTGAGTCCAGAGAGTGCACTGGCACCACGGGAATGCAGTGCTGTGAGTCCAGAGAGTGCCCTGGCAACACTGGGGATGCACTGCAGTGAGTCCAGAGAGTGCACTGGCACCACTGGGAATGCACTGCAGTGACTCCAGAGAGTGCCCTGGCGCAACTGGGAATGCAGTGCAGTGAGTCCTGAGAGCGCACTGGCACCACTGGGGATGCAGTGCAGTGAGTAAACAGAGTGCACTGGCACCACTGGTGATGCAGTGCCGTGAGTCCAGAGAGTGCACTGGCACCACTGGGGATGCAGTGCAGTGAGTCCAGAGAGTGCACTGGCACAACTGGGGATGCACTGCAGGGAGTCCAGTGTGTGCACTGGCACCACTGGGGATGCAGTGCAGTGAGTCCAGAGAGTGCACTGGCACCACAGGGGATGCAGTGCAGTGAGTCCAGAGAGTGCACTGGCACCACTGGAGCTGTACTGTAGTGAGTCCAGAGAGTGCACTGGCACCACTGGGGATGCAGTGCAGTGAGTCCAGAGAGTGCACTGGCACCACTGGGGATGCAGTGCAGTGACTCCAGAGAGTGCACTGGCACCAGTGGGGATGCACTGCAGTGAGTCCAGAGAGTACACTGGCACCACTGGGGATGCAGTGCAGTGACTCTAGACAGTGCACTGGCACCACTCGGAATACACTTCAGTGAGTCCAGAGATTTCACTGGCACCACTGGGGATGCAGTGCAGTGAGTCCAGAGAGTGCACTGGCACCACTGGGGATGCACTGCAGTGAGTCCAGAGAGTGCACTGGCACCACTGGGGATGCACTGCAGTGAGTCCAGAGAGTGCACTGGCACCACTGGGGATGCAGTGCCGTGAGTCCAGAGAGTGCACTGGCACCACTGGGGATGCAGTGCAGTGAGTCCAGAGAGTGCAGTGGCACCACTGGGGATGCAGTGCAGTGAGTCCAGAGAGTGCACTGGCACCACTGGGGATGCAGTGCAGGGAGTCCAGTGTGTGCACTGGCACCACTGAGGATGCAGTGCAGTGAGTCCAGAGAGTGCACTGGCACCACCGGGGATGCAGTGCAGTGAGTCCAGAGAGTGCAGTGGCACCACTGGGGATGCAGTGCAGTGAGTCCATAGAGTGCACTGGCACCAGTGGGGATGCAGTGCAGTGAGTGCAGAGAGTGCACTGGCACCACTGGGGATGCACTGCAGTGAGTCCAGAGAGTGCACTGGCACCAGTGGGGATGCAATGCAGTGAGTGCACTGGCACCTCTGGGGATGCACTGTAGTGACTCTAAAGAGTGCACTGGCACCACCGGGGATTCACTGCAGTGAGTCCAGAGAGTGCACTGGCACCACAGGGGATGCAGTGCAGTGAGTGCAGAGAGTGCACTGGCACCACTGGGGATGCAGTGCAGTGAGTCCAGAGAGTGCACTGGCACCATTGGAGCTGTACTGTAGTGAGTCCAGAGATTGCACTGGCACCACTGGGGATGCAGTGCAGTGAGTCCAGAGAGAGCACTGGCACCACTGGGGATGCAGTGCAGTGAGTCCAGAGAGTGTACTGGCACCACTGGGGATGCAGTGCAGTGAGTCCAGAGAGTGCACTGGCACCACTGGGGATGCAGTGCAGTGACTCCAGAGAGTGCACTGGCACCACTCAGGATGCACTGCAGTGAGTCCAGAGAGTGCACTGGCACCACTAGGGATGCAGTCCAGTGAGTCCAGAGACTGCACGGGCACCATTGGGATACAGTGCAGTGAGTCCAGAGAGTGCACTGGCACCACTGGGGATGCAGTGCAGTGAGTCCAGAGAGTGCACTGGCACCACTGGGGATGCAGTGCAGTGAGTAAAAAGAGTGCACTGGCACCACTGGGGATGTAGTGCAGTGAATCCAGAGAGTGCACTGGCACCACTGCGGATGCACTGCAGTGAGTCCAGAGAGTGCACTGGCACCACTGGGGATGCAGTGCAGTCAGTCCAGAGAGTGCACTGGCCCCAATGGGGATGCAGTGCAGTGACTCCAGAGAGTGCACTGGCCCCACTGGGGATGCAGTACAGTGAGTCCAGAGAGTGCACTGGCACCACTGGGAATGCAGTGCAGTGAGTCCAGAGAGTGCACTGGCACCACTGGGGATGCAGTGCAGTGATTAAACAGAGTGCACTGGCACCACTGCGGATGCAGTGCCGTGAGTCCAGAGAGTGCACTGTCAGCACTGGGGATGCAGTGCAGTGAGTCCAGAGAGTGCACTGGCACCACTGGGGATGCAGTGCAGTGAGTCCATAGAGTGCACTGTCACCACTGGGAATGCAGTGCAGTGAGTCCAGAGAGTGCACTGGCACCACTGGGGATGCAGTGCAGTGAGTCCAGAGAGTGCACTTACACCACTGGAGATGCAGTGCAGGGAGTCCAGTGTGTGCACTGGCACCACTGAGGATGCAGTGCAGTGAGTCCAGAGAGTCCACTGGCACAACAGGGGATGCAGTGCAGTGAGTCCAGAGACTGCCCTGGCAACACTGGGAATGCACTGCAGTGAGTCCAGAGAGTGCACTGGCACCACTTGTGATGCAGTGCATTGAGTCCAGAGAGAGCACTGCTACCACTGGGGATGCAGTGCAGTGAGTTCAGAGAGTGCACTGGCACCAGTGGGGATGCAGTGCAGTGAGTGCACTGGCACCACTGGGGATGCACTACAGTGACTCTAAAGAGTGCACTGGCACCACTGGGAATACAGTGCAGTGAGTCCAGAGAGTGCACTGGCACCACTGCGGATGCACTGCAGTGAGTCCAGAGAGTGCACTGGCACCACTGGGGATGCAGTGCAGTGATTAAACAGAGTGCACTGGCACCACTGCGGATGCAGTGCCGTGAGTCCAGAGAGTGCACTGTCAGCACTGGGGATGCAGTCCAGTGAGTCCAGAGAGTGCACTGGCACCACTGGGGATGCAGTGGAGTGAGTCCAGTGTGTGCACTGGCACCACTGAGGATGCAGTGCAGTGAGTCCAGAGAGTGCACTGGCACCACTGGGGATGCAGTGCAGTGAGTCCAGAGAGTGCAGTGGCACCAGTGGAGATGCAGTGCAGTGAGTCCATAGAGTGCACTGGCACCACTGGGGATGCAGTGCAGTGAGTGCAGAGAGTGCACTGGCACCACTGGGGATGCAGTGCAGTGAGTCCATAGAGTGCACTGGCACCACTGGGGATGCAGTGCAGTGAGTCCAGAGAGTGCACTGCCACCACTGGGGATGCAGTGCAGTGAGTCCAGAGAGTGCACTGGCACCACTGGGGATGCACTGCAGTGACTCTAAAGAGTGCGCTGGCACCACTGGGAATACACTGCAGTGAGTCCAGAGAGTGCACTGGCACTACTGCGGATGCACTGCAGTGAGTCCAGGGAGTTCACTGGCCCCACTGGGGATGCAGTGCAGTGAGTGCAGAGAGTGCACTGGCACCACTGGGGATGCAGTGCAGTGAGTCCAGAGAGTGCACTGACACCAATCGGGATGTAGTGCAGTGAGTCCAGAGAGTGCACTGGCACCACTAGGGATGCCGTGCAGTGCGTCCAGAGACTGCACTGGCACCATTGGGATACACTGCAGTGAGTCCAGAGAGTGCACTGGCACCACTGGGGATGCTGTGCAGTGAGCGCAGAGAGTGCACTGGCACCACTGGGGATGCAGTGCAGTGACTCCAGAGAGTGCACTGGCATCACTGGGAATGCCGTGCAGTGAGTCCAGAGAGTGCAATGGCACCACTGGGGATGCACTGCAATGAGTCCAGAGAGTGCACTGGCACAACTGGGGATGCAGTGCCGTGAGTCCAGAGAGTGCACTGGCACCACTGGGGATGCAATGCAATACTCAAGAGAGTGCACTAGCAGCACTGGGGATGCAGTGCCGTGAGTCTAGAGAGTGCACTGGCACCACTGGGGATGCAGTGCAGTGAGTCCAGAGAGTGCCCTGGCAACACTGGGGATGCACTGCAGTGAGTCCAGAGAGTGCACTGGCACCACTGGGAATGCACTGCAGTGACTCCAGAGAGTGCCCTGGCACAACTGGGGATGCAGTGCAGTGAGACCAGAGAGTGCACTGGCACCACTGGGAATGCAGTGCAGTGAGTCCAGAGAGCGCACTGGCACCACTGGGGATGCAGTGCAGTGAGAAAACAGAGTGCACTGGCACCACTGGTGATGCAGTGCCGTGAGTCCAGAGAGTGCACTGGCACCACTGGGGATGCAGTGCAGGGAGTCCAGTGTGTGCACTGACACCACTGGGGATGCAGTGCAGTGAGTCCAGAGAGTGCACTGGCACCACTGGGAATGCAGTGCAGTGAGTCCAGAGAGTGCACTGGCACAACTGGGGATGCAGTGCAGTGAGTCCAGAGAGTGCACTGGCACCACTGGGGATGCACTGCAGTGAGTCCAGAGAGTGCACTGGCACAACTGGGAATGCACTGCAGTGAGTCCAGAGAGTGCACTGGCACAACTGGGGATGCAGTGCCGTGAGTCCAGAGAGTGCACTGTCACCACTGGGGATGCAGTGCTGTGAGTCCAGAGAGTGCCCTGGCAACACTGGGGATGCACTGCAGTGAGTCCAGAGAGTGCACTGGCACCACTGGGAATGCACTGCAGTGAGTCCAGAGAGCGCACGGGTACCACTGGGGATGCAGTGCAGTGAGTAAACAGACTGCACTGGCACCACTGGTGATGCAGTGCCGTGAGTCCAGAGAGTGCACTGGCACCACTGGGGATGCAGTGCAGGGAGTCCAGTGTGTGCACTGACACCACTGGGGATGCAGTGCAGTGAGTCCAGAGAGTGTACTGACACCACTGGTAATGCAGTGCAGTGAGTCCAGAGAGTGCAGTGGCACCACTGGGGATGCACTGCAGTGAGTCCAGAGAGTGCACTGGCACCACTGGGGATGCAGTGCAGTGAGTCCAGAGAGTGCACTGGCACCACTAGAGATGTAGTGCAGTGACTCCAGAGAGTGCACTGGCACCACAGGGGATGCACTGCAGTGAGTGCAGAGAGTGCACTGACGCCACTGGGGATGCACTGCAATGACTCTAGAGAGTGCACGGGCACCACTGGGAATGCAGTGCAGTCAGTCCAGAGAGTGCACTGGCACCACTGGGGATGCAGTGCAGTGAGTAAACAGAGTGCACTGGCACCACTGCGGATGCAGTGCAGTCAGTCCACAGAGTTCAATGGCACCACTGGGGATGCAGTGCCGTGAGTCCAGAGAGTGCACTGGCCCCACTGGGGACGCAGTGCAGTGACTCCAGAGAGTGCACTACCAGCACTAGGGATGCAGTGCCGTGAGTCCAGAGAGTGCACTGGCACCACGGGAATGCAGTGCTGTGAGTCCAGAGAGTGCCCTGGCAACACTGGGGATGCACTGCAGTGAGTCCAGAGAGTGCACTGGCACCACTGGGAATGCACTGCAGTGACTCCAGAGAGTGCCCTGGCGCAACTGGGAATGCAGTGCAGTGAGTCCTGAGAGCGCACTGGCACCACTGGGGATGCAGTGCAGTGAGTAAACAGAGTGCACTGGCACCACTGGTGATGCAGTGCCGTGAGTCCAGAGAGTGCACTGGCACCACTGGGGATGCAGTGCAGTGAGTCCAGAGAGTGCACTGGCACAACTGGGGATGCACTGCAGGGAGTCCAGTGTGTGCACTGGCACCACTGGGGATGCAGTGCAGTGAGTCCAGAGAGTGCACTGGCACCACAGGGGATGCAGTGCAGTGAGTCCAGAGAGTGCACTGGCACCACTGGAGCTGTACTGTAGTGAGTCCAGAGAGTGCACTGGCACCACTGGGGATGCAGTGCAGTGAGTCCAGAGAGTGCACTGGCACCACTGGGGATGCAGTGCAGTGACTCCAGAGAGTGCACTGGCACCAGTGGGGATGCACTGCAGTGAGTCCAGAGAGTACACTGGCACCACTGGGGATGCAGTGCAGTGACTCTAGACAGTGCACTGGCACCACTCGGAATACACTTCAGTGAGTCCAGAGATTTCACTGGCACCACTGGGGATGCAGTGCAGTGAGTCCAGAGAGTGCACTGGCACCACTGGGGATGCACTGCAGTGAGTCCAGAGAGTGCACTGGCACCACTGGGGATGCACTGCAGTGAGTCCAGAGAGTGCACTGGCACCACTGGGGATGCAGTGCCGTGAGTCCAGAGAGTGCACTGGCACCACTGGGGATGCAGTGCAGTGAGTCCAGAGAGTGCAGTGGCACCACTGGGGATGCAGTGCAGTGAGTCCAGAGAGTGCACTGGCACCACTGGGGATGCAGTGCAGGGAGTCCAGTGTGTGCACTGGCACCACTGAGGATGCAGTGCAGTGAGTCCAGAGAGTGCACTGGCACCACCGGGGATGCAGTGCAGTGAGTCCAGAGAGTGCAGTGGCACCACTGGGGATGCAGTGCAGTGAGTCCATAGAGTGCAGTGGCACCAGTGGGGATGCAGTGCAGTGAGTGCAGAGAGTGCACTGGCACCACTGGGGATGCAGTGCAGTGAGTCCAGAGAGTGCACTGGCACCAGTGGGGATGCAATGCAGTGAGTGCACTGGCACCTCTGGGGATGCACTGCAGTGACTCTAAAGAGTGCACTGGCACCACCGGGGATTCACTGCAGTGAGTCCAGAGAGTGCACTGGCACCACAGGGGATGCAGTGCAGTGAGTGCAGAGAGTGCACTGGCACCACTGGGGATGCAGTGCAGTGAGTCCAGAGAGTGCACTGGCACCATTGGAGCTGTACTGTAGTGAGTCCAGAGATTGCACTGGCACCACTGGGGATGCAGTGCAGTGAGTCCAGAGAGAGCACTGGCACCACTGGGGATGCAGTGCAGTGAGTCCAGAGAGTGTACTGGCACCACTGGGGATGCAGTGCAGTGAGTCCAGAGAGTGCACTGGCACCACTGGGGATGCAGTGCAGTGACTCCAGAGAGTGCACTGGCACCACTCAGGATGCACTGCAGTGAGTCCAGAGAGTGCACTGGCACCACTAGGGATGCAGTCCAGTGAGTCCAGAGACTGCACGGGCACCATTGGGATACAGTGCAGTGAGTCCAGAGAGTGCACTGGCACCACTGGGGATGCAGTGCAGTGAGTCCAGAGAGTGCACTGGCACCACTGGGGATGCAGTGCAGTGAGTAAAAAGAGTGCACTGGCACCACTGGGGATGTAGTGCAGTGAATCCAGAGAGTGCACTGGCACCACTGCGGATGCACTGCAGTGAGTCCAGAGAGTGCACTGGCACCACTGGGGATGCAGTGCAGTCAGTCCAGAGAGTGCACTGGCCCCAATGGGGATGCAGTGCAGTGACTCCAGAGAGTGCACTGGCCCCACTGGGGATGCAGTACAGTGAGTCCAGAGAGTGCACTGGCACCACTGGGAATGCAGTGCAGTGAGTCCAGAGAGTGCACTGGCACCACTGGGGATGCAGTGCAGTGATTAAACAGAGTGCACTGGCACCACTGCGGATGCAGTGCCGTGAGTCCAGAGAGTGCACTGTCTGCACTGGGGATGCAGTGCAGTGAGTCCAGAGAGTGCACTGGCACCACTGGGGATGCAGTGCAGTGAGTCCATAGAGTGCACTGTCACCACTGGGAATGCAGTTCAGTGAGTCCAGAGAGTGCACTGGCACCACTGGGGATGCAGTGCAGTGAGTCCAGAGAGTGCACTTACACCACTGGGGATGCAGTGCAGGGAGTCCAGTGTGTGCACTGGCACCACTGAGGATGCAGTGCAGTGAGTCCAGAGAGTCCACTGGCACAACAGGGGATGCAGTGCAGTGAGTCCAGAGACTGCCCTGGCAACACTGGGAATGCACTGCAGTGAGTCCAGAGAGTGCACTGGCACCACTTGTGATGCAGTGCATTGAGTCCAGAGAGAGCACTGCTACCACTGGGGATGCAGTGCAGTGAGTTCAGAGAGTGCACTGGCACCAGTGGGGATGCAGTGCAGTGAGTGCACTGGCACCACTGGGGATGCACTACAGTGACTCTAAAGAGTGCACTGGCACCACTGGGAATACAGTGCAGTGAGTCCAGAGAGTGCACTGGCACCACTGCGGATGCACTGCAGTGAGTCCAGAGAGTGCACTGGCACCACTGGGGATGCAGTGCAGTGATTAAACAGAGTGCACTGGCACCACTGCGGATGCAGTGCCGTGAGTCCAGAGAGTGCACTGTCAGCACTGGGGATGCAGTCCAGTGAGTCCAGAGAGTGCACTGGCACCACTGGGGATGCAGTGCAGTGAGTCCAGTGTGTGCACTGGCACCACTGAGGATGCAGTGCAGTGAGTCCAGAGAGTGCACTGGCACCACTGGGGATGCAGTGCAGTGAGTCCAGAGAGTGCAGTGGCACCAGTGGAGATGCAGTGCAGTGAGTCCATAGAGTGCACTGGCACCACTGGGGATGCAGTGCAGTGAGTGCAGAGAGTGCACTGGCACCACTGGGGATGCAGTGCAGTGAGTCCATAGAGTGCACTGGCACCACTGGGGATGCAGTGCAGTGAGTCCAGAGAGTGCACTGCCACCACTGGGGATGCAGTGCAGTGAGTCCAGAGAGTGCACTGGCACCACTAGGGATGCACTGCAGTGACTCTAAAGAGTGCGCTGGCACCACTGGGAATACACTGCAGTGAGTCCAGAGAGTGCACTGGCACTACTGCGGATGCACTGCAGTGAGTCCAGGGAGTTCACTGGCCCCACTGGGGATGCAGTGCAGTGAGTGCAGAGAGTGCACTGGCACCACTGGGGATGCAGTGCAGTGAGTCCAGAGAGTGCACTGACACCAATCGGGATGTAGTGCAGTGAGTCCAGAGAGTGCACTGGCACCACTAGGGATGCCGTGCAGTGCGTCCAGAGACTGCACTGGCACCATTGGGATACACTGCAGTGAGTCCAGAGAGTGCACTGGCACCACTGGGGATGCTGTGCAGTGAGCGCAGAGAGTGCACTGGCACCACTGGGGATGCAGTGCAGTGACTCCAGAGAGTGCACTGGCATCACTGGGAATGCCGTGCAGTGAGTCCAGAGAGTGCAATGGCACCACTGGGGATGCACTGCAATGAGTCCAGAGAGTGCACTGGCACCACTGTGGATGCAGTGCAGTGACTCCAGAGAGTGCACTGGCATCACTGGGAATGCAGTGCAGTGAGTCCAGAGAGTGCACTGGCACCACTGGGTATGCACTGCAATGACTCCAGAGAGTGCACTGGCACCACTGGAGCTGTACTGTAGTGAGTCCAGAGAGTGCACTGGCACCACTGGGGATGCAGTGCAGTGAGTCCAGAGAGTGCACTGGCACCACTGGGGATGCAGTGCAGTGACTCCAGAGAGTGCACTGGCACCAGTGGGGATGCACTGCAGTGAGTCCAGAGAGTACACTGGCACCACTGGGGATGCAGTGCAGTGACTCTAGACAGTGCACTGGCACCACTCGGAATACACTTCAGTGAGTCCAGAGATTTCACTGGCACCACTGGGGATGCAGTGCAGTGAGTCCAGAGAGTGCACTGGCACCACTGGGGATGCACTGCAGTGAGTCCAGAGAGTGCACTGGCACCACTGGGGATGCACTGCAGTGAGTCCAGAGAGTGCACTGGCACCACTGGGGATGCAGTGCCGTGAGTCCAGAGAGTGCACTGGCACCACTGGTGATGCAGTGCAGTGAGTCCAGAGAGTGCAGTGGCACCACTGGGGATGCAGTGCAGTGAGTCCAGAGAGTGCACTGGCACCACTGGGGATGCAGTGCAGGGAGTCCAGTGTGTGCACTGGCACCACTGAGGATGCAGTGCAGTGAGTCCAGAGAGTGCACTGGCACCACCGGGGATGCAGTGCAGTGAGTCCAGAGAGTGCAGTGGCACCACTGGGGATGCAGTGCAGTGAGTCCATAGAGTGCAGTGGCACCAGTGGGGATGCAGTGCAGTGAGTGCAGAGAGTGCACTGGCACCACTGGGGATGCAGTGCAGTGAGTCCAGAGAGTGCACTGGCACCAGTGGGGATGCAATGCAGTGAGTGCACTGGCACCTCTGGGGATGCACTGCAGTGACTCTAAAGAGTGCACTGGCACCACCGGGGATTCACTGCAGTGAGTCCAGAGAGTGCACTGGCACCACAGGGGATGCAGTGCAGTGAGTGCAGAGAGTGCACTGGCACCACTGGGGATGCAGTGCAGTGAGTCCAGAGAGTGCACTGGCACCATTGGAGCTGTACTGTAGTGAGTCCAGAGATTGCACTGGCACCACTGGGGATGCAGTGCAGTGAGTCCAGAGAGAGCACTGGCACCACTGGGGATGCAGTGCAGTGAGTCCAGAGAGTGTACTGGCACCACTGGGGATGCAGTGCAGTGAGTCCAGAGAGTGCACTGGCACCACTGGGGATGCAGTGCAGTGACGCCAGAGAGTGCACTGGCACCACTCAGGATGCACTGCAGTGAGTCCAGAGAGTGCACTGGCACCACTAGGGATGCAGTCCAGTGAGTCCAGAGACTGCACGGGCACCATTGGGATACAGTGCAGTGAGTCCAGAGAGTGCACTGGCACCACTGGGGATGCAGTGCAGTGAGTCCAGAGAGTGCACTGGCACCACTGGGGATGCAGTGCAGTGAGTAAAAAGAGTGCACTGGCACCACTGGGGATGTAGTGCAGTGAATCCAGAGAGTGCACTGGCACCACTGCGGATGCACTGCAGTGAGTCCAGAGAGTGCACTGGCACCACTGGGGATGCAGTGCAGTCAGTCCAGAGAGTGCACTGGCCCCAATGGGGATGCAGTGCAGTGACTCCAGAGAGTGCACTGGCCCCACTGGGGATGCAGTACAGTGAGTCCAGAGAGTGCACTGGCACCACTGGGAATGCAGTGCAGTGAGTCCAGAGAGTGCACTGGCACCACTGGGGATGCAGTGCAGTGATTAAACAGAGTGCACTGGCACCACTGCGGATGCAGTGCCGTGAGTCCAGAGAGTGCACTGTCTGCACTGGGGATGCAGTGCAGTGAGTCCAGAGAGTGCACTGGCACCACTGGGGATGCAGTGCAGTGAGTCCATAGAGTGCACTGTCACCACTGGGAATGCAGTGCAGTGAGTCCAGAGAGTGCACTGGCACCACTGGGGATGCAGTGCAGTGAGTCCAGAGAGTGCACTTACACCACTGGGGATGCAGTGCAGGGAGTCCAGTGTGTGCACTGGCACCACTGAGGATGCAGTGCAGTGAGTCCAGAGAGTCCACTGGCACAACAGGGGATGCAGTGCAGTGAGTCCAGAGACTGCCCTGGCAACACTGGGAATGCACTGCAGTGAGTCCAGAGAGTGCACTGGCACCACTTGTGATGCAGTGCATTGAGTCCAGAGAGAGCACTGCTACCACTGGGGATGCAGTGCAGTGAGTTCAGAGAGTGCACTGGCACCAGTGGGGATGCAGTGCAGTGAGTGCACTGGCACCACTGGGGATGCACTACAGTGACTCTAAAGAGTGCACTGGCACCACTGGGAATACAGTGCAGTGAGTCCAGAGAGTGCACTGGCACCACTGCGGATGCACTGCAGTGAGTCCAGAGAGTGCACTGGCACCACTGGGGATGCAGTGCAGTGATTAAACAGAGTGCACTGGCACCACTGCGGATGCAGTGCCGTGAGTCCAGAGAGTGCACTGTCAGCACTGGGGATGCAGTCCAGTGAGTCCAGAGAGTGCACTGGCACCACTGGGGATGCAGTGCAGTGAGTCCAGTGTGTGCACTGGCACCACTGAGGATGCAGTGCAGTGAGTCCAGAGAGTGCACTGGCACCACTGGGGATGCAGTGCAGTGAGTCCAGAGAGTGCAGTGGCACCAGTGGAGATGCAGTGCAGTGAGTCCATAGAGTGCACTGGCACCACTGGGGATGCAGTGCAGTGAGTGCAGAGAGTGCACTGGCACCACTGGGGATGCAGTGCAGTGAGTCCATAGAGTGCACTGGCACCACTGGGGATGCAGTGCAGTGAGTCCAGAGAGTGCACTGCCACCACTGGGGATGCAGTGCAGTGAGTCCAGAGAGTGCACTGGCACCACTGGGGATGCACTGCAGTGACTCTAAAGAGTGCGCTGGCACCACTGGGAATACACTGCAGTGAGTCCAGAGAGTGCACTGGCACTACTGCGGATGCACTGCAGTGAGTCCAGGGAGTTCACTGGCCCCACTGGGGATGCAGTGCAGTGAGTGCAGAGAGTGCACTGGCACCACTGGGGATGCAGTGCAATGAGTCCAGAGAGTGCACTGACACCAATCGGGATGTAGTGCAGTGAGTCCAGAGAGTGCACTGGCACCAATAGGGATGCCGTGCAGTGCGTCCAGAGACTGCACTGGCACCATTGGGATACTATGCAGTGAGTCCAGAGAGTGCACTGGCACCACTGGGGATGCTGTGCAGTGAGCGCAGAGAGTGCACTGGCACCACTGGGGATGCAGTGCAGTGACTCCAGAGAGTGCACTGGCATCACTGGGAATGCCGTGCAGTGAGTCCAGAGAGTGCAATGGCACCACTGGGGATGCACTGCAATGAGTCCAGAGAGTGCACTGGCACCACTGTGGATGCAGTGCAGTGACTCCAGAGAGTGCACTGGCATCACTGGGAATGCAGTGCAGTGAGTCCAGAGAGTGCACTGGCACCACTGGGTATGCACTGCAATGACTCCAGAGAGTGCACTGGCACCAATGGGGATGCACTGCAGTGAGTCCAGAGAGTGCACTGGCACCACTTGGGTTTTAGTGCAGTGAGTGCAGAGAGTGCACTGAAACCCCAGTGGTGCCAGTGCACTCTCTGGAATCACTGCAGTGCATCCCCAGTGGTACCTGTGCACTCTCTGGAATCACTGCAGTGCATGCCCTCTCGTGTCAGTGCACTCGCTGGACTCACTGCAGTGCATATCCAGTGGTGCCAGTGCACTCTCTGGACTCACTGCAGTGCATCCCCAGTGGTGCCAGTGCACACTCTCTGTAGTCACAGCGCTGCATCCCCAGTAGTGACAGTGCACTCTCTGGACTCACGGCACTGCATCCCCAGTTGTGCCAGTGCACTCTCTGGACTCACTGCACTGCATCCCCAGTTGTGCCAGTGCACTCTCTGGACTCACTGCAGTGCATCCCCATTGGTGCCTGTGCACTCCCTGGAGTCAGTGCAGTGCATATCCAGTGGTGCCAGTGCACTCTCTGGAATCACTGCAGTGCATCCCCAGTGGTGCCAGTGCACACTCTCTGTAGTCACAGCGCTGCATCCCCAGTAATGACAGTGCACTCTCTGGACTCACGGCACTGCATCCCCAGTTGTGCCAGTGCACTCTCTGGACTCACGGCACTGCATCCCCTGTTGTGCCAGTGCACTCTCTGGACTAACTGCATTGCATCCCCAGTGGTGCCAGGGTACTCTCTGCAGTCACTGCAGTGCATCCCCAAAGGTGACAGTGCACTCTCTGGAGTCACTGCAGTGCATCCCCAGTGGTGCCAGTGTACTCTCTGGACTCACGGCACTGCATCCTCACTGGTGCCGGTGCACTCTCTGGACTCACTGCACTGCATCCCCAGTGGCGCCAGTGCACTCTCTGGACTCACTGCACTGCATCCCCAGTGGTGCCAGTGCACTCCCTGGATCCACTGCACTGCATATCCAGTGGTGCCAGTGCACTCTCTGGACTCACTGCACTGCATCCCCAGTTGTGCGAGTGCACTCCCTGGACTCACAGCACTACATCCCCAGTGGCGCCAGTGCACTCTCTGGACTCACTGCACTGCATCCCCAGTGGTGCCAGTGCACTCCCTGGATCCACTGCACTGCATATCCAGTGGTGCCAGTGCACTCTCTGGACTCACTGCACTGCATCCCCAGTTGTGCGAGTGCACTCCCTGGACTCACAGCACTACATCCCCAGTGGAGCCAGTGCACTCCCTGGACCTACTGCACTGCATCCCCAGTGGTGCCAGTGCACTCAAAGGACAAACCGCACTGCATCTCCAGTGGTGCCAGTGCACTCTCTGGAGTCACTGCACTGCATCCCCAGTGGTGCCAGTGCACTCCCTGGACTCACTGCACTGCATCCCCAGTCATGCCAGTGCACTCCCTGGACTCACTGCAGTGCATCCCCAGTGGTGCCAGTGCACTCTCTGGACTCACTGCACTGCATCCCCAGTGGTGCCAGTGCACTCTCTGGACTCACCGGGTTGCATCCCCAGTGGTGCCAGTGCACTCTCTGGAATCACTGCAGTGCATCCCCAGTGGTACCTGTGCACTCTCTGGAATCACTGCAGTGCATGCCCTCTCGTGTCAGTGCACTCGCTGGACTCACTGCAGTGCATATCCAGTGGTGCCAGTGCACTCTCTGGACTCACTGCAGTGCATCCCCAGTGGTGCCAGTGCACACTCTCTGTAGTCACAGCGCTGCATCCCCAGTAGTGACAGTGCACTCTCTGGACTCACGGCACTGCATCCCCAGTTGTGCCAGTGCACTCTCTGGACTCACTGCACTGCATCCCCAGTTGTGCCAGTGCACTCTCTGGACTCACTGCAGTGCATCCCCATTGGTGCCTGTGCACTCCCTGGAGTCAGTGCAGTGCATATCCAGTGGTGCCAGTGCACTCTCTGGAATCACTGCAGTGCATCCCCAGTGGTGCCAGTGCACACTCTCTGTAGTCACAGCGCTGCATCCCCAGTAATGACAGTGCACTCTCTGGACTCACGGCACTGCATCCCCAGTTGTGCCAGTGCACTCTCTGGACTCACGGCACTGCATCCCCTGTTGTGCCAGTGCACTCTCTGGACTAACTGCATTGCATCCCCAGTGGTGCCAGGGTACTCTCTGCAGTCACTGCAGTGCATCCCCAAAGGTGACAGTGCACTCTCTGGAGTCACTGCAGTGCATCCCCAGTGGTGCCAGTGTACTCTCTGGACTCACGGCACTGCATCCTCACTGGTGCCGGTGCACTCTCTGGACTCACTGCACTGCATCCCCAGTGGCGCCAGTGCACTCTCTGGACTCACTGCACTGCATCCCCAGTGGTGCCAGTGCACTCCCTGGATCCACTGCACTGCATATCCAGTGGTGCCAGTGCACTCTCTGGACTCACTGCACTGCATCCCCAGTTGTGCGAGTGCACTCCCTGGACTCACAGCACTACATCCCCAGTGGAGCCAGTGCACTCCCTGGACCTACTGCACTGCATCCCCAGTGGTGCCAGTGCACTCAAAGGACAAACCGCACTGCATCTCCAGTGGTGCCAGTGCACTCTCTGGAGTCACTGCACTGCATCCCCAGTGGTGCCAGTGCACTCCCTGGACTCACTGCACTGCATCCCCAGTCATGCCAGTGCACTCCCTGGACTCACTGCAGTGCATCCCCAGTGGTGCCAGTGCACTCTCTGGACTCACTGCACTGCATCCCCAGTGGTGCCAGTGCACTCTCTGGACTCACCGGGTTGCATCCCCAGTGGTGCCAGTGCACTCCCTGGACTCACTGCACTGCATCCCCAGTGGTGCCAGTGCACTCCCTGACTCACTGCACTGCATCCACAGTGGTGCCAGTGCACTCCCTGGACTCACTGCACTGCATCCCCAGTGGTGCCAGTGCACTCTCTGGACTCACTGCACTGCATTACCAGTGGAGCCAGTACACTACCTGGACTCACTGCACTGCATCACCATTGGTGACAGTGCACTCTCTGGACACACTGCACTGCATCCCCAGTGATGCCAGTGCATTACCTGGACTCACTGCACTGCATCTCCAGTGGTGCCAGTGCACTCTCTTTACTCACTGCACTGCATCCCCACTGGTGCCAGTGCACTCCCTGGACTCAACGGGGTGCATCCCCAGTGGTTCCAGTGCACTCTCTGGACTCACTGCACTGCATCACCGGTGGTGCCAGAGCGCTCTCTGGACTCACTGAACTGCATCCCCAGTGGAGCCAGTTCACTCCCTGGACTCACTGCACTGCATCCCCAGTGGTGCCAGTGCACTCCCTGACTCACCGGGGTGCATCCCCAGTGGTGCCAGTGCACTCCCTGACTCACTGCACTGCATCCCCAGTGGTGCCAGTGCACTCTCTGGACTCACTGCACTGCATTACCAGTGGTGCCAGTACACTACCTGGACTCACTGCACTGCATCACCATTGGTGACAGTGCACTCTCTGGACACACTGCACTGCATCCCCAGTGGTGCCAGTGCACTCTCTGGACTCACTGCACTGCATTACCAGTGGTGCCAGTACACTACCTGGACTCACTGCACTGCATCACCATTGGTGACAGTGCACTCTCTGGACACACTGCACTGCATCCCCAGTGATGCCAGTGCATTCCCTGGACTCACTGCACTGCATCCCCAGTGGTGCCAGTGCAATCTTTGGAATCACTGCACTGCATCCCCAGTGGTGCCAGTACACTCTCTGGACTCACTGCACTGCATCCCCAGTGGTGTCAGTGCACTCTCTGGACTCACTGCACTGCATCACCGGTGGTGCCAGTGCACTCTCTGGACTCACTGAACTGCATCCCCAGTGGAGCCAGTTGACTCCCTAGGCTCACTGCACTGCATCCCCAGTGGTGCCAGTGCACTCAGTGGACTTACTGCACTGCATCCACATTGGTGTCAGTGCACTCCCTGGACACACTGGGGTGCATCCCCAGTGGTGCTAGTGCACTCTCTAGACTGACTGGGTTGCATCCCCAGTGCTGCCAGTGCACTCCCTGGACTCCCTGCACTGCATCCCCAGTGCTGCCAGTGCATTCCCTGGACACACTGCACTGCAACCCCAGTGGTGCCAGTGCACTCTCTGGACAAACCGCACTTCATCCCCAGTGGTGCCAGTGCACTCTCTGGACTCACTACACAGCATCCCCAGTGGTGCCAGTGCACTCTCTGGACTCACTGCACTGCATCCGCAGTGGTGCCAGTGCACTCCCTAGAGTCACCGGGGTGCATCCCCAGTGGTTCCAGTGTATTCTCTGGAGTCACTGCACTGCATCCCCAGTGGTGCCAGTTCACTCCCTGGACTCTCTGCACTGCATCCCCAGTAGTGCCCGTGCACTCAGTGGACTCACTGCACTGCATCCCCACTGGTGTCCGTGCGATCACTGGACTCCCTGGGGGTGCATCCACAGTGGTGCCAGTGCACTCTCTGGACTCACTGCACTGCATCCCCAGTGGTGCCAGTGTACTCCCTGGACTCACTGCACTGCATTCCCAGTTGTGCCAGGGCACTCTCTGGACTCACTGTACTGCATTCCCAGTGGTGCCAGTGCACTCTCTGGACTCACTGCACTGCATTACCAGTGGTGCCAGGGCACTCTCTGGACTCACTGCACTGCATCCCCAGTGGTGCCAGTGCACTCTCTGGACTCACTGCAGTGCATCCCCAGCGGTGCCAGTACACTCTCTGGACTCACTGCACTGCATCCCCAGTGGTGCCAGTGCACTCTCTGGACTCACTGCTCTGCATTCCCAGTGGTGCCAGTGCACTCTTTAGCGTCACTGCCGTGCATCCCCAGTGGTGACAGTGCACTCACTGCAGTGCATCCCCACGGGTGCCAGTGCACTCTCTGGACTCACTGCACTGCATCCCCATTGCTGCCAGTGCACTCTCTGGACTCACTGCACTCCATCCCCTGTGGTGCCAGTACACTCTCTGGACTCACTGCACTGCATCCCCACTGGTGCCAGTTCACTTTCTGAACTCACTGCACTGCATCCCCAGTGGTGCCAGTGCACTCTCTGGACTCACTGCACTGCATCCCCAGTGGTGCCAGTGCACTCTCTGGACTCACTGCACTGCATCCCCAGTGTTGCCAGTGCACTCTGTGGACTCACTTCAGTGCATCCCCAGTGGTGCCAGTGCACTCTCTGGACTCACTGCACTGCATCCCCAGTGGTGCCAGTTGACTCTCTGGACTCACTGCACTGCATCCCCTGTGGTGCCAGTGCACTCTCTGGACTCACTGCACTGCTCCAGCCGCGGCATCCGCTCCAGCCGCACCAGCCGCGGCATCCGCTCCAGCCTCTGCATCCGCTCCAGCCGCGATAGCCCCTCCAGCGACTGCAGCCGCTCTAGACGCTCCAGCCGCGGCAACCGCTCCAGCCGCGGCAGCCGCTCCAGCCGCGGCTGCCGCTCCAGCCGTGGCAGCCGCTCCAGCCGTGGCAGCCGCTCCAGCCTCGGCATCCGCTCCAGCCGCGTCAACCGCTCCAGCCGCGATAGCCCCTCCAGCCGCTGCAACCGCTCTAGACGCTCCAGCCGCGGCAACCGCTCCAGCCGCGGCAGCCGCTCCAGCCGCGGCTGCCGCTCCAGCCGCAACCGAGTGGAGCGGCTGCCACGGCTGGAGCGGATGCCGCGGTTGGATCGGCTGCCGCGGTTGGAGCGGCTGCCGCGGCTGGAGTGGCTGGAGCGTCTGCCGCGGTGGAGCGGCTGCCGCGGTTGGAGCGGCTGCCGCGGCTGCCGCGGCTGGTGCGGCTGGAGCGGTAGCCGCGGTTGGAGCTTCTGCCGCGTCTGCCGCGGATGGAGCGGCTGCCGCGGCTGGTGCGGCTGCCGCGGCTGCCGCGGCTGGAGCGGCTGGAGCGGCTGCGGAGGCTGGAGGGGCAACCGCGACTGGAGCGGCTGACGCGGCTGGAGCGGTAGCCGCGGCTGGAGCGGATGCCGCGGCTAAGCGGCTGGAGCGGCTGCCGCAGCTGGACCATAGCAATGAGTCCAGAGAGTGCAAAGACACCAGCGGGGATGGAGTGCAGTGAGTCCAGAGACTGCACTGGCACCAGTGGGATGCACTGCAGTGAGTAAACAGAGTCCACTGGCAACACTGGGGATGCACTACAGTGACTCCAGAGAGTGCACTGGAACCACTGGGGATACACTGCAGGGAGTCCAGAGAGTACACTGGCACCTCAGGAACTGCACTGCAGTGAGTCTAGAGAGTGCACTGGCACCACTGGGAATGCACTGCAGTGCATCTCTGGACTCACTGCACTAAATCGCCGGTGGTGCCAGTGCACTCTCTGGACTCACTGCAGTGCATCTCCAGTGGTGCCAGTGCACTCTGTGGACTCACTGCGCTGCATCCCCACTGGTGCCAGTGCACTCTCTGGACTCACTGCAGTGCATCGCCAATGGTGCCACTGCAATCTCTGCACTCACTGCACTCCATCCCCAGTGGTGCCACTGCACTCTTTGGACTCACTGGAGTGCATCCCCAGTGGTGCCTGTGCAGTCTCTGCACTCACTGCAGTGCATACCCTGTGCTGCCACTGCTCTCTCTGGACTAACTGCACTGCATCCCCACTGGTGCCAGTACGCTCTCTAGTCTCACTGCAGTGCAGTTCCTGAGGTGCCAGTGCACTCTCTGGACTCACTGCGCTGCATCCCCAGTGGTGCCAGTGCACTCTCTGGACTCACTGCGCTGCATCCCCAGTGGTGCCAGTGCAATCTCTGGACTCACTGCAGTGAATCCCCGCTGGTGGCAGTGCACTCTCTGGACTTATTGCACTGCATCCCCAGTGGTGCCAGTGCACTCTCTGGACTCACTGCACTGCATCCCCAGTGGTGCCAGTGCGCAATCTGGATTCACTGCAGTGCAACCCCGGTGGTGCCAGTGCAGTCTCTGGACTCACTGCACTGCATCACCAGTGGTGCCAGTTGACTCTCTGGACTCACTGCACTCCATCCCCGCTGGTGTCTTTGCACTCTCTGGACTCACTGCACTGCTCCAGCCGCGGCATTCGCTCCAGCCGCACCAGACGCGGCATCCGCTCCAGCCTCGGCATCCGCTCCAGCCGCGATAGCCCCTCCAGCCGCTGCAGCCGCTCTAGACGCTCCAGCCGCGGCAACCGCTCCAGCCCCGTCAGCCGCTCCAGCCGTGGCAGCCGCTCCAGCCTCGGCATCCGCTCCAGCCGCGTCAACCGCTCCAGCCGCGATAGCCCCTCCAGCCGCTGCAACCGCTCTAGACGCTCCAGCCGCGGCAACCGCTCCAGCCGCGGCAGCCGCTCCAGCCGCGGCAGCCGCTCCAGCCGCAACCGAGTGGAGCGGCTGCCACGGCTGGAGCGGAGGCCGCGGTTGTAGCGGCTGCCGCGGTTGGAGCGGCTGCCGCGGCTGGTGCGGCTGCCGCGGCTGGAGTGGCTGCAGCGGCTGCCGCGGTTGGAGTGGCTGCAGCGGCTGCGGAGGCTGGAGGGGCTACCGCGACTGGAGCGGCTGACGCGGCTGGAGCGGTAGCCGCGGCTGGAGCGGATGCCGCGGCTAAGCGGCTGGAGCGGCTGCCGCAGCTGGAGCATAGCAGTGAGTCCAGAGAGTGCAAAGACACCAGCGGGGATGGAGTGCAGTGAGTCCAGAGAGTGCACTGGCACCACTGGGGCTGCAATGCAGTGAGTCCAGAGACTGCACTGGCACCACTGGGGATGCACTGCAGTGAGTCCAGAGACTGCACTGGCACCACTGGGGATGCACTGCAGTGAGTCCAGAGAGTGCCCTGGCAACACTGGGGATGCACTACAGTGACTCCAGAGAGTGGACTGGAACCACTGGGGATGCAGTGCAGTGAGTCCAGAGAGTGCCCTGGCAACACTGGGGATGCACTACAGTGACTCCAGAGAGTGCACTGGCACCACTGGGGATGCAGTGCAGTGAGTCCAGAGAGTGCACTGGCAGTAATGCGGATGCAGTGCAGTGCACTCTGTGTACTCAGGGCACTGCATCCCCAGTGGTGGCAGTGCACTCTCTGGAGTCACTGTAGTGCAACCCCAGTGTTACGATGGCACTCTCTGGACTCACTGCAGTGCAACCCCAGTGTTACCAGGGCACTCTCTGGACTCACTGCAGTGCATCCCCAATGGTGCCAGGGCACTCTCTGGACTCACTGTAGTGCATCCCCAGTGGGGCCAGTGCACTCTCTGGACTCACTGTAGTGCATCCCCAGTGGTGCCGGGGCACTCTCTGGACTCACTGCACTGCATCCCCATTGCTGCCAGTGCACTCTCTGGACTCACTGCACTGCATCCCCAGTGGTGCCAGTACACTCTCTGGACTCACTGCACTGCATCCCCAGTGGTGCCAGTTCACTCTCTGGACTCACTGCAGTGCATCCCCAGTGGTGCCAGTGCACTCTCTGGACTCACTGCACTGCATCCCTACTGGTGCCAGTACACTCTCTGGACTCACTGCACTGCATCCCCAGTGTTGCCAGTGCACTCTGTGGACTCACTTCAGTTCATCCCCAGTGGTGCCAGTGCACTCTCTGGACTCACTGCACTGCATCCCCATTGCTGCCAGTGCACTCTCTGGACTCACTGCACTGCATCCCCAGTGGTGCCAGTACACTCTCTGGACTCACTGCACTGCATCCCCAGTGGTGCCAGTTCACTCTCTGGACTCACTGCAGTGCATCCCCAGTGGTGCCAGTGCACTCTCTGGACTCACTGCACTGCATCCCTACTGGTGCCAGTACACTCTCTGGACTCACTGCACTGCATCCCCAGTGTTGCCAGTGCACTCTGTGGACTCACTTCAGTTCATCCCCAGTGGTGCCAGTGCACTCTCTGGACTCACTGCACTGCATCCCCAGTGGTGCCAGTTGACTCTCTGGACTCACTGCACTGCATCTCCAAGGGGCCAGTGCACTCTCTGGACTCACTGCACTGCTCCAGCCGCGGCATTCGCTCCAGCCGCACCAGCCGCGGCATCCGCTCCAGCCTCGGCATCCGCTCCAGCCGCGATAGCCCCTCCAGCCGCTGCAGCCGCTCTAGACGCTCCAGCCGCGGCAACCGCTCCAGCCCCGTCAGCCGCTCCAGCCGTGGCAGCCGCTCCAGCCTCGGCATCCGCTCCAGCCGCGTCAACCGCTCCAGCCGCGATAGCCCCTCCAGCCGCTGCAACCGCTCTAGACGCTCCAGCCGCGGCAACCGCTCCAGCCGCGGCAGCCGCTCCAGCCGCGGCAGCCGCTCCAGCCGCAACCGAGTGGAGCGGCTGCCACGGCTGGAGCGGAGGCCGCGGTTGGAGCGGCTGCCGCGGTTGGATCGGCTGCCGCGGCTGGAGCGTCTGCCGCGGTGGAGCGGCTGCCGCGGTTGGAGCGGCTGCCGCGGCTGCCGCGGCTGGTGCGGCTGCCGCGGCTGGAGTGGCTGCAGCGGCTGCCGCGGTTGGAGTGGCTGCAGCGGCTGCGGAGGCTGGAGGGGCTACCGCGACTGGAGCGGCTGACGCGGCTGGAGCGGTAGCCGCGGCTGGAGCGGATGCCGCGGCTAAGCGGCAGGAGCGGCTGCCGCAGCTGGAGCATAGCAGTGAGTCCAGAGAGTGCAAAGACACCAGCGGGGATGGAGTGCAGTGAGTCCAGAGAGTGCACTGGCACCACTGGGGCTACAATGCAGTGAGTCCAGAGACTGCACTGGCACCACTGGGGATGCACTGCAGTGAGTCCAGAGAGTGCCCTGGCACCACTGGGGATGCACTACAGTGACTCCAGAGAGTGGACTGGAACCACTGGGGATGCAGTGCAGTGAGTCCAGAGAGTGCCCTGGCAACACTGGGGATGCACTACAGTGACTCCAGAGAGTGCCCTGGCAACACTGGGGATGCACTACAGTGACTCCAGAGAGTGCACTGGCACCACTGGGGATGCAGTGCAGTTAGTTCAGAGAGTGTACTGGCACCACTGGGGATGCAGTGCAGTGAGTCCAGAGAGTGCACTGGCAGCAATGCGGATGCAGTGCAGTGCACTCTGTGTACTCAGGGCACTGCATCCCCAGTGGTGGCAGTGCACTCTCTGGAGTCACTGTAGTGCAACCCCAGTGTTACGATGGCACTCTCTGGACTCACTGCAGTGCATCCCCAGTGTTACCAGGGCACTCTCTGGACTCACTGCACTGCATCCCCAGTGGTGCCAGTGCACTCCCTGGACTCACTGCAGTGCATCCCCCGTGGTGCCAGTGCACTCTCTGGACTCACTGCACTGCATCCTCAGTGGTGCCAGTGCACTCTCTGGACTCACCGGGGTGCACCCCCAGTGGTGCTAGTGCACTCTCTGGACTCACTGCACGCATCCCAGTGCTGCTAGTGCACTCTCTGGACTCACTGCACTGCATCCCCACTGGTGGGAGTGCTCTCTCTGGACTCACTGCACTGCTTCACCACTGGTGCCAGTGCACTCTCTGGACTCACGGCAGTGCATCCCCGGTGGTGCCAGTGCACTCTCTGGACTCACTGCACTGCATCCCCAGTGGTGCCAGTGCACTCTCTGGACTCACTGCACTGCATCCCCACTGGTGCCACTGCACTCTCTGGACTCACTGCACTGCATCCCCACTGGTGCCACTGCACTCTCTGGACTCACTGCACTGCATCCCCAGTGGTGCCAGTGCACTCTCTGGACCCACAGCACTGCATCCCCAATGGTGCCAGTGCACTCTCTGGACTCACTGCACTGCATCCCCAGAGGTGCCAGTGCACTCTCTGGACTCACCGGGGTGCATCCCCAGTGATGCCAGTGCAGTCTCTGGACTCACTGCACTGCAACTCCAGTGGTGCCAGTGCACTCTCTGGACTCACTGCACTGCATCCCCAGTGGTGCCAGTGCAATCTCTGGACTCACTGCAGTGCATCCCCAGTGGTGCCAGTGCACTCTCTGGACTCACTGCACTGCATTCCCAGTGGTGCCAGTGCACTCTCTGGACTAACTGCACTGCATCCCCAGTGGTGCCAGTGCACTCTCTAGTCTCAGTGCAGTGCATCCCCAGTGGTGCCAGTGCACTCTCTGGATTCACTGCACTGCATCCCCAGTGGGGCCAGTGCACTCTCTGGACTCACTGCACTGCATCCCCACTGGTGCCAGTGCACTCTCTGGACTCACTGCACTGCATCCCCAGTGGTGCCAGTGCACTCTCTGGACTCACTGCACTGCATCCCCAGTGGTGCAGAGCACTCCCTGGAGTCACTGCAGTGCATCCCCAGTGGTGCCAGTGCACTCTCTGGACTCACTGCACTGCATCCCCAGTGGTGCCAGTGCACTCTCTGGACTCACTGCACTGCATCCCCAGTGGTGCCAGTGCACTCTCCGGACCCACTGCACTGCATCCCCACTGGTGCCAGTGCATTCTCTGGACTCACTGCACTGCATCCCCAGTGGTGCCAGTACAGTCTCTGGACTCACTGCACTGCATCCCCAGTGCTGCCAGTGCACTCTCTGGACTCACTGCACTGCATCCCCAGTGCTGCCAGTGCACTCTCTGGACTCAGTGCACTGCATACCCAGTGGAGCCAGTGCACTCTCTGGACCCACTGCACTGCATCCCCAGTGGTGCCAGTGCACTCTCTGGACTCACTGCAGTGCATCCCCAGTGGTGCCTGTGCACTCTCTTGACTCACCGGGGTGCATCCCCAGTGGTGCCAGTGCACTCTCTGGACTCACTGCAGTGCATCCCCAGTGGTGCCAGTGCACTCTCTGGACTCACTGCACTGCATCCCCAGTGCTGCCAGTGCACTCTCTGGACCCACTGCACTGCATCCCCAGTGGTGCCAGTGCACTCTCTGGACTCACTGCACTGCAACCCCAATGTGCCAGTGCACTCTCTGGACTCACTGCACTGCATCCCCAGTGGTGCCAGTGCACTCTCTGGACTCACTGCACTGCATCCCCAGTGGTGCCAGTGCACTCTCTGGAGTCACTTCACTGCATCCCCAGTGGTGCCAGTGCACTCCCTGGACTCACTGCAGTGCATCCCCAGTGGTGCCAGTGCACTCTCTGGACTCACTGCACTGCATCCCCAGTGGTGCCAGTGCACTCTCTGGACTCACCGGGGTGCACCCCCAGTGGTGCTAGTGCACTATCTGGACTCACTGCACGCATCCCAGTGCTGCCAGTGCACTCTCTGGACTCACTGCACTGCATCCCCACTGGTGGGAGTGCTCTCTCTGGACTCACTGCACTGCTTCACCACTGGTGCCAGTGCACTCTCTGGACTCACTGCAGTGCATCCCCAGTGGTGCCAGTGCACTCTCTGGACTCACTGCACTGCATCCCCAGTGGTGCCAGTGCACTCTCTGGACTCACTGCACTGCATCCCCAGTGGTGCCACTGCACTCTCTGGACTCACTGCACTGCATCCCCAGTGGTGCCAGTGCACTCTCTGGACTCACTGCAGTGCATCCCCAGTGGTGCCAGTGCACTCTCTGGACTCACTGCAGTGCATCCCCAGTGGTGCCAGTGCACTCTCTGGACTCACTGCACTGCATCCCCAGTGGTGCCACTGCACTCTCTGGACTCACTGCACTGCATCCCCACTGGTGCCACTGCACTCTCTGGACTCACTGCACTGCATCCCCAGTGGTGCCAGTGCACTCTCTGGACCCACAGCACTGCATCCCCAGTGGTGCCAGTGCACTCTCTGGACTCACTGCACTGCATCCCCAGTGGTGCCAGTGCACTCTCTGGACTCACCGGGGTGCATCCCCAGTGATGCCAGTGCAGTCTCTGGACTCACTGCACTGCATCTCCAGTGGTGCCAGTGCACTCTCTGGACTCACTGCACTGCATCCCCAGTGGTGCCAGTGCAATCTCTGGACTCACTGCAGTGCATCCCCAGTGGTGCCAGTGCACTCTCTGGACTCACTGCACTGCATTCCCAGTGGTGCCAGTGCACTCTCTGGACTAACTGCACTGCATCCCCAGTGGTGCCAGTGCACTCTCTAGTCTAAGTGCAGTGCATCCCCAGTGGTGCCAGTGCACTCTCTGGATTCACTGCACTGCATCCCCAGTGGGGCCAGTGCACTCTCTGGACTCACTGCACTGCATCCCCACTGGTGCCAGTGCACTCTCTGGACTCACTGCACTGCATCCCCAGTGGTGCCAGTGCACTCTCTGGACTCACTGCACTGCATCCCCAGTGGTGCAGAGCACTCCCTGGAGTCACTGCAGTGCATCCCCAGTGGTGCCAGTGCACTCTCTGGACCCACGGCGCTGCATCCCCACTGGTGCCAGTGTACTCTCTGAGCTCACTGCACTGCATCCCCAGTGATGCCAGTGCAGTCTCTGGACTGACTGCACTGCATCCCCAGTGGTTCCAGTGCACTCTCTGGACTCACTGCACTGCATCCCCGGTGGTGCCAGTGCACTCTCTGGAGTCACTGCACTGCATCCCCACTGGTGCCAGTGCACTCTCTGGACTCATTGCACTGCATCCACACTGGTGCCAGTGCACTCTCTGGACTCACTGCACTGCATCCCCAGTGGTGCCAGTGCACTCTCTGGACTCAACGGGGTGCATCCCCAGTGGTGCCAGTGCACTCTCTGGAGCCACTGCACTGCATCCCCAGTGGTGCCAGTGCACTCTCTGGACTCACTGCACTGCATCCCCACTGGGGCCAGTGCACTCTCTGGACTCACTGCACTGCATCCCCAGTGGTGCCAGTGCACTCTCTGGACTCACCGGAGTGCATCCCAGTGGTGCCAGTGCACTCTCTGGACTCACTGCACTGCATCCCCAGTGGTGCCAGTGCACTCTCTGGATTCACCGCAGTACATCTCCAGTGGTGCCAGTGCACTCTCTGGACTCACTGCACTGCATCCCCACTGGTGCCAGTACACTGTCTGGTGTCACTGCACTGCATCCCCAATGGTGCCAGTGAACTCTCTGGACTCACTGCACTGCATCCCCACTGGTGCCAGTGCACTCTCTGGACTCACTGCACTGCATCCCCAGTGGTGCCAGTGCACTCTCTGGACCCACTGCACCGCATCACCACTGGTGCCACTGCACTCTCTGGACTCACTGCATTGCATCCCCAGTGGTGCCAGTGTACTCTCTGGACTCACTGTATTGCATCCGCACTGGTGCCAGTGCACTCTCTGGACTCACTGCACTGCATCCCCAGTGGTGCCAGTGCACTCTCTGGACTCACTGCAGTGCATCCCCAGTGGTACCAGTGCACTCTCTGGACTAACTGCACTGCATCCCCAGTGGTGCCAGTGCACTCTCTAGTCTCACTGCACTGCATCCCCAGTGGTGCAGAGCACTTCCTGGAGTCACTGCAGTGCATCTCCAGTGGTGCCAGTGCACTCTCTGGATTCACTGCACTGCATCTCCACTGGTGCCAGTGCACTCTCTAGACTCACTGCACTGCATCCCCAGTGGTGCCAGTGCACTCTCTGGACTCACTGCACTGCATCTCCAGTGGTGCCAGTGCACTCTCTGGACTCACTGCACTGCATCACCACTGGTGCCAGTGTACTCTCTGTACTCACTGCACTGCATCCCCACTGGTGCCAGTGCTCTCTCTGGACTCACTTCACTGCTTCACCACTGGTGCCAGTGCACTCTCTGAACTCACTGCACTGCATCCCCAGTGGTGCCAGTGCACTCTCTGGACTCACTGCACTGCATCCCCAGTGGTGCCAGTGCACTCTCTGGACTCACTGCACTGCATATCCACTGGTGCCAGTGCACTCTCTGGACACACTGCACTGCATCCCCAGTGGTGCCAGTGCACTCTCTGGACCCACTGCACTGCATCCCCAGTGGTGCCAGTGCACTCTCTGCACTCACTGCACTGCATCCCCAGTGGTGCCAGTGCACTCTCTGTACTCACTGCACTGCATCCCCAGCGGTGCCAGTGCACTCTCTGGACTCACTGCAGTGCATCCCCAGTGGTGCCAGTGCACTCTCTGGACTAACTGCACTGCATCCCCAGTGGTGACAGTGCACTCTCTGGACTCACTGCACTGCATCCCCACTGGTGCCAGTGCACTCCCTGGACTAACTGCACTGCATCCCCAGTGGTGCCAGTGCACTCTCTAGTCTCACTGCACTGCATCCCCAGTGGTGCCAGTGCACTCTCTGGAGTCACTGCACTGCATCCCTAGTGGTGCCAGTGCACTCTCTGGACTCACTGCACAGCATCCCCAGTGGTGACAGTGCACTCTCTGAACTCACTGCACTGCATCCCCAGTGGTGCCAGTGCACTCTCTGGAGTCACTGCACTGCATCACCAGTGGTGCCAGTGCACTCTCTGGACTCACTGCTCTGCATCCCCAGTGGTGCCAGTGCACTCTCTGGACCCACTGCACTGCATCCCGAATGGTGCCAGTGCACTCTCTGGACTAACTGCACTGCATCCCCAGTGGTGCCAGTGCACTCTCTGGACTCACTGCAGTGCATCCCCAATGGTGCCAGTGCACTCTCTGGACTCACTGCACTGCATCCCCAGTGGTGCCAGTGCACTCTCTGGACCCACTGCACTGCATCCCCAGTGGTGCCAGTGCACTCTCTGCACTCACTGCACTGCATCCCCAGTGGTGCCAGTGCACTCTCTGGACTCACTGCACTGCATCCCCAGTGGTGACAGTGCACTCTCTGGAGTCACTGCACTGCATCCCCAGTGGTGCCAGTGCACTCTCTGGACTCACTGCACTGCATCCCCAGTGGTGACAGTGCACTCTCTGAACTCACTGCACTGCATCCCCAGTGGTGCCAGTGCACTCTCTGGACTCACTGCACTGCATCACCAGTGGTGCCAGTGCACTCTCTGGACTCACTGCTCTGCATCCCCAGTGGTGCCAGTGCACTCTCTGGACCCACTGCACTGCATCCCGAATGGTGCCAGTGCACTCTCTGGACTAACTGCACTGCATCCCCAGTGGTGCCAGTGCACTCTCTGGACTCACTGCACTGCATCACCACTGGTGCCAGTGCACTCTCTGTACTCACTGCACTGCATCCCCACTGGTGCCAGTGCTCTCTCTGGACTCACTTCACTGCTTCACCACTGGTGCCAGTGCACTCTCTGAACTCACTGCACTGCATCCCCAGTGGTGCCAGTGCACTCTCTGGACTCACTGCACTGCATCCCCAGTGGTGCCAGTGCACTCTCTGGACTCACTGCACTGCATATCCACTGGTGCCAGTGCACTCTCTGGACACACCGCACTGCATCCCCAGTGGTGCCAGTGCACTCTCTGGACCCACTGCACTGCATCCCCAGTGGTGCCAGTGCACTCTCTGCACTCACTGCACTGCATCCCCAGTGGTGCCAGTGCACTCTCTGGACTCACTGCACTGCATCCCCAGCGGTGCCAGTGCACTCTCTGGACTCACTGCAGTGCATCCCCAGTGGTGCCAGTGCACTCTCTGGACTAACTGCACTGCATCCCCAGTGGTGACAGTGCACTCTCTGGACTCACTGCACTGCATCCCCACTGGTGCCAGTGCACTCCCTGGACTAACTGCACTGCATCCCCAGTGGTGCCAGTGCACTCTCTAGTCTCACTGCACTGCATCCCCAGTGGTGCCAGTGCACTCTCTGGAGTCACTGCACTGCATCCCCAGTGGTGCCAGTGCACTCTCTGGACTCACTGCACTGCATCCCCAGTGGCGACAGTGCACTCTCTGAACTCACTGCACTGCATCCCCAGTGGTGCCAGTGCACTCTCTGGAGTCACTGCACTGCATCACCAGTGGTGCCAGTGCACTCTCTGGACTCACTGCTCTGCATCCCCAGTGGTGCCAGTGCACTCTCTGGACCCACTGCACTGCATCCCGAATGGTGCCAGTGCACTCTCTGGACAAACTGCACTGCATCCCCAGTGGTGCCAGTGCACTCTCTGGACTCACTGCAGTGCATCCCCAATGGTGCCAGTGCACTCTCTGGACTCACTGCACTGCATCCCCAGTGGTGCCAGTGCACTCTCTGGACCCACTGCACTGCATCCCCAATGGTGCCAGTGCACTCTCTGGACTCACTGCACTGCATCCCCAGTGGTGCCAGTGCACTCTCTGGTCTCACTGCAGTGCATCCCCAGTGGTGCCAGTGCACTCTCTGGACTCACTGCACTGCATCCCCAGTGGTGCCAGTGCATTCTCTGGACTCACTGCACTCCATCCCCAGTGCTGCCAGTGCACTCTATGGACTCACTGCACTGCATCCCCAGTGGTGCCAGTGCACTCTCTGGACTCACTGCACTGCATCCCCAATGTGCCAGTGCACTCTCTGGACTCACTGCACTGCATCCCCAGTGGTGCCAGTGCACTCTCTGGACTCACTGCACTGCATCTCCAGTGGTGCCAGTGCACTCTCTGGACTCACTGCACTGCATCACCACTGGTGCCAGTGCACTCTCTGTACTCACTGCACTGCATCCCCACTGGTGCCAGTGCACTCCCTGGACTAACTGCACTGCATCCCCAGTGGTGCCAGTGCACTCTCTAGTCTCACTGCACTGCATCCCCAGTGGTGCCAGTGCACTCTCTGGAGTCACTGCACTGCATCCCCAGTGGTGCCAGTGCACTCTCTGGACTCACTGCACTGCATCCCCAGTGGTGCCAGTGCACTCTCTGGACTCACTGCACTGCATCCCCAGTGGTGCCAGTGCACTCTCTGGACTCACTGCACTTCATATCCACTGGTGCCAGTGCACTCTCTGGACACACTGCACTGCATCCCCAGTGGTGCCAGTGCACTCTCTGGACCCACTGCACTGCATCCCCAGTGGTGCCAGTGCACTCTCTGCACTCACTGCACTGCATCCCCAGTGGTGCCAGTGCACTCTCTGGACTCACTGCACTGCATCCCCAGCGGTGCCAGTGCACTCTCTGGACTCACTGCAGTGCATCCCCAGTGGTGCCAGTGCACTCTCTGGACTAACTGCACTGCATCCCCAGTGGTGACAGTGCACTCTCTGGACTCACTGCACTGCATCCCCACTGGTGCCAGTGCACTCCCTGGACTAACTGCACTGCATCCCCAGTGGTGCCAGTGCACTCTCTAGTCTCACTGCACTGCATCCCCAGTGGTGCCAGTGCACTCTCTGGACTCACTGCACTGCATCCCCAGTGGTGCCAGTGCACTCTCTGGACGCACTGCACTGCATCCCCAGTGGTGACAGTGCACTCTCTGAACTCACTGCACTGCATCCCCAGTGGTGCCAGTGCACTCTCTGGAGTCACTGCACTGCATCACCAGTGGTGCCAGTGCACTCTCTGGACTCACTGCTCTGCATCCCCAGTGGTGCCAGTGCACTCTCTGGACCCACTGCACTGCATCCCGAATGGTGCCAGTGCACTCTCTGGACTAACTGCACTGCATCCCCAGTGGTGCCAGTGCACTCTCTGGACTCACTGCAGTGCATCCCCAATGGTGCCAGTGCACTCTCTGGACTCACTGCACTGCATCCCCAGTGGTGCCAGTGCACTCTCTGGACCCACTGCACTGCATCCCCAATGGTGCCAGTGCACTCTCTGGACTCACTGCACTGCATCCCCAGTGGTGCCAGTGCACTCTCTGGTCTCACTGCAGTGCATCCCCAGTGGTGCCAGTGCACTCTCTGGACTCACTGCACTGCATCCCCAGTGGTGCCAGTGCATTCTCTGGACTCACTGCACTCTATCCCCAGTGCTGCCAGTGCACTCTATGGACTCACTGCACTGCATCCCCAGTGGTGCCAGTGCACTCTCTGGACTCACTGCACTGCATCCCCAATGTGCCAGTGCACTCTCTGGACTCACTGCACTGCATCCCCAGTGGTGCCAGTGCACTCTCTGGACTCACTGCACTGCATCTCCAGTGGTGCCAGTGCACTCTCTGGACTCACTGCACTGCATCCCCAGTGGTGCCAGTGCACTCTCTGTACTCACTGCACTGCATCCCCACTGGTGCCAGTGCTCTCTCTGGACTCACTTCACTGCTTCACCACTGGTGCCAGTGCACTCTCTGAACTCACTGCACTGCATCCCCAGTGGTGCCAGTGCACTCTCTGGACTCACTGCACTGCATCCCCAGTGGTGCCAGTGCACTCTCTGGACTCACTGCACTGCATATCCACTGGTGCCAGTGCACTCTCTGGACACACTGCACTGCATCCCCAGTGGTGCCAGTGCACTCTCTGGACCCACTGCACTGCATCCCCAGTGGTGCCAGTGCACTCTCTGCACTCACTGCACTGCATCCCCAGTGGTGCCAGTGCACTCTCTGGACTCACTGCACTGCATCCCCAGCGGTGCCAGTGCACTCTCTGGACTCACTGCAGTGCATCCCCAGTGGTGCCAGTGCACTCTCTGGACTCACTGCACTGCATCCCCAGCGGTGCCAGTGCACTCTCTGGACTAACTGCACTGCATCCCCAGTGGTGACAGTGCACTCTCTGGACTCACTGCACTGCATCCCCACTGGTGCCAGTGCACTCCCTGGACTAACTGCACTGCATCCCCAGTGGTGCCAGTGCACTCTCTAGTCTCACTGCACTGCATCCCCAGTGGTGCCAGTGCACTCTCTGGAGTCACTGCAGTGCATCCCCAGTGGTGCCAGTGCACTCTCTGGACTCACTGCACTGCATCCCCAGTGGTGACAGTGCACTCTCTGAACTCACTGCACTGCATCCCCAGTGGTGCCAGTGCACTCTCTGGAGTCACTGCACTGCATCACCAGTGGTGCCAGTGCACTCTCTGGACTCACTGCTCTGCATCCCCAGTGGTGCCATTGCACTCTCTGGACCCACTGCACTGCATCCCGAATGGTGCCAGTGCACTCTCTGGACTAACTGCACTGCATCCCCAGTGGTGCCAGTGCACTCTCTGGACTCACTGCAGTGCATCCCCAATGGTGCCAGTGCACTCTCTGGACTCACTGCACTGCATCCCCAGTGGTGCCAGTGCACTCTCTGGACCCACTGCACTGCATCCCCAATGGTGCCAGTGCACTCTCTGGACTCACTGCACTGCATCCCCAGTGGTGCCAGTGCACTCTCTGGTCTCACTGCAGTGCATCCCCAGTGGTGCCCGTGCACTCTCTGGACTCACTGCACTGCATCCCCAGTGGTGCCAGTGCATTCTCTGGACTCACTGCACTGCATCCCCAGTGCTGCCAGTGCACTCTATGGACTCACTGCACTGCATCCCCAGTGGTGCCAGTGCACTCTCTGGACTCACTGCACTGCATCCCCAATGTGCCAGTGCACTCTCTGGACTCACTGCACTGCATCCCCAGTGGTGCCAGTGCACTCTCTGGACTCACTGCACTGCATCCCCAGTGGTGCCAGTGCACTCTCTGGACCCACTGCACTGCATCCCCAGTGGTGCCAGTGCACTCTCTGGAGTCACTGCACTGCATCCCCAGTGGTGCCAGTGCACTCTCTGGACTCACTGCACTGCATCACCAGTGGTGCCAGTGCACTCTCTGGACTCACTGCAGTGCATCCCCAGTGGTGCCAGTGCACTCCCTGGACTCACTGCACTGCATCTCCACTGGTGCCAGTGCACTCTCTGGACTAACTGCACTGCATCCTCACTGGTGCCAGTGCACTCTCTGCACTCACTGCACTGCATCCCCAGTGGTGCCAGTGTACTCTCTGGACTCACTGCACTGCATCCCCACTGGTGGTAGTGCTCTCTCTGGACTCACTGCACTGCTTCACCACTGGTGCCAGTGCACTCTATGCACTCACCGGGGTGCATCCCCAGTGGTGCCAGTGCACTCTCTGGACTCACCGGGGTGCATCCCCAGTGGTGCCATTGCACTCTCTGGACCCACTGCACTGCATCCCCAGTGGTGCCAGTGCATTCTCTGGACTCACTGCACTGCATCCCCAGTGGTGCCAGTGCACTCTCTGGACTCACTGCACTGCATCCCCAGTGGTGCCAGTGCATTCTCTGGACTCACTGCACTGCATCCCCAGTGGTGCGAGTGCACTCTCTGGACTCACTGCACTGCATCCCCAGTGGTGCCAGTGCACTCTCTGAACTCACTGCACTGCATCCCCAGTGGTGCCAGTGCACTCTCTGGACTCACTGCACCGCATCACCACTGGTGCCACTGCACTCTCTGGACTCACTGCATTGCATCCCCAGTGGTGCCAGTGTACTCTCTGGACTCACTGCATTGCATCCGCACTGGTGCCAGTGCACTCTCTGGACTCACTGCACTGCATCCCCAGTGGTGCCAGTGCACTCTCTGGACTCACTGCAGTGCATCCCCAGTGGTGCCAGTGCACTCTCTGGACTCACTGCACTGCATCCCCAGTGGTGACAGTGCACTCTCTGGAGTCACTGCACTGCATCCCCAGTGGTGCCAGTGCACTCTCTGGACTCACTGCACTGCATCCCCAGTGGTGACAGTGCACTCTCTGAACTCACTGCACTGCATCCCCAGTGGTGCCAGTGCACTCTCTGGAGTCACTGCACTGCATCACCAGTGGTGCCAGTGCACTCTCTGGACTCACTGCTCTGCATCCCCAGTGGTGCCAGTGCACTCTCTGGACCCACTGCACTGCATCCCGAATGGTGCCAGTGCACTCTCTGGACTAACTGCACTGCATCCCCAGTGGTGCCAGTGCACTCTCTGGACTCACTGCAGTGCATCCCCAATGGTGCCAGTGCACTCTCTGGACTCACTGCACTGCATCCCCAGTGGTGCCAGTGCACTCTCTGGACCCACTGCACTGCATCCCCAATGGTGCCAGTGCACTCTCTGGACTCACTGCACTGCATCCCCAGTGGTGCCAGTGCACTCTCTGGTCTCACTGCAGTGCATCCCCAGTGGTGCCAGTGCACTCTCTGGACTCACTGCACTGCATCCCCAGTGGTGCCAGTGCATTCTCTGGACTCACTGCACTCCATCCCCAGTGCTGCCAGTGCACTCTATGGACTCACTGCACTGCATCCCCAGTGGTGCCAGTGCACTCTCTGGACTCACTGCACTGCATCCCCAATGTGCCAGTGCACTCTCTGGACTCACTGCACTGCATCCCCAGTGGTGCCAGTGCACTCTCTGGACTCACTGCACTGCATCCCCAGTGGTGCCAGTGCACTCTCTGGACCCACTGCACTGCATCCCCAGTGGTGCCAGTGCACTCTCTGGAGTCACTGCACTGCATCCCCAGTGGTGCCAGTGCACTCTCTGGACTCACCGGGGTGCATCCCCAGTGATGCCAGTGCAGTCTCTGGACTCACTGCACTGCATCTCCAGTGGTGCCAGTGCACTCTCTGGACTCACTGCACTGCATTCCCAGTGGTGCCAGTGCACTCTCTGGACTCACTGCAGTGCATCCCCAGTGGTGCCAGTGCACTCTCTGGACTCACTGCACTGCATTCCCAGTGGTGCCAGTGCACTCTCTGGACTAACTGCACTGCATCCCCAGTGGTGCCAGTGCACTCTCTAGTCTCAGTGCAGTGCATCCCCAGTGGTGCCAGTGCACTCTCTGGATTCACTGCACTGCATCCCCAGTGGGGCCAGTGCACTCTCTGGACTCACTGCACTGCATCCCCACTGGTGCCAGTGCACTCTCTGGACTCACTGCACTGCATCCCCAGTGGTGCCAGTGCACTCTCTGGACTCACTGCACTGCATCCCCAGTGGTGCAGAGCACTCCCTGGAGTCACTGCAGTGCATCCCCAGTGGTGCCAGTGCACTCTCTGGACTCACTGCACTGCATCCCCAGTGGTGCCAGTGCACTCTCTGGACTCACTGCACTGCATCCCCAGTGGTGCCAGTGCACTCTCCGGACCCACTGCACTGCATCCCCACTGGTGCCAGTGCATTCTCTGGACTCACTGCACTGCATCCCCAGTGGTGCCAGTACAGTCTCTGGACTCACTGCACTGCATCCCCAGTGCTGCCAGTGCACTCTCTGGACTCACTGCACTGCATCCCCAGTGCTGCCAGTGCACTCTCTGGACTCAGTGCACTGCATACCCAGTGGAGCCAGTGCACTCTCTGGACCCACTGCACTGCATCCCCAGTGGTGCCAGTGCACTCTCTGGACTCACTGCAGTGCATCCCCAGTGGTGCCTGTTCACTCTCTTGACTCACCGGGGTGCATCCCCAGTGGTGCCAGTGCACTCTCTGGACTCACTGCAGTGCATCCCCATTACTGCCAGTGCACTCTCTGGACTCACTGCACTGCATCCCCAGTGCTGCCAGTGCACTCTCTGGACCCACTGCACTGCATCCCGAATGGTGCCAGTGCACTCTCTGGACTCACTGCACTGCATCCCCAGTGGTGCCAGTGCACTCTATGGACTCACTGCACTGCATCCCCAGTGGTGCCAGTGCACTCTCTGGAGTCACTGCAGTGCATCCCCAGTGGTGCCAGTGCACTCTCTGGACTCACTGCACTGCATCCCCAGTGGTGCCAGTGCACTCTCTGGACTCACTGCACTGCATCCCCAGTGGTGCCAGTGCACTCTCTGGAGTCACTTCACTGCATCCCCAGTGGTGCCAGTGCACTCTCTGGACTCACTGCACTGCATCCCCAGTGGTGCCAGTGCACTCTCGGGACAAACTGCACTGCATCCCCAGTGGTGCCAGTGCACTCCCTGGAGTCACTGCACTGCATCCCCAGTGGTGCCAGTGCACTCTCTGGACTCACTGCACTCCATCCCCAGTGGTGCCAGTGCACTCTCTGGACTCACTGCACTGCATCACCACTGGTGTCAGTGCACTCTCTGGACCCACTGCACTGCATCCCCACTGGTGCCAGTGAACTCTCTGGACTCACTGCACTGCATCCCCAGTGGTGCCAGTGCACTCTCTGGACCCACGGCGCTGCATCCCCACTGGTGCCAGTGTACTCTCTGAGCTCACTGCACTGCATCCCCAGTGATGCCAGTGCAGTCTCTGGACTGACTGCACTGCATCCCCAGTGGTTCCAGTGCACTCTCTGGACTCACTGCACTGCATCCCCGGTGGTGCCAGTGCACTCTCTGGAGTCACTGCACTGCATCCCCACTGGTGCCAGTGCACTCTCTGGACTCATTGCACTGCATCCACACTGGTGCCAGTGCACTCTCTGGACTCACTGCACTGCATCCCCAGTGGTGCCAGTGCACTCTCTGGACTCAACGGGGTGCATCCCCAGTGGTGCCAGTGCACTCTCTGGACCCACTGCACTGCATCCCCAGTGGTGCCAGTGCACTCTCTGGACTCACTGCACTGCATCCCCAGTGGTGCCAGTGCACTCTCTGGACTCACTGCACTGCATCCCCAGTGGTGCCAGTGCACTCTCCGGACCCACTGCACTGCATCCCCACTGGTGCCAGTGCATTCTCTGGACTCGCTGCACTGCATCCCCAGTGGTGCCAGTACAGTCTCTGGACTCACTGCACTGCATCCCCAGTGCTGCCAGTGCACTCTCTGGACTCACTGCACTGCATCCCCAGTGCTGCCAGTGCACTCTCTGGACTCAGTGCACTGCATACCCAGTGGAGCCAGTGCACTCTCTGGACCCACTGCACTGCATCCCCAGTGGTGCCAGTGCACTCTCTGGACTCACTGCAGTGCATCCCCAGTGGTGCCTGTTCACTCTCTTGACTCACCGGGGTGCATCCCCAGTGGTGCCAGTGCACTCTCTGGACTCACTGCAGTGCATCCCCATTACTGCCAGTGCACTCTCTGGACTCACTGCACTGCATCCCCAGTGCTGCCAGTGCACTCTCTGGACCCACTGCACTGCATCCCGAATGGTGCCAGTGCACTCTCTGGACTCACTGCACTGCATCCCCAGTGGTGCCAGTGCACTCTATGGACTCACTGCACTGCATCCCCAGTGGTGCCAGTGCACTCTCTGGACTCACTGCACTGCAACCCCAATGTGCCAGTGCACTCTCTGGACTCACTGCACTGCATCCCCAGTGGTGCCAGTGCACTCTCTGGACTCACTGCACTGCATCCCCAGTGGTGCCAGTGCACTCTCTGGAGTCACTTCACTGCATCCCCAGTGGTGCCAGTGCACTCTCTGGACTCACTGCACTGCATCCCCAGTGGTGCCAGTGCACTCTCGGGACAAACTGCACTGCATCCCCAGTGGTGCCAGTGCACTCCCTGGAGTCACTGCACTGCATCCCCAGTGGTGCCAGTGCACTCTCTGGACTCACTGCACTCCATCCCCAGTGGTGCCAGTGCACTCTCTGGACTCACTGCACTGCATCACCACTGGTGTCAGTGCACTCTCTGGACCCACTGCACTGCATCCCCACTGGTGCCAGTGAACTCTCTGGACTCACTGCACTGCATCCCCAGTGGTGCCAGTGCACTCTCTGGACTCAACGGGGTGCATCCCCAGTGGTGCCAGTGCACTCTCTGGACCCACTGCACTGCATCCCCAGTGGTGCCAGTGCACTCTCTGGACTCACTGCACTGCATTCCCACTGGTGCCAGTGCACTCTCTGGACTCACTGCACTGCATCCCCAGTGGTGCCAGTGCACTCTCTGGACTCACCGGAGTGCATCCCAGTGGTGCCAGTGCACTCTCTGGACTCACTGCAGTGCATCCCCAGTGGTGCCAGTGCACTCTCTGGATTCACCGCAGTACATCTCCAGTGGTGCCAGTGCACTCTCTGGACTCACTGCACTGCATCCCCACTGGTGCCAGTACACTGTCTGGTGTCACTGCACTGCATCCCCAATGGTGCCAGTGAACTCTCTGGACTCACTGCACTGCATCCCCACTGGTGCCAGTGCACTCTCTGGACTCACTGCACTGCATCCCCAGTGGTGCCAGTGCACTCTCTGGACCCACTGCACCGCATCACCACTGGTGCCACTGCACTCTCTGGACTCACTGCATTGCATCCCCAGTGGTGCCAGTGTACTCTCTGGACTCACTGCATTGCATCCGCACTGGTGCCAGTGCACTCTCTGGACTCACTGCACTGCATCCCCAGTGGTGCCAGTGCACTCTCTGGACTCACTGCAGTGCATCCCCAGTGGTGCCAGTGCACTCTCTGGACTAACTGCACTGCATCCCCAGTGGTGCCAGTGCACTCTCTAGTCTCACTGCACTGCATCCCCAGTGGTGCAGAGCACTTCCTGGAGTCACTGCAGTGCATCTCCAGTGGTGCCAGTGCACTCTCTGGATTCACTGCACTGCATCTCCACTGGTGCCAGTGCACTCTCTAGACTCACTGCACTGCATCCCCAGTGGTGCCAGTGCACTCTCTGGACTCACTGCACTGCATCTCCAGTGGTGCCAGTGCACTCTCTGGACTCACTGCACTGCATCACCACTGGTGCCAGTGCACTCTCTGGACTCACTGCACTGCATCCCCACTGGTGCCAGTGCTCTCTCTGGACTCACTTCACTGCTTCACCACTGGTGCCAGTGCACTCTCTGAACTCACTGCACTGCATCCCCAGTGGTGCCAGTGCACTCTCTGGACTCACTGCACTGCATCCCCAGTGGTGCCAGTGCACTCTCTGGACTCACTGCACTGCATATCCACTGGTGCCAGTGCACTCTCTGGACACACTGCACTGCATCCCCAGTGGTGCCAGTGCACTCTCTGGACCCACTGCACTGCATCCCCAGTGGTGCCAGTGCACTCTCTGGACTCACTGCACTGCATCCCCAGTGGTGCCAGTGCACTCTCTGGACTCACTGCACTGCATCCCCAGCGGTGCCAGTGCACTCTCTGGACTCACTGCAGTGCATCCCCAGTGGTGCCAGTGCACTCTCTGGACTAACTGCACTGCATCCCCAGTGGTGACAGTGCACTCTCTGGACTCACTGCACTGCATCCCCACTGGTGCCAGTGCACTCCCTGGACTAACTGCACTGCATCCCCAGTGGTGCCAGTGCACTCTCTAGTCTCACTGCACTGCATCCCCAGTGGTGCCAGTGCACTCTCTGGAGTCACTGCACTGCATCCCCAGTGGTGCCAGTGCACTCTCTGGACTCACTGCACTGCATCCCCAGTGGTGACAGTGCACTCTCTGAACTCACTGCACTGCATCCCCAGTGGTGCCAGTGCACTCTCTGGAGTCACTGCACTGCATCACCAGTGGTGCCAGTGCACTCTCTGGACTCACTGCTCTGCATCCCCAGTGGTGCCAGTGCACTCTCTGGACCCACTGCACTGCATCCCGAATGGTGCCAGTGCACTCTCTGGACTAACTGCACTGCATCCCCAGTGGTGCCAGTGCACTCTCTGGACTCACTGCAGTGCATCCCCAATGGTGCCAGTGCACTCTCTGGACTCACTGCACTGCATCCCCAGTGGTGCCAGTGCACTCTCTGGACCCACTGCACTGCATCCCCAATGGTGCCAGTGCACTCTCTGGACTCACTGCACTGCATCCCCAGTGGTGCCAGTGCACTCTCTGGTCTCACTGCAGTGCATCCCCAGTGGTGCCAGTGCACTCTCTGGACTCACTGCACTGCATCCCCAGTGGTGCCAGTGCATTCTCTGGACTCACTGCACTCCATCCCCAGTGGTGCCAGTGCACTCTATGGACTCACTGCACTGCATCCCCAGTGGTGCCAGTGCACTCTCTGGACTCACTGCACTGCATCCCCAATGTGCCAGTGCACTCTCTGGACTCACTGCACTGCATCCCCAGTGGTGCCAGTGCACTCTCTGGACTCACTGCACTGCATCCCCAGTGGTGCCAGTGCACTCTCTGGACCCACTGCAGTGCATCCCCAGTGGTGCCAGTGCACTCTCTGGAGTCACTGCACTGCATCCCCAGTGGTGCCAGTGCACTCTCTGGACTCACTGCACTGCATCACCAGTGGTGCCAGTGCACTCTCTGGACTCACTGCAGTGCATCCCCAGTGGTGCCAGTGCACTCCCTGGACTCACTGCACTGCATCTCCACTGGTGCCAGTGCACTCTCTGGACTAACTGCACTGCATCCTCACTGGTGCCAGTGCACTCTCTGCACTCACTGCACTGCATCCCCAGTGGTGCCAGTGTACTCTCTGGACTCACTGCACTGCATCCCCACTGGTGGTAGTGCTCTCTCTGGACTCACTGCACTGCTTCACCACTGGTGCCAGTGCACTCTCTGGACTCACCGGGGTGCATCCCCAGTGGTGCCAGTGCACTCTCTGGACTCACCGGGGTGCATCCCCAGTGGTGCCATTGCACTCTCTGGACCCACTGCACTGCATCCCCAGTGGTGCCAGTGCATTCTCTGGACTCACTGCACTGCATCCCCAGTGGTGCCAGTGCACTCTCTGGACTCACTGCACTGCATCCCCAGTGGTGCCAGTGCATTCTCTGGACTCACTGCACTGCATCCCCAGTGGTGCCAGTGCACTCTCTGGACTCACTGCACTGCATCCCCAGTGGTGCCAGTGCACTCTCTGAACTCACTGCACTGCATCCCCAGTGGTGCCAGTGCACTCTCTGGACTCACTGCACCGCATCACCACTGGTGCCACTGCACTCTCTGGACTCACTGCATTGCATCCCCAGTGGTGCCAGTGTACTCTCTGGACTCACTGCATTGCATCCGCACTGGTGCCAGTGCACTCTCTGGACTCACTGCACTGCATCCCCAGTGGTGCCAGTGCACTCTCTGGACTCACTGCAGTGCATCCCCAGTGGTGCCAGTGCACTCTCTGGACTAACTGCACTGCATCCCCAGTGGTGCCAGTGCACTCTCTAGTCTCACTGCACTGCATCCCCAGTGGTGCAGAGCACTTCCTGGAGTCACTGCAGTGCATCTCCAGTGGTGCCAGTGCACTCTCTGGATTCACTGCACTGCATCTCCAGTGGTGCCAGTGCACTCTCTAGACTCACTGCACTGCATCCCCAGTGGTGCCAGTGCACTCTCTGGACTCACTGCACTGCATCTCCAGTGGTGCCAGTGCACTCTCTGGACTCACTGCACTGCATCACCACTGGTGCCAGTGCACTCTCTGTACTCACTGCACTGCATCCCCACTGGTGCCAGTGCTCTCTCTGGACTCACTTCACTGCTTCACCACTGGTGCCAGTGCACTCTCTGAACTCACTGCACTGCATCCCCAGTGGTGCCAGTGCACTCTCTGGACTCACTGCACTGCATCCCCAGTGGTGCCAGTGCACTCTCTGGACTCACTGCACTGCATATCCACTGGTGCCAGTGCACTCTCTGGACACACTGCACTGCATCCCCAGTGGTGCCAGTGCACTCTCTGGACCCACTGCACTGCATCCCCAGTGGTGCCAGTGCACTCTCTGCACTCACTGCACTGCATCCCCAGTGGTGCCAGTGCACTCTCTGGACTCACTGCACTGCATCCCCAGCGGTGCCAGTGCACTCTCTGGACTCACTGCAGTGCATCCCCAGTGGTGCCAGTGCACTCTCTGGACTAACTGCACTGCATCCCCAGTGGTGACAGTGCACTCTCTGGACTCACTGCACTGCATCCCCACTGGTGCCAGTGCACTCCCTGGACTAACTGCACTGCATCCCCAGTGGTGCCAGTGCACTCTCTAGTCTCACTGCACTGCATCCCCAGTGGTGCCAGTGCACTCTCTGGAGTCACTGCACTGCATCCCCAGTGGTGCCAGTGCACTCTCTGGACTCACTGCACTGCATCCCCAGTGGTGACAGTGCACTCTCTGAACTCACTGCACTGCATCCCCAGTGGTGCCAGTGCACTCTCTGGAGTCACTGCACTGCATCACCAGTGGTGCCAGTGCACTCTCTGGACTCACTGCTCTGCATCCCCAGTGGTGCCAGTGCACTCTCTGGACCCACTGCACTGCATCCCGAATGGTGCCAGTGCACTCTCTGGACTAACTGCACTGCATCCCCAGTGGTGCCAGTGCACTCTCTGGACTCACTGCAGTGCATCCCCAATGGTGCCAGTGCACTCTCTGGACTCACTGCACTGCATCCCCAGTGGTGCCAGTGCACTCTCTGGACCCACTGCACTGCATCCCCAATGGTGCCAGTGCACTCTCTGGACTCACTGCACTGCATCCCCAGTGGTGCCAGTGCACTCTCTGGTCTCACTGCAGTGCATCCCCAGTGGTGCCAGTGCACTCTCTGGACTCACTGCATTGCATCCCCAGTGGTGCCAGTGCATTCTCTGGACTCACTGCACTCCATCCCCAGTGCTGCCAGTGCACTCTATGGACTCACTGCACTGCATCCCCAGTGGTGCCAGTGCACTCTCTGGACTCACTGCACTGCATCCCCAATGTGCCAGTGCACTCTCTGGACTCACTGCACTGCATCCCCAGTGGTTCCAGTGCACTCTCTGGACTCACTGCACTGCATCCCCAGTGGTGCCAGTGCACTCTCTGGACCCACTGCACTGCATCCCCAGTGGTGCCAGTGCACTCTCTGGAGTCACTGCACTGCATCCCCAGTGGTGCCAGTGCACTCTCTGGACTCACTGCACTGCATCACCAGTGGTGCCAGTGCACTCTCTGGACTCACTGCAGTGCATCCCCAGTGGTGCCAGTGCACTCCCTGGACTCACTGCACTGCATCTCCACTGGTGCCAGTGCACTCTCTGGACTAACTGCACTGCATCCTCACTGGTGCCAGTGCACTCTCTGCACTCACTGCACTGCATCCCCAGTGGTGCCAGTGTACTCTCTGGACTCACTGCACTGCATCCCCACTGGTGGTAGTGCTCTCTCTGGACTCACTGCACTGCTTCACCACTGGTGCCAGTGCACTCTCTGGACTCACCGGGGTGCATCCCCAGTGGTGCCAGTGCACTCTCTGGACTCACCGGGGTGCATCCCCAGTGGTGCCATTGCACTCTCTGGACCCACTGCACTGCATCCCCAGTGGTGCCAGTGCATTCTCTGGACTCACTGCACTGCATCCCCAGTGGTGCCAGTGCACTCTCTGGACTCACTGCACTGCATCCCCAGTGGTGCCAGTGCATTCTCTGGACTCACTGCACTGCATCCCCAGTGGTGCCAGTGCACTCTCTGGACTCACTGCACTGCATCCCCAGTGGTGCCAGTGCACTCTCTGAACTCACTGCACTGCATCCCCAGTGGTGCCAGTGCACTCTCTGGACTCACTGCACTGCATCCCCACTGGTGCCAGTGCACTCTCTGGAATCACTGCACTGCATCCCCAGTGGTGCCAGTGCACTCTCTGGAGTACTGCACTGCATCCCCAGTGATGCCAGTGCACCCTCTGGACTCACTGCACTGCATCCCCAGTGGTGCCAGTGCACTCTCTGGACTCACTGCACTGCATCCCCAGTGGTGCCAGTGCACTCTCTGGACTCACTGCACTGCATCCCCAGTGGTGCCAGTGCACTCTCTGGACTCACTCACAGTGGTGGTGCACTCTCTGGACTCACTGCACGCCCCAGTGGTGCCAGTGCACTCTCTGGACTCACTGCACTGCATCCCCAGTGGTGCCAGTGTGCTCTCTGGACTCACTGCACTGCATCCCCACTGGTGGCAGTGCTCTCTCTGGACTCACTGCACTGCTTCACCACTGGTGCCAGTGCACTCTCTGGACTCACAGCACTGCATCCCCAGTGGTGCCAGTGCACTCTCTGGACTCACTGCACTGCATCCCCAGTGGTGCCAGTGCACTCTCTGGACTCACTGCACTGCATCCCCACTGGTGCCACTGCACTCTCTGGACTCACTGCACTGCATCCCCACTGGTGCCACTGCACTCTCTGGACTCACTGCACTGCATCCCCAGTGGTGCCAGTGCACTCTCTGGACCCACAGCACTGCATCCCCAATGGTGCCAGTGCACTCTCTGGACTCACTGCACTGCATCCCCAGTGGTGCCAGTGCACTCTCTGGACTCACCGGGGTGCATCCCCAGTGATGCCAGTGCAGTCTCTGGACTCACTGCACTGCATCTCCAGTGGTGCCAGTGCACTCTCTGGACTCACTGCACTGCATCCCCAGTGGTGCCAGTGCACTCTCTGGACTCACTGCAGTGCATCCCCAGTGGTGCCAGTGCACTCTCTGGACTCACTGCTCTGCATTCCCAGTGGTGCCAGTGCACTCGCTGGACTAACTGCACTGCATCCCCAGTGGTGCCAGTGCACTCTCTAGTCTCAGTGCAGTGCATCCCCAGTGGTGCCAGTGCACTCTCTGGATTCACTGCACTGCATCCCCAGTGGTGCCAGTGCACTCTCTGGACTCACTGCACTGCATCCCCAGTGGTGCCAGTGCACTCTCTGGACTCACTGCACTGCATCCCCAGTGGTGCCAGTGCACTCTCTGGACTCACTGCACTGCATCCCCAGTGGTGCAGAGCACTCCCTGGAGTCACTGCAGTGCATCCCCAGTGGTGCCAGTGCACTCTCTGGACTCACTGCAGTGCATCCCCAGTGCTGCCAGTGCACTCTCTGGACTCAGTGCACTGCATCCCCAGTGGTGCCAGTGCACTCTCTGGACCCACTGCACTGCATCCCCAGTGGTGCCAGTGCACTCTCTGGACTCACTGCAGTGCATCCCCAGTGGTGCCTGTGCACTCTCTTGACTCACCGGGGTGCATCCCCAGTGGTGCCAGTGCACTCTCTGGACTCACTGCAGTGCATCCCCAGTGGTGCCAGTGCACTCTCTGGACTCACTGCACTGCATCCCCAGTGCTGCCAGTGCACTCTCTGGACCCACTGCACTGCATCCCCACTGGTGCCAGTGCACTCTATGGACTCACTGCACTGCATCCCCACTGGTGCCAGTGCACTCTCTGGAGTCACTGCACTGCATCCCCACTGGTGCCAGTGCACTCTCTGGACTCCCTGCAGTGCATGCCCAGTGGTGCCAGTGCACTCTCTGGACTCACTGCAGTGCATCCCCAGTGGTGCCAGTGCACTCTCTGGACTCACTGCACTGCATCCCCAATGGTGCCATTGCAGTCTCTGGACTCACTGCAGTGCATCCCCAGTGGTGCCAGTGCACTCTCTTGACTCACTGGGGTGCATCCCCACTGGTGCCAGTGCACTCTCTGGACTCACTGCACTGCATCCCCAGTGGTGCCAGTGCACTCTCTGGACTCACTGCACTGCATCCCCAGTGCTGCCAGTGCACTCTCTGGACCCACTGCACTGCATCCCCAGTGGTGCCAGTGCACTCTATGGACTCACTGCACTGCATCCCCAGTGGTGCCAGTGCACTCTCTGGACTCACTGCACTGCATCCCCAATGTGCCAGTGCACTCTCTGGACTCACTGCACTGCATCCCCAGTGGTGCCAGTGCACTCTCTGGACTCACTGCACTGCATCCCCAGTGCTGCCAGTGCACTCTCTGGAGTCGCTTCACTGCATCCCCAGTGGTGCCAGTGCACTCTCTGGACTCACTGCACTGCATCCCCAGTGGTGCCAGTGCACTCTCTGGAGTCACTGCACTGCATCCCCAGTGGTGCCAGTGCACACTCTGGAGTCACTGCACTGCTTCCCCAGTGCTTCCAGTGCACGCTCTGGACTCACTGCACTTCTTCCCCACTGGTGCCAGTGCACTCTCGGGACTCACTGCACTGCATCCCCACTGTTGCCAGTGCACTCCCTGGAGTCACTGCACTGCATCCCCAGTGGTGCCAGTGCACTCTCTGGACTCACTGCACTCCATCCCCAGTGGTGCCAGTGCACTCTCTGGACTCACTGCACTGCATCCCCACTGGTGTCAGTGCACTCTCTGGACCCACTGCACTGCATCCCCACTGGTGCCAGTGAACTCTCTGGACTCACTGCACTGCATCGCCAGTGGTGCCAGTGCACTCTCTGGACCCACGGCGCTGCATCCCCACTGGTGCCAGTGCACTCTCTGAGCTCACTGCACTGCATCCCCAGTGATGCCAGTGCAGTCTCTGGACTGACTGCACTGCATCCCCAGTGGTTCCAGTGCACTCTCTGGACTCACTGCACTGCATCCCTGGTGGTGCCAGTGCACTCTCTGGACTCACTGCACTGCATCCCCACTGGTGCCAGTGCACTCTCTGGACTCACTGCACTGCATCCCCAGTGGTGCCAGTGCACTCTCTGGACTAACTGCACTGCATCCCCAGTGGTGCCAATGCACTCTCTGGACTCAACGGGGTGCATCCCCAGTGGTGCCAGTGCACTCTCTGGACCCACTGCACTGCATCCCCAGTGGTGCCAGTGCACTCTCTGGACTCACTGCACTGCATCCCCAGTGGTGCCAGTGCACTCGCTGGACTCACTGCACTGCATCCCCACTGGTGCCAGTGCACTCTCTGGACTCACTGCACTGCATCCCCAGTGGTGCCAGTGCACTCTCTGGACTCACCGGAGTGCATCCCAGTGGTGCCAGTGCACTCTCTGGACTCACTGCACTGCATCCCCAGTGGTGCCAGTGCACTCTCTGGATTCACCGCAGTACATCTCCAGTGGTGCCAGTGCACTCTCTGGACTCACTGCACTGCATCCCCACTGGTGCCAGTACACTGTCTGGTGTCACTGCACTGCATCCCCAGTGGTGCCAGTGAACTCTCTGGACTCACTGCACTGCATCCCCACTGGTGCCAGTGCACTCTCTGGACTCACTGCACTGCATCCCCAGTGGTGCCAGTGCACTCTCTGGACCCACTGCACCGCATCACCACTGGTGCCACTGCACTCTCTGGACTCACTGCATTGCATCCCCAGTGGTGCCAGTGTACTCTCTGGACTCACTGCATTGCATCCGCACTGGTGCCAGTGCACTCTCTGGACTCACTGCACTGCATCCCCAGTGGTGCCAGTGCACTCTCTGGAATCACTGCACTGCATCCCCAGTGGTGCCAGTGCACTCTCTGGACTAACTGCACTGCATCCCCAGTGGTGCCAGTGCACTCTCTAGTCTCACTGCACTGCATCCCCAGTGGTGCAGAGCACTCCCTGGAGTCACTGCAGTGCATCTCCAGTGGTGCCAGTGCACTCTCTGGATTCACTGCACTGCATCTCCACTGGTGCCAGTGCACTCTCTAGACTCACTGCACTGCATCCCCAGTGGTGCCAGTGCACTCTCTGGACTCACTGCACTGCATCTCCAGTGGTGCCAGTGCACTCTCTGGACTCACTGCACTGCATCCCCAGTGGTGCCAGTGCACTCTCTGGACTCACTGCACTGCATCCCCAGTGGTGCCAGTGCACTCTCTGCACTCACTGCACTGCATCCCCAGTGGTGCCAGTGCACTCTCTGGACTCACTGCACTGCATCCCCAGTGGTGCCAGTGCACTCTCTGGACCCACTGCACTGCATCCCCAGTGGTGCCAGTGCACTCTCTGGACTCACTGCACTGCATCCCCAGTGGTGCCAGTGCACTCTCTGGACTCACTGCAGTGCATCCCCAGTGGTGCCAGTGCACTCTCTGGACTCACTGCAGTGCATCCCCAGTGGTGCCAGTGCACTCTCTGGACTAACTGCACTGCATCCCCAGTGGTGCCAGTGCACTCTCTGGACTCACTGCACTGCATCCCCAGTGGTGCCAGTGCACTCTCTGGACTCACTGCACTGCATCCCCACTGGTGCCAGTGCACTCTCTGGACTCACTGCAGTGCATCCCCAGTGGTGCAGAGCACTCCCTGGAGTCACTGCAGTGCATCCCCAGTGGTGCCAGTGCACTCTCTGGAGTCACTGCACTGCATCCCCAGTGGTGCCAGTGCACTCTCTGGACCCACTGCACTGCATCCCCAGTGGTGCCAGTGCATACTCTGGACTCACTGCACTGCATTCCTAATGGTACCAGTGCACTCTCTGAACTCACTGCACTGCATCCCCAGTGGTGCCAGTGCACTCTCTGGACTCACTGCACTGCATCACCACTGGTGCCAGTGCACTCTCTGGACTCACTGCACTGCATCCGCAATGGTGCCAGTGCACTCTCTGAACTCACTGCACTGCATCCCCAGTGGTGCCAGTGCACTCTCTGGAGTCACTGCACTGCATCACCAGTGGTGCCAGTGCACTCTCTGGACCCACTGCACTGCATCCCCAGTGGTGCCAGTGCACTCTCTGGACTCACTGCACTGCATCCCCAGTGGTGACAGTGCACTCTCTGAACTCACTGCACTGCATCCCCAGTGGTGCCAGTGCACTCTCTGGAGTCACTGCACTGCATCACCAGTGGTGCCAGTGCACTCTCTGGACTCACTGCTCTGCATCCCCAGTGGTGCCAGTGCACTCTCTGGACCCACTGCACTGCATCCCGAATGGTGCCAGTGCACTCTCTGGACTCACTGCACTGCATCCCCAGTGGTGCCAGTGCACTCTCTGGACTCACTGCAGTGCATCCTTAGTGATGCCAGTGTACTCTCTGGACTCACTGCACTGCATCCCCAGTGGTGCCAGTGCACTCTCTGGACTCACTGCAGTGCATCCCCAATGGTGCCAGTGCACTCTCTGGACTCACTGCACTGCATCCCCACTGGTGCCAGTGCACTCTCTGGACTCACTGCACTGCATCCCCAGTGGTGCCAGTGCACTCTCTGGACTCACTGCACTGCATCCCCAGTGGTGCAGAGCACTCCCTGGAGTCACTGCAGTGCATCCCCAGTGGTGCCAGTGCACTCTCTGGACTCACTGCACTGCATCCCCAGTGGTGCCAGTGCACTCTCTGGACTCACTGCACTGCATCCCAGTGGTGCCAGTGCACTCTCCGGACCCACTGCACTGCATCCCCAGTGGTGCCAGTGCATTCTCTGGACTCACTGCACTGCATCCCCAGTGGTGCCAGTACAGTCTCTGGACTCACTGCACTGCATCCCCAGTGCTGCCAGTGCACTCTCTGGACTCACTGCACTGCATCCCCAGTGCTGCCAGTGCACTCTCTGGACTCAGTGCACTGCATCCCCAGTGGAGCCAGTGCACTCTCTGGACCCACTGCACTGCATCCCCAGTGGTGCCAGTGCACTCTCTGGACTCACTGCAGTGCATCCCCAGTGGTGCCTGTGCACTCTCTTGACTCACCGGGGTGCATCCCCAGTGGTGCCAGTGCACTCTCTGGACTCGTTGCAGTGCATCCCCAGTGGTGCCAGTGCACTCTCTGGACTCAATGCACTGCATCCCCAGTGGTGCCAGTGCACTCTCTGGACCCACTGCACTGCATCCCCACTGGTGCCAGTGCACTCTATGGACTCACTGCAGTGCATCCCCACTGGTGCCAGTGCACTCTCTGGAGTCACTGCACTGCATCCCCACTGGTGTCAGTGCACTCTCTGGACTCACTGCACTGCATCCCCAGTGGTGCCAGTGCACTCTCTGGACTCACTGCACTGCATCCCCAGTGGGGCCAGTGCACTCTCTGGACTCACTGCACTGCATCCCCAGTGGTGCCAGTGCAGTCTCTGGACTCACTGCAGTGCATCCCCAGTGGTGCCAGTGCACTCTCTTGACTCACTGGGGTGCATCCCCAGTGGTGCCAGTGCACTCTCTGGACTCACTGCACTGCATCCCCAGTGGTGCCAGTGCACTCTCTGGACTCACTGCACTGCATCCCCAGTGCTGCCAGTGCACTCTCTGGACCCACTGCACTGCATCCCCAGTGGTGCCAGTGCACTCTATGGACTCACTGCACTGCATCCCCAGTGGTGCCAGTGCACTCTCTGGACTCACTGCACTGCATCCCCAATGTGCCAGTGCACTCTCTGGACTCACTGCACTGCATCCCCAGTGGTGCCAGTGCACTCTCTGGACCCACTGCACTGCATCCCCAGTGGTGCCAGTGCACTCTCTGGAGTCACTTCACTGCATCCCCTGTGGTGCCAGTGCACTCTCTGGACTCACTGCACTGCATCCCCAGTGGTGCCAGTGCACTCTCGGGACAAACTGCACTGCATCCCCAGTGGTGCCAGTGTACTCCCTGGAGTCACTGCACTGCATCCCCAGTGGTGCCAGTGCACTCTCTGGACTCACTGCACTCCATCCCCAGTGGTGCCAGTGCACTCTCTGGACTCACTGCACTGCATCACCACTGGTGTCAGTGCACTCTCTGGACCCACTGCACTGCATCCCCACTGGTGCCAGTGAACTCTCTGGACTCACTGCACTGCATCCCCAGTGGTGCCAGTGCACTCTCTGGACCCACGGCGCTGCATCCCCACTGGTGCCAGTGCACTCTCTGAGCTCACTGCACTGCATCCCCAGTGATGCCAGTGCACTCTCTGGACCCACTGCACTGCATCCCCAGTGGTGCCAGTGCACTCTCTGGACTCACTGCAGTGCATCCCCAGTGGTGCAGAGCACTCCCTGGAGTCACTGCAGTGCATCCCCAGTGGTGCCAGTGCACTCTCTGGAGTCACTGCACTGCATCCCCAGTGGTGCCAGTGCACTCTCTGGACCCACTGCACTGCATCCCCAGTGGTGCCAGTGCATACTCTGGACTCACTGCACTGCATTCCTAATGGTACCAGTGCACTCTCTGAACTCACTGCACTGCATCCCCAGTGGTGCCAGTGCACTCTCTGGACTCACTGCACTGCATCACCACTGGTGCCAGTGCACTCTCTGGACTCACTGCACTGCATCCGCAATGGTGCCAGTGCACTCTCTGAACTCACTGCACTGCATCCCCAGTGGTGCCAGTGCACTCTCTGGAGTCACTGCACTGCATCACCAGTGGTGCCAGTGCACTCTCTGGACCCACTGCACTGCATCCCCAGTGGTGCCAGTGCACTCTCTGGACTCACTGCACTGCATCCCCAGTGGTGACAGTGCACTCTCTGAACTCACTGCACTGCATCCCCAGTGGTGCCAGTGCACTCTCTGGAGTCACTGCACTGCATCACCAGTGGTGCCAGTGCACTCTCTGGACTCACTGCTCTGCATCCCCAGTGGTGCCAGTGCACTCTCTGGACCCACTGCACTGCATCCCGAATGGTGCCAGTGCACTCTCTGGACTCACTGCACTGCATCCCCAGTGGTGCCAGTGCACTCTCTGGACTCACTGCAGTGCATCCTTAGTGATGCCAGTGTACTCTCTGGACTCACTGCACTGCATCCCCAGTGGTGCCAGTGCACTCTCTGGACTCACTGCAGTGCATCCCCAATGGTGCCAGTGCACTCTCTGGACTCACTGCACTGCATCCCCACTGGTGCCAGTGCACTCTCTGGACTCACTGCACTGCATCCCCAGTGGTGCCAGTGCACTCTCTGGACTCACTGCACTGCATCCCCAGTGGTGCAGAGCACTCCCTGGAGTCACTGCAGTGCATCCCCAGTGGTGCCAGTGCACTCTCTGGACTCACTGCACTGCATCCCCAGTGGTGCCAGTGCACTCTCTGGACTCACTGCACTGCATCCCAGTGGTGCCAGTGCACTCTCCGGACCCACTGCACTGCATCCCCACTGGTGCCAGTGCATTCTCTGGACTCACTGCACTGCATCCCCAGTGGTGCCAGTACAGTCTCTGGACTCACTGCACTGCATCCCCAGTGCTGCCAGTGCACTCTCTGGACTCACTGCACTGCATCCCCAGTGGTGCCAGTGCACTCTCTGGACTCAGTGCACTGCATCCCCAGTGGAGCCAGTGCACTCTCTGGACCCACTGCACTGCATCCCCAGTGGTGCCAGTGCACTCTCTGGACTCACTGCAGTGCATCCCCAGTGGTGCCTGTGCACTCTCTTGACTCACCGGGGTGCATCCCCAGTGGTGCCAGTGCACTCTCTGGACTCGTTGCAGTGCATCCCCAGTGGTGCCAGTGCACTCTCTGGACTCACTGCACTGCATCCCCAGTGCTGCCAGTGCACTCTCTGGACCCACTGCACTGCATCCCCACTGGTGCCAGTGCACTCTATGGACTCACTGCAGTGCATCCCCACTGGTGCCAGTGCACTCTCTGGAGTCACTGCACTGCATCCCCACTGGTGCCAGTGCACTCTCTGGACTCCCTGCACTGCATCCCCAGTGGTGCCAGTGCACTCTCTGGACTCACTGCACTGCATCCCCAGTGGGGCCAGTGCACTCTCTGGACTCACTGCACTGCATCCCCAGTGGTGCCATTGCAGTCTCTGGACTCACTGCAGTGCATCCCCAGTGGTGCCAGTGCACTCTCTTGACTCACTGGGGTGCATCCCCAGTGGTGCCAGTGCACTCTCTGGACTCACTGCACTGCATCCCCAGTGGTGCCAGTGCACTCTCTGGACTCACTGCACTGCATCCCCAGTGCTGCCAGTGCACTCTCTGGACCCACTGCACTGCATCCCCAGTGGTGCCAGTGCACTCTATGGACTCACTGCACTGCATCCCCAGTGGTGCCAGTACACTCTCTGGACTCACTGCACTGCATCCCCAATGTGCCAGTGCACTCTCTGGACTCACTGCACTGCATCCCCAGTGGTGCCAGTGCACTCTCTGGACCCACTGCACTGCATCCCCAGTGGTGCCAGTGCACTCTCTGGAGTCACTTCACTGCATCCCCAGTGGTGCCAGTGCACTCTCTGGACTCACTGCACTGCATCCCCAGTGGTGCCAGTGCACTCTCGGGACAAACTGCACTGCATCCCCAGTGGTGCCAGTGTACTCCCTGGAGTCACTGCACTGCATCCCCAGTGGTGCCAGTGCACTCTCTGGACTCACTGCACTCCATCCCCAGTGGTGCCAGTGCACTCTCTGGACTCACTGCACTGCATCACCACTGGTGTCAGTGCACTCTCTGGACCCACTGCACTGCATCCCCACTGGTGCCAGTGAACTCTCTGGACTCACTGCACTGCATCCCCAGTGGTGCCAGTGCACTCTCTGGACCCACGGCGCTGCATCCCCACTGGTGCCAGTGCACTCTCTGAGCTCACTGCACTGCATCCCCAGTGATGCCAGTGCAGTCTCTGGACTGACTGCACTGCATCCCCAGTGGTTCCAGTGCACTCTCTGGACTCACTGCACTGCATCCCCGGTGGTGCCAGTGCACTCTCTGGAGTCACTGCACTGCATCCCCACTGGTGCCAGTGCACTCTCTGGACTCACTGCACTGCATCCACACTGGTGCCAGTGCACTCTCTGGACTCACTGCACTGCATCCCCAGTGGTGCCAGTGCACTCTCTGGACTCAACGGGGTGCATCCCCAGTGGTGCCAGTGCACTCTCTGGACCCACTGCACTGCATCCCCAGTGGTGCCAGTGCACTCTCTGGACTCACTGCACTGCATCCCCACTGGTGCCAGTGCACTCTCTGGACTCACTGCACTGCATCCCCAGTGGTGCCAGTGCACTCTCTGGACTCACCGGAGTGCATCCCAGTGGTGCCAGTGCACTCTCTGGACTCACTGCACTGCATCCCCAGTGGGCCAGTGCACTCTCTGGATTCACCGCAGTACATCTCCAGTGGTGCCAGTGCACTCTCTGGACTCACTGCACTGCATCCCCACTGGTGCCAGTACACTGTCTGGTGTCACTGCACTGCATCCCCAGTGGTGCCAGTGAACTCTCTGGACTCACTGCACTGCATCCCCAGTGGGGCCAGTGCACTCTCTGGACCCACTGCACCGCATTACCACTGGTGCCACTGCACTCTCTGGACTCACTGCATTGCATCCCCAGTGGTGCCAGTGTACTCTCTGGACTCACTGCATTGCATCCGCACTGCCAGTGTGACTCAGTGCACTCTCTGGACTCACTGCACTGCATCCCCAGTGGTGCCAGTGCACTCTCTGGACTAACTGCACTGCATCCCCAGTGGTGCCAGTGCACTCTCTAGTCTCACTGCACTGCATCCCCAGTGGTGCAGAGCACTCCCTGGAGTCACTGCAGTGCATCTCCAGTGGTGCCAGTGCACTCTCTGGATTCACTGCACTGCATCTCCACTGGTGCCAGTGCACTCTCTAGACTCACTGCACTGCATCCCCAGTGGTGCCAGTGCACTCTCTGGACTCACTGCACTGCATCTCCAGTGGTGCCAGTGCACTCTCTGGACTCACTGCACTGCATCACCACTGGTGCCAGTGCACTCTCTGTACTCACTGCACTGCATCCCCACTGGTGCCAGTGCTCTCTCTGGACTCACTTCACTGCTTCACCACTGGTGCCAGTGCACTCTCTGGACTCACTGCACTGCATCCCCAGTGGTGCCAGTGCACTCTCTGAACTCACTGCACTGCATCCCCAGTGGTGCCAGTGCACTCTCTGGACTCACTGCACTGCATCCCCAGTGGTGCCAGTGCACTCTCTGGACTCACTGCACTGCATATCCACTGGTGCCAGTGCACTCTCTGGACACACTGCACTGCATCCCCAGTGGTGCCAGTGCACTCTCTGGACCCACTGCACTGCATCCCCAGTGGTGCCAGTGCACTCTCTGCACTCACTGCACTGCATCCCCAGTGGTGCCAGTGCACTCTCTGGACTCACTGCAGTGCATCCCCAGTGGTGCCAGTGCACTCTCTGGACTCACTGCAGTGCATCCCCAGTGGTGCCAGTGCACTCTCTGGACTAACTGCACTGCATCCCCAGTGGTGACAGTGCACTCTCTGGACTCACTGCACTGCATCCCCACTGGTGCCAGTGCACTCTCTGGACTAACTGCACTGCATCCCCAGTGGTGCCAGTGCACTCTCTAGTCTCACTGCACTGCATCCCCAGTGGTGCAGAGCACTCCCTGGAGTCACTGCAGTGCATACCCAGTGGTGCCAGTGCACTCTCTGGACTCACTGCACTGCATCCCCAGTGGTGCCAGTGCACTCTCTGGACCCACTGCACTGCATCCCCAGTGGTGCCAGTGCATTCTCTGGACTCACTGCACTGCATCCCTAATGGTACCAGTGCACTCTCTGAACTCACTGCACTGCATCCCCAGTGGTGCCAGTGCACTCTCTGGACTCACTGCACTGCATCCCCAGTGGTGCCAGTGCACTCTCTGGACTCACTGCACTGCATCCCCAGTGGTGCCAGTGCACTCTCTGGAGTCACTGCACTGCATCCCCAGTGGTGCCAGTGCACTCTCTGGACTCACTGCACTGCATCCCCAGTGGTGACAGTGCACTCTCTGAACTCACTGCAGTGCATCCCCAGTGGTGCCAGTGCACTCTCTGGAGTCACTGCACTGCATCACCAGTGGTGCCAGTGCACTCTCTGGACTCACTGCTCTGCATCCCCAGTGGTGCCAGTGCACTCTCTGGACCCACTGCACTGCATCCCGAATGGTGCCAGTGTACTCTCTGGACTCACTGCACTGCATCCCCAGTGGTGCCAGTGCACTCTCTGGACTCACTGCAGTGCATCCCCAATGGTGCCAGTGCACTCTCTGGACTCACTGCACTGCATCCCCAGTGGTGCCAGTGCACTCTCTGGACCCACTGCACTGCATCCCCAATGGTGCCAGTGCACTCTCTGGACTCACTGCACTGCATCCCCAGTGGTGCCAGTGCACTCTCTGGTCTCACTGCAGTGCATCCCCAGTGGTGCCAGTGCACTCTCTGGACTCACTGCACTGCATCCCCAGTGGTGCCAGTGCATTCTCTGGACTCACTGCACTCCATCCCCAGTGCTGCCAGTGCACTCTATGGACTCACTGCACTGCATCCCCAGTGGTGCCAGTGCACTCTCTGGACTCACTGCACTGCATCCCCAATGTGCCAGTGCACTCTCTGGACTCACTGCACTGCATCCCCAGTGGTGCCAGTGCACTCTCTGGACTCACTGCACTGCATCCCCAGTGGTGCCAGTGCACTCTCTGGACCCACTGCACTGCATCCCCAGTGGTGCCAGTGCACTCTCTGGAGTCACTGCACTGCATCCCCAGTGGTGCCAGTGCACTCTCTGGACTCACTGCACTGCATCACCAGTGGTGCCAGTGCACTCTCTGGACTCACTGCAGTGCATCCCCAGTGGTGCCAGTGCACTCCCTGGACTCACTGCACTGCATCTCCACTGGTGCCAGTGCACTCTCTGGACTAACTGCACTGCATCCTCACTGGTGCCAGTGCACTCTCTGCACTCACTGCACTGCATCCCCAGTGGTGCCAGTGTACTCTCTGGACTCACTGCACTGCATCCCCACTGGTGGTAGTGCTCTCTCTGGACTCACTGCACTGCTTCACCACTGGTGCCAGTGCACTCTCTGGACTCACCGGGGTGCATCCCCAGTGGTGCCAGTGCACTCTCTGGACTCACCGGGGTGCATCCCAGTGGTGCCAGTGCACTCTCTGGACCCACTGCACTGCATCCCCAGTGGTGCCAGTGCATTCTCTGGACTCACTGCACTGCATCCCCAGTGGTGCCAGTGCACTCTCTGGACTCACTGCACTGCATCCCCAGTGGTGCCAGTGCATTCTCTGGACTCACTGCACTGCATCCCCAGTGGTGCCAGTGCACTCTCTGGACTCACTGCACTGCATCCCCAGTGGTGCCAGTGCACTCTCTGAACTCACTGCACTGCATCCCCAGTGGTGCCAGTGCACTCTCTGGACTCACTGCACTGCATCCCCAATGGTGCCAGTGCACTCTCTGGACTCACTGCACTGCATCCCCAGTGGTGCCAGTGCACTCTCTGGAGTCACTGCACTGCATCCCCAGTGATGCCAGTGAACTCTCTGGACTCACTGCACTGCATCCCCAGTGGTGCCAGTGCACTCTCTGGACTCACTGCAGTGCATCCCCAGTGGTGCCAGTGCACTCTCTGGACTCACTGCAGTGCATCCCCAGTGGTGCCAGTGCACTCTCTGGACTCACTGCACTGCATCCCCAGTGGTGCCAGTGCACTCTCTGGACTCACCGGGGTGCACCCCCAGTGGTGCCAGTGCACTCTCTGGACTCACTGCACGCATCCCAGTGGTGCCAGTGCACTCTCTGGACTCACTGCACTGCATCCCCAGTGGTGCCAGTGTGCTCTCTGGACTCACTGCACTGCATCCCCAGTGGTGGCAGTGCTCTCTCTGGACTCACTGCACTGCTTCACCACTGGTGCCAGTGCACTCTCTGCACTCACAGCACTGCATCCCCAGTGGTGCCAGTGCACTCTCTGGACTCACTGCACTGCATCCCCAGTGGTGCCAGTGCACTCTCTGGACTCACTGCACTGCATCCCCACTGGTGCCACTGCACTCTCTGGACTCACTGCACTGCATCCCCACTGGTGCCACTGCACTCTCTGGACTCACTGCACTGCATCCCCAGTGGTGCCAGTGCACTCTCTGGACCCACAGCACTGCATCCCCAGTGGTGCCAGTGCACTCTCTGGACTCACTGCACTGCATCCCCAGTGGTGCCAGTGCACTCTCTGGACTCACCGGGGTGCATCCCCAGTGATGCCAGTGCAGTCTCTGGACTCACTGCACTGCATCTCCAGTGGTGCCAGTGCACTCTCTGGACTCACTGCACTGCATCCCCAGTGGTGCCAGTGCACTCTCTGGACTCACTGCAGTGCATCCCCAGTGGTGCCAGTGCACTCTCTGGACTCACTGCTCTGCATTCCCAGTGGTGCCAGTGCACTCTCTGGACTAACTGCACTGCATCCCCAGTGGTGCCAGTGCACTCTCTAGTCTCAGTGCAGTGCATCCCCAGTGGTGCCAGTGCGCTCTCTGGATTCACTGCACTGCATCCCCAGTGGTGCCAGTGCACTCTCTGGACTCACTGCACTGCATCCCCACTGGTGCCAGTGCACTCTCTGGACTCACTGCAGTGCATCCCCAGTGGTGCCAGTGCACTCTCTGGACTCACTGCACTGCATCCCCAGTGGTGCAGAGCACTCCCTGGAGTCACTGCAGTGCATCCCCAGTGGTGCCAGTGCACTCTCTGGACTCACTGCAGTGTATCCCCAGTGCTGCCAGTGCACTCTCTGGACTCAGTGCACTGCATCCCCAGTGGTGCCAGTGCACTCTCTGGACCCACTGCACTGCATCCCCAGTGGTGCCAGTGCACTCTCTGGACTCACTGCACTGCATCCCCAGTGGTGCCTGTGCACTCTCTTGACTCACCGGGGTGCATCCCCAGTGGTGCCAGTGCACTCTCTGGACTCACTGCAGTGCATCCCCAGTGGTGCCAGTGCACTCTCTGGACTCACTGCACTGCATCCCCAGTGCTGCCAGTGCACTCTCTGGACCCACTGCACTGCATCCCCACTGGTGCCAGTGCACTCTATGGACTCACTGCACTGCATCCCCAGTGGTGCCAGTGCACTCTCTGGAGTCACTGCACTGCATCCCCACTGGTGCCAGTGCACTCTCTGGACTCCCTGCACTGCATCCCCAGTGGTGCCAGTGCACTCTCTGGACTCACTGCACTGCATCCCCAGTGGGGCCAGTGCACTCTCTGGACTCACTGCACTGCATCCCCAATGGTGCCATTGCAGTCTCTGGACTCACTGCAGTGCATCCCCAGTGGTGCCAGTGCACTCTCTTGACTCACTGGGGTGCATCCCCAGTGGTGCCAGTGCACTCTCTGGACTCACTGCACTGCATCCCCAGTGCTGCCAGTGCACTCTCTGGACCCACTGCACTGCATCCCCAGTGGTGCCAGTGCACTCTATGGACTCACTGCACTGCATCCCCAGTGGTGCCAGTGCACTCTCTGGACTCACTGCACTGCATCCCCAATGTGCCAGTGCACTCTCTGGACTCACTGCACTGCATCCCCAGTGGTGCCAGTGCACTCTCTGGACTCACTGCACTGCATCCCCAGTGCTGCCAGTGCACTCTCTGGAGTCGCTTCACTGCATCCCCAGTGGTGCCAGTGCACTCTCTGGACTCACTGCACTGCATCCCCAGTGGTGCGAGTGCACTCTCTGGAGTCACTGCACTGCATCCCCAGTGGTGCCAGTGCACACTCTGGAGTCACTGCACTGCTTCCCCAGTGCTTCCAGTGCACGCTCTGGACTCACTGCACTTCTTCCCCACTGGTGCCAGTGCACTCTCGGGACTCACTGCACTGCATCCCCAGTGGTGCCAGTGCACTCCCTGGAGTCACTGCACTGCATCCCCAGTGGTGCCAGTGCACTCTCTGGACTCACTGCACTCCATCCCCAGTGGTGCCAGTGCACTCTCTGGACTCACTGCACTGCATCCCCACTGGTGTCAGTGCACTCTCTGGACCCACTGCACTGCATCCCCACTGGTGCCAGTGAACTCTCTGGACTCACTGCACTGCATTGCCAGTGGTGCCAGTGCACTCTCTGGACCCACGGCGCTGCATCCCCAATGGTGCCAGTGCACTCTCTGAGCTCACTGCACTGCATCCCCAGTGATGCCAGTGCAGTCTCTGGACTGACGGCACTGCATCCCCAGTGGTTCCAGTGCACTCTCTGGACTCACTGCACTGCATCCCCGGTGGTGCCAGTGCACTCTCTGGACTCACTGCACTGCATCCCCACTGGTGCCAGTGCACTCTCTGGACCCACTGCACTGCATCCCCAGTGGTGCCAGTGCACTCTCTGGACTCACTGCACTGCATCCCCAGTGGTGCCAGTGCACTCTCTGGACTCAACGGGGTGCATCCCCAGTGGTGCCAGTGCACTCTCTGGACCCACTGCACTGCATCCCCAGTGGTGCCAGTGCACTCTCTGGACTCACTGCACTGCATCCCCAGTGGTGCCAGTGCACTCGCTGGACTCACTGCACTGCATCCCCACTGGTGCCAGTGCACTCTCTGGACTCACTGCACTGCATCCCCAGTGGTGCCAGTGCACTCTCTGGACTCACCGGAGTGCATCCCAGTGGTGCCAGTGCACTCTCTGGACTCACTGCTCTGCATCCCCAGTGGTGCCAGTGCACTCTCTGGATTCACCGCAGTACATCTCCAGTGGTGCCAGTGCACTCTCTGGACTCACTGCACTGCATCCCCACTGGTGCCAGTACACTGTCTGGTGTCACTGCACTCCATCCCCAGTGGTGCCAGTGAACTCTCTGGACTCACTGCACTGCATCCCCACTGGTGCCAGTGCACTCTCTGGACTCACTGCACTGCATCCCCAGTGGTGCCAGTGCACTCTCTGGACCCACTGCACCGCATCACCACTGGTGCCACTGCACTCTCTGGACTCACTGCATTGCATCCCCAGTGGTGCCAGTGTACTCTCTGGACTCACTGCATTGCATCCGCACTGGTGCCAGTGCACTCTCTGGACTCACTGCACTGCATCCCCAGTGGTGCCAGTGCACTCTCTGGAATCACTGCACTGCATCCCCAGTGGTGCCAGTGCACTCTCTGGACTAACTGCACTGCATCCCCAGTGGTGCCAGTGCACTCTCTAGTCTCACTGCACTGCATCCCCAGTGGTGCAGAGCACTCCCTGGAGTCACTGCAGTGCATCTCCAGTGGTGCCAGTGCACTCTCTGGATTCACTGCACTGCATCTCCACTGGTGCCAGTGCACTCTCTAGACTCACTGCACTGCATCCGCAGTGGTGCCAGTGCACTCTCTGGACTCACTGCACTGCATCTCCAGTGGTGCCAGTGCACTCTCTGGACTCACTGCACTGCATCCCCACTGGTGCCAGTGCACTCTCTGTACTCACTGCACTGCATCCCCACTGGTGCCAGTGCTCTCTCTGGACTCACTTCACTGCTTCACCACTGGTGCCAGTGCACTCTCTGAACTCACTGCACTGCATCCCCAGTGGTGCCAGTGCACTCTCTGGACTCACTGCACTGCATCCCCAGTGGTGCCAGTGCACTCTCTGCACTCACTGCACTGCATCCCCAGTGGTGCCAGTGCACTCTCTGGACACACTGCACTGCATCTCCAGTGGTGCCAGTGCACTCTCTGGACCCACTGCACTGCATCCCCAGTGGTGCCAGTGCACTCTCTGGACTCACTGCACTGCATCCCCAGTGGTGCCAGTGCACTCTCTGGACTCACTGCAGTGCATCCCCAGTGGTGCCAGTGCACTCTCTGGAGTCACTGCAGTGCATCCCCAGTGGTGCCAGTGCACTCTCTGGAGTCACTGCACTGCATCCCCAGTGGTGCCAGTGCACTCTCTGGACTCACTGCACTGCATCCCCAGTGGTGCCAGTGCACTCTCTGGACTCACCGGGGTGCATCCCCAGTGATGCCAGTGCAGTCTCTGGACTCACTGCACTGCATCTCCAGTGGTGCCAGTGCACTCTCTGGACTCACTGCACTGCATCCCCAGTGGTGCCAGTGCACTCTCTGGACTCACTGCAGTGCATCCCCAGTGGTGCCAGTGCACTCTCTGGACTCACTGCTCTGCATTCCCAGTGGTGCCAGTGCACTCTCTGGACTAACTGCACTGCATCCCCAGTGGTGCCAGTGCACTCTCTAGTCTCAGTGCAGTGCATCCCCAGTGGTGCCAGTGCGCTCTCTGGATTCACTGCACTGCATCCCCAGTGGTGCCAGTGCACTCTCTGGACTCACTGCACTGCATCCCCACTGGTGCCAGTGCACTCTCTGGACTCACTGCAGTGCATCCCCAGTGGTGCCAGTGCACTCTCTGGACTCACTGCACTGCATCCCCAGTGGTGCAGAGCACTCCCTGGAGTCACTGCAGTGCATCCCCAGTGGTGCCAGTGCACTCTCTGGACTCACTGCAGTGTATCCCCAGTGCTGCCAGTGCACTCTCTGGACTCAGTGCACTGCATCCCCAGTGGTGCCAGTGCACTCTCTGGACCCACTGCACTGCATCCCCAGTGGTGCCAGTGCACTCTCTGGACTCACTGCAGTGCATCCCCAGTGGTGCCTGTGCACTCTCTTGACTCACCGGGGTGCATCCCCAGTGGTGCCAGTGCACTCTCTGGACTCACTGCAGTGCATCCCCAGTGGTGCCAGTGCACTCTCTGGACTCACTGCACTGCATCCCCAGTGCTGCCAGTGCACTCTCTGGACCCACTGCACTGCATCCCCACTGGTGCCAGTGCACTCTATGGACTCACTGCACTGCATCCCCAGTGGTGCCAGTGCACTCTCTGGAGTCACTGCACTGCATCCCCACTGGTGCCAGTGCACTCTCTGGACTCCCTGCACTGCATCCCCAGTGGTGCCAGTGCACTCTCTGGACTCACTGCACTGCATCCCCAGTGGGGCCAGTGCACTCTCTGGACTCACTGCACTGCATCCCCAATGGTGCCATTGCAGTCTCTGGACTCACTGCAGTGCATCCCCAGTGGTGCCAGTGCACTCTCTTGACTCACTGGGGTGCATCCCCAGTGGTGCCAGTGCACTCTCTGGACTCACTGCACTGCATCCCCAGTGGTGCCAGTGCACTCTCTGGACTCACTGCACTGCATCCCCAGTGCTGCCAGTGCACTCTCTGGACCCACTGCACTGCATCCCCAGTGGTGCCAGTGCACTCTATGGACTCACTGCACTGCATCCCCAGTGGTGCCAGTGCACTCTCTGGACTCACTGCACTGCATCCCCAATGTGCCAGTGCACTCTCTGGACTCACTGCACTGCATCCCCAGTGGTGCCAGTGCACTCTCTGGACTCACTGCACTGCATCCCCAGTGCTGCCAGTGCACTCTCTGGAGTCGCTTCACTGCATCCCCAGTGGTGCCAGTGCACTCTCTGGACTCACTGCACTGCATCCCCAGTGGTGCGAGTGCACTCTCTGGAGTCACTGCACTGCATCCCCAGTGGTGCCAGTGCACACTCTGGAGTCACTGCACTGCTTCCCCAGTGCTTCCAGTGCACGCTCTGGACTCACTGCACTTCTTCCCCACTGGTGCCAGTGCACTCTCGGGACTCACTGCACTGCATCCCCAGTGGTGCCAGTGCACTCCCTGGAGTCACTGCACTGCATCCCCAGTGGTGCCAGTGCACTCTCTGGACTCACTGCACTCCATCCCCAGTGGTGCCAGTGCACTCTCTGGACTCACTGCACTGCATCCCCACTGGTGTCAGTGCACTCTCTGGACCCACTGCACTGCATCCCCACTGGTGCCAGTGAACTCTCTGGACTCACTGCACTGCATTGCCAGTGGTGCCTGTGCACTCTCTGGACCCACGGCGCTGCATCCCCACTGGTGCCAGTGCACTCTCTGAGCTCACTGCACTGCATCCCCAGTGATGCCAGTGCAGTCTCTGGACTGACGGCACTGCATCCCCAGTGGTTCCAGTGCACTCTCTGGACTCACTGCACTGCATCCCCGGTGGTGCCAGTGCACTCTCTGGACTCACTGCACTGCATCCCCACTGGTGCCAGTGCACTCTCTGGACCCACTGCACTGCATCCCCAGTGGTGCCAGTGCACTCTCTGGACTCACTGCACTGCATCCCCAGTGGTGCCAGTGCACTCTCTGGACTCAACGGGGTGCATCCCCAGTGGTGCCAGTGCACTCTCTGGACCCACTGCACTGCATCCCCAGTGGTGCCAGTGCACTCTCTGGACTCACTGCACTGCATCCCCAGTGGTGCCAGTGCACTCGCTGGACTCACTGCACTGCATCCCCACTGGTGCCAGTGCACTCTCTGGACTCACTGCACTGCATCCCCAGTGGTGCCAGTGCACTCTCTGGACTCACCGGAGTGCATCCCAGTGGTGCCAGTGCACTCTCTGGACTCACTGCACTGCATCCCCAGTGGTGCCAGTGCACTCTCTGGATTCACCGCAGTACATCTCCAGTGGTGCCAGTGCACTCTCTGGACTCACTGCACTGCATCCCCACTGGTGCCAGTACACTGTCTGGTGTCACTGCACTCCATCCCCAGTGGTGCCAGTGAACTCTCTGGACTCACTGCACTGCATCCCCACTGGTGCCAGTGCACTCTCTGGACTCACTGCACTGCATCCCCAGTGGTGCCAGTGCACTCTCTGGACCCACTGCACCGCATCACCACTGGTGCCACTGCACTCTCTGGACTCACTGCATTGCATCCCCAGTGGTGCCAGTGTACTCTCTGGACTCACTGCATTGCATCCGCACTGGTGCCAGTGCACTCTCTGGACTCACTGCACTGCATCCCCAGTGGTGCCAGTGCACTCTCTGGAATCACTGCACTGCATCCCCAGTGGTGCCAGTGCACTCTCTGGACTAACTGCACTGCATCCCCAGTGGTGCCAGTGCACTCTCTAGTCTCACTGCACTGCATCCCCAGTGGTGCAGAGCACTCCCTGGAGTCACTGCAGTGCATCTCCAGTGGTGCCAGTGCACTCTCTGGATTCACTGCACTGCATCTCCACTGGTGCCAGTGCACTCTCTAGACTCACTGCACTGCATCCCCAGTGGTGCCAGTGCACTCTCTGGACTCACTGCACTGCATCTCCAGTGGTGCCAGTGCACTCTCTGGACTCACTGCACTGCATCCCCACTGGTGCCAGTGCACTCTCTGTACTCACTGCACTGCATCCCCACTGGTGCCAGTGCTCTCTCTGGACTCACTTCACTGCTTCACCACTGGTGCCAGTGCACTCTCTGAACTCACTGCACTGCATCCCCAGTGGTGCCAGTGCACTCTCTGGACTCACTGCACTGCATCCCCAGTGGTGCCAGTGCACTCTCTGCACTCACTGCACTGCATCCCCAGTGGTGCCAGTGCACTCTCTGGACACACTGCACTGCATCTCCAGTGGTGCCAGTGCACTCTCTGGACCCACTGCACTGCATCCCCAGTGGTGCCAGTGCACTCTCTGGACTCACTGCACTGCATCCCCAGTGGTGCCAGTGCACTCTCTGGACTCACTGCAGTGCATCCCCAGTGGTGCCAGTGCACTCTCTGGACTCACTGCAGTGCATCCCCAGTGGTGCCAGTGCACTCTCTGGACTAACTGCACTGCATCCCCAGTGGTGACAGTGCACTCTCTGGACTCACTGCACTGCATCCCCAGTGTTGCCAGTGCACTCTCTGGACTCACTGCACTGCATCCCCACTGGTGCCAGTGCACTCTCTGGACTAACTGCACTGCATCCCCAGTGGTGCCAGTGCACTCTCTAGTCTCATTGCACTGCATCCCCAGTGGTGCAGAGCACTCCCTGGAGTCACTGCAGTGCATCCCCAGTGGTGCCAGTGCACTCTCTGGAGTCACTGCACTGCATCCCCAGTGGTGCCAGTGCACTCTCTGGACCCACTGCACTGCATCCCCAGTGGTGCCAGTGCATTCTCTGGACTCACTGCACTGCATCCCTAATGGTACCAGTGCACTCTCTGAACTCACTGCACTGCATCCCCAGTGGTGCCAGTGCACTCTCTGGACTCACTGCACTGCATCCCCAGTGGTGCCAGTGCACTCTCTGGAGTCACTGCACTGCATCACCAGTGGTGCCAGTGCACTCTCTGGACCCACTGCACTGCATCCCCAGTGGTGCCAGTGCACTCTCTGGACTCACTGCACTGCATCCCCAGTGGTGACAGTGCACTCTCTGAACTCACTGCACTGCATCCCCAGTGGTGCCAGTGTACTCTCTGGAGTCACTGCACTGCATCACCAGTGGTGCCAGTGCACTCTCTGGACTCACTGCTCTGCATCCCCAGTGGTGCCAGTGCACTCTCTGGACCCACTGCACTGCATCCCGAATGGTGCCAGTGCACTCTCTGGACTCACTGCACTGCATTCCCAGTGGTGCCAGTGCACTCTCTGGACTCACTGCACTGCATCCCCAGTGGTGCCAGTGCACTCTCTGGACTCACTGCACTCCATCCCCAGTGGTGCCAGTGCACTCTCTGGACTCACTGCACTGCATCCCCACTGGTGTCAGTGCACTCTCTGGACCCACTGCACTGCATCCCCACTGGTGCCAGTGAACTCTCTGGACTCACTGCACTGCATTGCCAGTGGTGCCTGTGCACTCTCTGGACCCACGGCGCTGCATCCCCACTGGTGCCAGTGCACTCTCTGAGCTCACTGCACTGCATCCCCAGTGATGCCAGTGCAGTCTCTGGACTGACGGCACTGCATCCCCAGTGGTTCCAGTGCACTCTCTGGACTCACTGCACTGCATCCCCGGTGGTGCCAGTGCACTCTCTGGACTCACTGCACTGCATCCCCACTGGTGCCAGTGCACTCTCTGGACCCACTGCACTGCATCCCCAGTGGTGCCAGTGCACTCTCTGGACTCACTGCACTGCATCCCCAGTGGTGCCAGTGCACTCTCTGGACTCAACGGGGTGCATCCCCAGTGGTGCCAGTGCACTCTCTGGACCCACTGCACTGCATCCCCAGTGGTGCCAGTGCACTCTCTGGACTCACTGCACTGCATCCCCAGTGGTGCCAGTGCACTCGCTGGACTCACTGCACTGCATCCCCACTGGTGCCAGTGCACTCTCTGGACTCACTGCACTGCATCCCCAGTGGTGCCAGTGCACTCTCTGGACTCACCGGAGTGCATCCCAGTGGTGCCAGTGCACTCTCTGGACTCACTGCACTGCATCCCCAGTGGTGCCAGTGCACTCTCTGGATTCACCGCAGTACATCTCCAGTGGTGCCAGTGCACTCTCTGGACTCACTGCACTGCATCCCCACTGGTGCCAGTACACTGTCTGGTGTCACTGCACTCCATCCCCAGTGGTGCCAGTGAACTCTCTGGACTCACTGCACTGCATCCCCACTGGTGCCAGTGCACTCTCTGGACTCACTGCACTGCATCCCCAGTGGTGCCAGTGCACTCTCTGGACCCACTGCACCGCATCACCACTGGTGCCACTGCACTCTCTGGACTCACTGCATTGCATCCCCAGTGGTGCCAGTGTACTCTCTGGACTCACTGCATTGCATCCGCACTGGTGCCAGTGCACTCTCTGGACTCACTGCACTGCATCCCCAGTGGTGCCAGTGCACTCTCTGGAATCACTGCACTGCATCCCCAGTGGTGCCAGTGCACTCTCTGGACTAACTGCACTGCATCCCCAGTGGTGCCAGTGCACTCTCTAGTCTCACTGCACTGCATCCCCAGTGGTGCAGAGCACTCCCTGGAGTCACTGCAGTGCATCTCCAGTGGTGCCAGTGCACTCTCTGGATTCACTGCACTGCATCTCCACTGGTGCCAGTGCACTCTCTAGACTCACTGCACTGCATCCCCAGTGGTGCCAGTGCACTCTCTGGACTCACTGCACTGCATCTCCAGTGGTGCCAGTGCACTCTCTGGACTCACTGCACTGCATCCCCACTGGTGCCAGTGCACTCTCTGTACTCACTGCACTGCATCCCCACTGGTGCCAGTGCTCTCTCTGGACTCACTTCACTGCTTCACCACTGGTGCCAGTGCACTCTCTGAACTCACTGCACTGCATCCCCAGTGGTGCCAGTGCACTCTCTGGACTCACTGCACTGCATCCCCAGTGGTGCCAGTGCACTCTCTGCACTCACTGCACTGCATCCCCAGTGGTGCCAGTGCACTCTCTGGACACACTGCACTGCATCTCCAGTGGTGCCAGTGCACTCTCTGGACCCACTGCACTGCATCCCCAGTGGTGCCAGTGCACTCTCTGGACTCACTGCACTGCATCCCCAGTGGTGCCAGTGCACTCTCTGGACTCACTGCAGTGCATCCCCAGTGGTGCCAGTGCACTCTCTGGACTCACTGCAGTGCATCCCCAGTGGTGCCAGTGCACTCTCTGGACTAACTGCACTGCATCCCCAGTGGTGACAGTGCACTCTCTGGACTCACTGCACTGCATCCCCAGTGTTGCCAGTGCACTCTCTGGACTCACTGCACTGCATCCCCACTGGTGCCAGTGCACTCTCTGGACTAACTGCACTGCATCCCCAGTGGTGCCAGTGCACTCTCTAGTCTCATTGCACTGCATCCCCAGTGGTGCAGAGCACTCCCTGGAGTCACTGCAGTGCATCCCCAGTGGTGCCAGTGCACTCTCTGGAGTCACTGCACTGCATCCCCAGTGGTGCCAGTGCACTCTCTGGACCCACTGCACTGCATCCCCAGTGGTGCCAGTGCATTCTCTGGACTCACTGCACTGCATCCCTAATGGTACCAGTGCACTCTCTGAACTCACTGCACTGCATCCCCAGTGGTGCCAGTGCACTCTCTGGACTCACTGCACTGCATCCCCAGTGGTGCCAGTGCACTCTCTGGAGTCACTGCACTGCATCACCAGTGGTGCCAGTGCACTCTCTGGACCCACTGCACTGCATCCCCAGTGGTGCCAGTGCACTCTCTGGACTCACTGCACTGCATCCCCAGTGGTGACAGTGCACTCTCTGAACTCACTGCACTGCATCCCCAGTGGTGCCAGTGTACTCTCTGGAGTCACTGCACTGCATCACCAGTGGTGCCAGTGCACTCTCTGGACTCACTGCTCTGCATCCCCAGTGGTGCCAGTGCACTCTCTGGACCCACTGCACTGCATCCCGAATGGTGCCAGTGCACTCTCTGGACTCACTGCACTGCATTCCCAGTGGTGCCAGTGCACTCTCTGGACTCACTGCAGTGCATCCCCAGTGATGCCAGTGCACTCTCTGGACTCACTGCACTGCATCCCCAGTGGTGCCAGTGCACTCTCTGGACTCACTGCACTGCATCCCCAATGGTGCCAGTGCACTCTCTGGACTCACTGCACTGCATCCCCAGTGGTGCCAGTGCACTCTCTGGACCCACTGCACTGCATCCCCAATGGTGCCAGTGCACTCTCTGGACTCACTGCACTGCATCCCCAGTGGTGCCAGTGCACTCTCTGGTCTCACTGAAGTGCATCCCCAGTGGTGCCAGTGCACTCTCTGGACTCACTGCACTGCATCCCCAGTGGTGCCAGTGCATTCTCTGGACTCACTGCACTCCATCCCCAGTGCTGCCAGTGCACTCTATGGACTCACTGCACTGCATCCCCAGTGGTGCCAGTGTACTCTCTGGACTCACTGCACTGCATCCCCAATGTGCCAGTGCACTATCTGGACTCACTGCAGTGCATCCCCAGTGGTGCCAGTGCACTCTCTGGACTAACTGCACTGCATCCCCAGTGGTGACAGTGCACTCTCTGGACTCACTGCACTGCATCCCCAGTGGTGCCAGTGCACTCTCTGGACTCACTGCACTGCATCCCCACTGGTGCCAGTGCACTCTCTGGACTAACTGCACTGCATCCCCAGTGGTGCCAGTGCACTCTCTAGTCTCACTGCACTGCATCCCCAGTGGTGCAGAGCACTCCCTGGAGTCACTGCAGTGCATCCCCAGTGGTGCCAGTGCACTCTCTGGAGTCACTGCAGTGCATCCCCAGTGGTGCCAGTGCACTCTCTGGACCCACTGCACTGCATCCCCAGTGGTGCCAGTGCATTCTCTGGACTCACTGCACTGCATCCCTAATGGTACCAGTGCACTCTCTGAACTCACTGCACTGCATCCCCACTGGTGCCAGTGCACTCTCTGGACTCACTGCACTGCATCCCCAGTGGTGCCAGTGCACTCTCTGGACTCACTGCACTGCATCCGCAATGGTGCCAGTGCACTCTCTGAACTCACTGCACTGCATCCCCAGTGGTGCCAGTGCACTCTCTGGAGTCACTGCACTGCATCACCAGTGGTGCCAGTGCACTCTCTGGACCCACTGCACTGCATCCCCAGTGGTGCCAGTGCACTCTCTGGACTCACTGCACTGCATCCCCAGTGGTGACAGTGCACTCTCTGAACTCACTGCACTGCATCCCCAGTGGTTCCAGTGCACTCTCTGGAGTCACTGCACTGCATCACCAGTGGTGCCAGTGCACTCTCTGGACTCACTGCTCTGCATCCCCAGTGGTGCCAGTGCACTCTCTGGACCCACTGCACTGCATCCCGAATGGTGCCAGTGCACTCTCTGGACTCACTGCACTGCATCCCCAGTGGTGCCAGTGCACTCTCTGGACTCACTGCAGTGCATCCCCCGTGATGCCAGTGCACTCTCTGGACTCACTGCACTGCATCCCCAGTGGTGCCAGTGCACTCTCTGGACTCACTGCAGTGCATCCCCAATGGTGCCAGTGCACTCTCTGGACTCACTGCACTGCATCCCCAGTAGTGCCAGTGCACTCTCTGGACCCACTGCACTGCATCCCCAATGGTGCCAGTGCACTCTCTGGACTCACTGCACTGCATCCCCAGTGGTGCCAGTGCACTCTCTGGTCTCACTGCAGTGCATCTGCAGTGGTGCCAGTGCACTCTCTGGACTCACTGCACTGCATCCCCAGTGGTGCCAGTGCATTCTCTGGCTCACTGCACTCCATACCCAGTGCTGCCAGTGCACTCTCTGGACTCACTGCACTGCATCCCCAGTGGTGCCAGTGCACTCTCTGGACTCACTGCACTGCATCCCCAATGTGCCAGTGCACTCTCTGGACTCACTGCAGTGCATCCCCAGTGGTGCCAGTGCACTCTCTGGACTCACTGCACTGCATCCCCAGTGCTGCCAGTGCACTCTCTGGAGTCACTTCACTGCATCCCCAGTGGTGCCAGTGCACTCTCTGGACTCACTGCACTGCATCCCCAGTGGTGACAGTGCACTCTCTGGAGTCACTGCACTGCATCCCAGTGGTGCCAGTGCACACTCTGGAGTCACTGCACTGCTTCCCCAGTGCTTCCAGTGCACGCTCTGGACTCACTGCACTTCTTCCCCACTGGTGCCAGTGCACTCTCGGGACTCACTGCACTGCATCCCCAGTGGTGCCAGTGCACTCCCTGGAGTCACTGCACTGCATCCCCAGTGGTGCCAGTGCACTCTCTGGACTCACTGCACTCCATCCCCACTGGTGCCAGTGAACTCTCTGGACTCACTGCACTGCATCCCCAGTGGTGCCAGTGCACTCTCTGGACCCACGGCGCTGCATCCCCACTGGTGCCAGTACACTCTCTGAGCTCACTGCACTGCATCCCCAGTGATGCCAGTGCAGTCTCTGGACTGACTGCACTGCATCCCCAGTGGTTCCAGTGCACTCTCTGGACTCACTGCACTGCATCCCCGGTGGTGCCAGTGCACTCTCTGGAGTCACTGCACTGCATCCCCACTGGTGCCAGTGCACTCTCTGGACTCACTGCACTGCATCCCCACTGGTGTCAGTGCACTCTCTGGACTCACTGCACTGCATCCCCAGTGGTGCCAGTGCACTCTCTGGACTCAACGGGGTGCATCCCCAGTGGTGCCAGTGCACGCTCTGGACCCACTGCACTGCATCCCCAGTGGTGCCAGTGCACTCTCTGGACTCACTGCACTGCATCCCCAATGGTGCCAGTGCACTCTCTGGACTCACTGCACTGCATCCCCAGTGGTGCCAGTGCACTCTCTGGACCCACTGCACTGCATCCCCAATGGTGCCAGTGCACTCTCTGGACTCACTGCACTGCATCCCCAGTGGTGCCAGTGCACTCTCTGGTCTCACTGCAGTGCATCCCCAGTGGTGCCAGTGCACTCTCTGGACTCACTGCACTGCATCCCCAGTGGTGCCAGTGCATTCTCTGGACTCACTGCACTCCATCCCCAGTGCTGCCAGTGCACTCTATGGACTCACTGCACTGCATCCCCAGTGGTGCCAGTGCACTCTCTGGACTCACTGCACTGCATCCCCAATGTGCCAGTGCACTCTCTGGACTCACTGCACTGCATCCCCAGTGGTGCCAGTGCACTCTCTGGATTCACCGCAGTACATCTCCAGTGGTGCCAGTGCACTCTCTGGACTCACTGCACTGCATCCCCACTGGTGCCAGTACACTGTCTGGTGTCAGTGCACTGCATCCCCAGTGGTGCCAGTGCACTCTCTGGACCCACTGCACTGCATCCCCAGTGGTGCCAGTGCACTCTCTGGACTCACTGCACTGCATCCCCAGTGGTGCCAGTGCACTCTCTGGACCCACTGCACCGCATCACCACTGGTGCCACTGCACTCTCTGGACTCACTGCACTGCATCCCCAGTGGTGCCAGTGTACTCTCTGGAGTCACTGCATTGCATCCGCACTGGTGCCAGTGCACTCTCTGGACTCACTGCACTGCATCCCCAGTGGTGCCAGTGCACTCTCTGGACTCACTGCACTGCATCCCCAGTGGTGCCAGTGCACTCTCTGGACTAACTGCACTGCATCCCCAGTGGTGCCAGTGCACTCTCTAGTCTCACTGCACTGCATCCCCAGTGGTGCAGAGCACTCCCTGGAGTCACTGCAGTGCATCTCCAGTGGTGCCAGTGCACTCTCTGGATTCACTGCACTGCATCTCCACTGGTGCCAGTGCACTCTCTGGACTCACTGCACTGCATCCCCAGTGGTGCCAGTGCACTCTCTGGACTCACTGCACTGCATCCCCAGTGGTGCCAGTGCACTCTCTGGACCAACTGCACTGCATCCCCAGTGGTGCCAGTGCACTCTCTGGACTCACTGCACTGCATGCCCAGTGGTGCCAGTGCACTCTCTGGAGTCACTGCAGTGCATCCCCAGTGGTGCCAGTGCACTCTCTGGACTCACTGCACTGCATCCCCAGTGCTGCCAGTGCACTCTCTGGACTCACTGCACTGCATCCCCAGTGGTGCCAGTGCACTCTCTGGACTCACTGCACTGCATCCCCAGTGGTGCCAGTGCACTCTCTGGACTCACTGCACTGCATCCCCAGTGGTGCCAGTGCACTCTCTGGACTCACTGCACTGCATCCCCACTGGTGCCAGTGCTCTCTCTGGACTCACTTCACTGCTTCACCACTGGTGCCAGTGCACTCTCTGGACTCACTGCACTGCATCCCCAGTGGTGCCAGTGCACTCTCTGGACTCACTGCACTGCATCCCCAGTGGTGCCAGTGCACTCTCTGGACTCACTGCAGTGCATCCCCAGTGGTGGCAGTGCTCTCTCTGGATTCACTGCACTGCTTCCCCACTGGTGCCAGTGCACTCTCTGGACTCACTGCACTGCATCCCCAGTGGTGCCAGTGCACTCTCTGAACTCACTGCACTGCATCCCCAGTGGTGCCAGTGCACTCTCTGGACTCACTGCACTGCATCTCCACTGGTGCCAGTGCACTCTCTAGACTCACTGCACTGCATCCCCACTGGTGCCACTGCACTCTCTGGACTCACTGCACTGCATCCCCAGTGGTGTCAGTGCACTCTCTGGACCCACTGCACTGCATCCCCAGTGGTGCCAGTGCACTCTCTGGACTCACTGCACTGCATCCCCAGTGGTGCCAGTGTACTCTCTGGACTCACTGAACTGCATCCCCAGTGGTGCCAGTGCACTCTCTGGACTCAATGCACTGCATCCCCAGTGGTGCAAGTGCACTCTCTGGACTCACTGCACTGCATCCCCAATGCTGCCAGTGCACTCTCTGAACTCACTGCACTGCATCTCCAGTGGTGCCAGTGCACTCTCTGGACTCACTGCACTGCATCCCCAGTGGTGCCAGTGCACTCTCTGGACTCACTGCACTGCATCCCCAGTGGTGCCAGTGCTCTCTGGACTCACTGCACTGCATCCCCACTGGTGGCAGTGCTCTCTCTGGACTCACTGCACTGCATCACCACTGGTGCCAGTGCACTCTCTGGACTCACTGCACTGCATCCCCAGTGGTGCCAGTGCACTCTCTGGACTCACTGCACTGCATCCCCAGTGGTGCCAGTGCACTCTCTGGACTCACTGCACTGCATCCCCACTGGTGCCAGTGCACTCTCTGGACTCACTGCACTGCATCCCCACTGGTGCCAGTGCACTCTCTGGACTCACTGCACTGCATCCCCAGTGGTGTCAGTGCACTCTCTGGACCCACTGCACTGCATCCCCAGTGGTGCCAGTGCACTCTCTGGACTCACTGCACTGCATCCCCAGTGGTGCCAGTGCACTCTCTGGACTCACTGCACTGCATCCCCAGTGCTGCCAGTGCACTCTCTGGACTCACTGCACTGCATCCCCAATGGTGCCAGTGCACTCTCTGGACTCACTGCACTGCATCCCCAGTGGTGCCAGTGCACTCTCTGGACTCACTGCACTGCATCCCCAGTGGTGCCAGTGCACTCTCTGGACTCACTGCACTGCATCCCCAGTGGTGCCAGTGCACTCTCTGGACCCACTGCACTGCATCCCCACTGGTGCCAGTGCACTCTCTGGACTCACTGCACTGCATCCCTAATGGTGCCAGTGCACTCTCTGGACTCACTGCACTGCATCCCCAGTGGTGCCAGTGCACTCTCTGGACTCACTGCACTGCATCCCCAGTGGTGCCAGTGCACTCTCTGGACTCACTGCACTGCATCCCCAATGGTGCCAGTGCACTCTCTGGACTCACTGCACTGCATCCCCACTGGTGCCAGTGCACTCTCTGGACTCACTGCACTGCATCCCCAGTGGTGCCAGTGCACTCTCTGGACTCACTGCACTGCATCCCCAGTGGTGCCAGTGCACTCTCTGGACTCACTGCACTGCATCCCCAGTGGTGCCAGTGCACTCTCTGGACTCACTGCACTGCATCCCCAGTGGTGCCAGTGCACTCTCTGGACTCACTGCACTGCATCCCCAGTGGTGCCAGTGCACTCTCTGGACTCACTGCACTGCATCCCCAGTGGTGCCAGTGCACTCTCTGGACTCACTGCACTGCATCCCCAGTGGTGCCAGTGCACTCTCTGGACTCACTGCACTGCATCCCCAGTGGTGCCAGTGCACTCTCTGGACTCACTGCACTGCATCCCCAGTGGTGCCAGTGCACTCTCTGGAGTCACTGCACTGCATCCCCAGTGGTGCCAGTGCACTCTCTGGACTCACTGCACTGCATCCCCAGTGGTGCCAGTGCACTCTCTGGACTCACTGCACTGCATCCCCAGTGGTGCCAGTGCACTCTCTGGACCCACTGCACTGCATCCCCACTGGTGCCAGTGCACTCTCTGGACTCACTGCACTGCATCCCCAGTGGTGCCAGTGCACTCTCTGGACTCACTGCACTGCATCCCCAGTGGTGCCAGTGCACTCTCTGGACTCACTGCACTGCATCCCCAGTGGTGCCAGTGCACTCTCTGGACTCACTGCACTGCATCCCCAGTGGTGCCAGTGCACTCTCTGGACTCACTGCACTGCATCCCCAGTGGTGCCAGTGCACTCTCTGGACTCACTGCACTGCATCCCCAGTGGTGCCAGTGCACTCTCTGGACTCACTGCACTGCATCCCCAGTGGTGCCAGTGCACTCTCTGGACTCACTGCACTGCATCCCCAGTGGTGCCAGTGCACTCTCTGGACTCACTGCACTGCATCCCCAGTGGTGCCAGTGCACTCTCTGGACTCACTGCACTGCATCCCAGTGGTGCCAGTGCACTCTCTGGACTCACTGCACTGCATCCCCAGTGGTGCCAGTGCACTCTCTGGATTCACTGCAGTGCATCCCCAGTGGTGCCAGTGCACTCTCTGGACTCACTGCACTGCATCCCCACTGGTGCCAGTGCACTCTCTGGACTCACTGCACTGCATCCCCAGTGGTGCCAGTGCACTCTCTGGACTCACTGCACTGCATCCCCAGTGGTGCCAGTGCACTCTCTGGACTCACTGCACTGCATCCCCAGTGGTGCCAGTGCACTCTCTGGACTCACTGCACTGCATCCCCACTGGTGCCAGTGCACTCTCTGGACTCACTGCACTGCATCCCCAGTGGTGCCAGTGCACTCTCTGGACTCACTGCACTGCATCCCCAGTGGTGCCAGTGCACTCTCTGGACTCACTGCACTGCATCCCCAGTGGTGCCAGTGCACTCTCTGGACTCACTGCACTGCATCCCCAGTGGTGCCAGTGCACTCTCTGGACTCACTGCACTGCATCCCCAGTGGTGCCAGTGCACTCTCTGGACTCACTGCACTGCATCCCCAGTGGTGCCAGTGCACTCTCTGGACTCACTGCACTGCATCCCCAGTGGTGCCAGTGCACTCTCTGGACTCACTGCACTGCATCCCCAGTGGTGCCAGTGCACTCTCTGGACTCACTGCACTGCATCCCCAGTGGTGCCAGTGCACTCTCTGGACTCACTGCACTGCATCCCCACTGGTGCCAGTGCACTCTCTGGACTCACTGCACTGCATCCCCAGTGGTGCCAGTGCACTCTCTGGACTCACTGCACTGCATCCCCAGTGGTGCCAGTGCACTCTCTGGACTCACTGCACTGCATCCCCAGTGGTGCCAGTGCACTCTCTGGACTCACTGCACTGCATCCCCAGTGGTGCCAGTGCACTCTCTGGACTCACTGCACTGCATCCCCAGTGGTGCCAGTGCACTCTCTGGACTCACTGCACTGCATCCCCAGTGGTGCCAGTGCACTCTCTGGACTCACTGCACTGCATCCCCAGTGGTGCCAGTGCACTCTCTGGACTCACTGCACTGCATCCCCAGTGGTGCCAGTGCACTCTCTGGACTCACTGCACTGCATCCCCAGTGGTGCCAGTGCACTCTCTGGACTCACTGCACTGCATCCCCAGTGGTGCCAGTGCACTCTCTGGACTCACTGCACTGCATCCCCAGTGGTGCCAGTGCACTCTCTGGACTCACTGCACTGCATCCCCAGTGGTGCCAGTGCACTCTCTGGACTCACTGCACTGCATCCCCAGTGGTGCCAGTGCACTCTCTGGACTCACTGCACTGCATCCCCAGTGGTGCCAGTGCACTCTCTGGACTCACTGCACTGCATCCCCAGTGGTGCCAGTGCACTCTCTGGACTCACTGCACTGCATCCCCAGTGGTGCCAGTGCACTCTCTGGACTCACTGCACTGCATCCCCAGTGGTGCCAGTGCACTCTCTGGACTCACTGCACTGCATCCCCAGTGGTGCCAGTGCACTCTCTGGACTCACTGCACTGCATCCCCAGTGGTGCCAGTGCACTCTCTGGACTCACTGCACTGCATCCCCAGTGGTGCCAGTGCACTCTCTGGACTCACTGCACTGCATCCCCAGTGGTGCCAGTGCACTCTCTGGACTCACTGCACTGCATCCCCAGTGGTGCCAGTGCACTCTCTGGACTCACTGCACTGCATCCCCAGTGGTGCCAGTGCACTCTCTGGACTCACTGCACTGCATCCCCAGTGGTGCCAGTGCACTCTCTGGACTCACTGCACTGCATCCCCAGTGGTGCCAGTGCACTCTCTGGACTCACTGCACTGCATCCCCAGTGGTGCCAGTGCACTCTCTGGACTCACTGCACTGCATCCCCAGTGGTGCCAGTGCACTCTCTGGACTCACTGCACTGCATCCCCAGTGGTGCCAGTGCACTCTCTGGACTCACTGCACTGCATCCCCAGTGGTGCCAGTGCACTCTCTGGACTCACTGCACTGCATCCCCAGTGGTGCCAGTGCACTCTCTGGACTCACTGCACTGCATCCCCAGTGGTGCCAGTGCACTCTCTGGACTCACTGCACTGCATCCCCAGTGGTGCCAGTGCACTCTCTGGACTCACTGCACTGCATCCCCAGTGGTGCCAGTGCACTCTCTGGACTCACTGCACTGCATCCCCAGTGGTGCCAGTGCACTCTCTGGACTCACTGCACTGCATCCCCAGTGGTGCCAGTGCACTCTCTGGACTCACTGCACTGCATCCCCAGTGGTGCCAGTGCACTCTCTGGACTCACTGCACTGCATCCCCAGTGGTGCCAGTGCACTCTCTGGACTCACTGCACTGCATCCCCAGTGGTGCCAGTGCACTCTCTGGACTCACTGCACTGCATCCCCAGTGGTGCCAGTGCACTCTCTGGACTCACTGCACTGCATCCCCAGTGGTGCCAGTGCACTCTCTGGACTCACTGCACTGCATCCCCAGTGGTGCCAGTGCACTCTCTGGACTCACTGCACTGCATCCCCAGTGGTGCCAGTGCACTCTCTGGACTCACTGCACTGCATCCCCAGTGGTGCCAGTGCACTCTCTGGACTCACTGCACTGCATCCCCAGTGGTGCCAGTGCACTCTCTGGACTCACTGCACTGCATCCCCAGTGGTGCCAGTGCACTCTCTGGACTCACTGCACTGCATCCCCAGTGGTGCCAGTGCACTCTCTGGACTCACTGCACTGCATCCCCAGTGGTGCCAGTGCACTCTCTGGACTCACTGCACTGCATCCCCAGTGGTGCCAGTGCACTCTCTGGACTCACTGCACTGCATCCCCAGTGGTGCCAGTGCACTCTCTGGACTCACTGCACTGCATCCCCAGTGGTGCCAGTGCACTCTCTGGACTCACTGCACTGCATCCCCAGTGGTGCCAGTGCACTCTCTGGACTCACTGCACTGCATCCCCAGTGGTGCCAGTGCACTCTCTGGACTCACTGCACTGCATCCCCAGTGGTGCCAGTGCACTCTCTGGACTCACTGCACTGCATCCCCAGTGGTGCCAGTGCACTCTCTGGACTCACTGCACTGCATCCCCAGTGGTGCCAGTGCACTCTCTGGACTCACTGCACTGCATCCCCAGTGGTGCCAGTGCACTCTCTGGACTCACTGCACTGCATCCCCAGTGGTGCCAGTGCACTCTCTGGACTCACTGCACTGCATCCCCAGTGGTGCCAGTGCACTCTCTGGACTCACTGCACTGCATCCCCAGTGGTGCCAGTGCACTCTCTGGACTCACTGCACTGCATCCCCAGTGGTGCCAGTGCACTCTCTGGACTCACTGCACTGCATCCCCAGTGGTGCCAGTGCACTCTCTGGACTCACTGCACTGCATCCCCAGTGGTGCCAGTGCACTCTCTGGACTCACTGCACTGCATCCCCAGTGGTGCCAGTGCACTCTCTGGACTCACTGCACTGCATCCCCAGTGGTGCCAGTGCACTCTCTGGACTCACTGCACTGCATCCCCAGTGGTGCCAGTGCACTCTCTGGACTCACTGCACTGCATCCCCAGTGGTGCCAGTGCACTCTCTGGACTCACTGCACTGCATCCCCAGTGGTGCCAGTGCACTCTCTGGACTCACTGCACTGCATCCCCAGTGGTGCCAGTGCACTCTCTGGACTCACTGCACTGCATCCCCAGTGGTGCCAGTGCACTCTCTGGACTCACTGCACTGCATCCCCAGTGGTGCCAGTGCACTCTCTGGACTCACTGCACTGCATCCCCAGTGGTGCCAGTGCACTCTCTGGACTCACTGCACTGCATCCCCAGTGGTGCCAGTGCACTCTCTGGACTCACTGCACTGCATCCCCAGTGGTGCCAGTGCACTCTCTGGACTCACTGCACTGCATCCCCAGTGGTGCCAGTGCACTCTCTGGACTCACTGCACTGCATCCCCAGTGGTGCCAGTGCACTCTCTGGACTCACTGCACTGCATCCCCAGTGGTGCCAGTGCACTCTCTGGACTCACTGCACTGCATCCCCAGTGGTGCCAGTGCACTCTCTGGACTCACTGCACTGCATCCCCAGTGGTGCCAGTGCACTCTCTGGACTCACTGCACTGCATCCCCAGTGGTGCCAGTGCACTCTCTGGACTCACTGCACTGCATCCCCAGTGGTGCCAGTGCACTCTCTGGACTCACTGCACTGCATCCCCAGTGGTGCCAGTGCACTCTCTGGACTCACTGCACTGCATCCCCAGTGGTGCCAGTGCACTCTCTGGACTCACTGCACTGCATCCCCAGTGGTGCCAGTGCACTCTCTGGACTCACTGCACTGCATCCCCAGTGGTGCCAGTGCACTCTCTGGACTCACTGCACTGCATCCCCAGTGGTGCCAGTGCACTCTCTGGACTCACTGCACTGCATCCCCAGTGGTGCCAGTGCACTCTCTGGACTCACTGCACTGCATCCCCAGTGGTGCCAGTGCACTCTCTGGACTCACTGCACTGCATCCCCAGTGGTGCCAGTGCACTCTCTGGACTCACTGCACTGCATCCCCAGTGGTGCCAGTGCACTCTCTGGACTCACTGCACTGCATCCCCAGTGGTGCCAGTGCACTCTCTGGACTCACTGCACTGCATCCCCAGTGGTGCCAGTGCACTCTCTGGACTCACTGCACTGCATCCCCAGTGGTGCCAGTGCACTCTCTGGACTCACTGCACTGCATCCCCAGTGGTGCCAGTGCACTCTCTGGACTCACTGCACTGCATCCCCAGTGGTGCCAGTGCACTCTCTGGACTCACTGCACTGCATCCCCAGTGGTGCCAGTGCACTCTCTGGACTCACTGCACTGCATCCCCAGTGGTGCCAGTGCACTCTCTGGACTCACTGCACTGCATCCCCAGTGGTGCCAGTGCACTCTCTGGACTCACTGCACTGCATCCCCAGTGGTGCCAGTGCACTCTCTGGACTCACTGCACTGCATCCCCAGTGGTGCCAGTGCACTCTCTGGACTCACTGCACTGCATCCCCAGTGGTGCCAGTGCACTCTCTGGACTCACTGCACTGCATCCCCAGTGGTGCCAGTGCACTCTCTGGACTCACTGCACTGCATCCCCAGTGGTGCCAGTGCACTCTCTGGACTCACTGCACTGCATCCCCAGTGGTGCCAGTGCACTCTCTGGACTCACTGCACTGCATCCCCAGTGGTGCCAGTGCACTCTCTGGACTCACTGCACTGCATCCCCAGTGGTGCCAGTGCACTCTCTGGACTCACTGCACTGCATCCCCAGTGGTGCCAGTGCACTCTCTGGACTCACTGCACTGCATCCCCAGTGGTGCCAGTGCACTCTCTGGACTCACTGCACTGCATCCCCAGTGGTGCCAGTGCACTCTCTGGACTCACTGCACTGCATCCCCAGTGGTGCCAGTGCACTCTCTGGACTCACTGCACTGCATCCCCAGTGGTGCCAGTGCACTCTCTGGACTCACTGCACTGCATCCCCAGTGGTGCCAGTGCACTCTCTGGACTCACTGCACTGCATCCCCAGTGGTGCCAGTGCACTCTCTGGACTCACTGCACTGCATCCCCAGTGGTGCCAGTGCACTCTCTGGACTCACTGCACTGCATCCCCAGTGGTGCCAGTGCACTCTCTGGACTCACTGCACTGCATCCCCAGTGGTGCCAGTGCACTCTCTGGACTCACTGCACTGCATCCCCAGTGGTGCCAGTGCACTCTCTGGACTCACTGCACTGCATCCCCAGTGGTGCCAGTGCACTCTCTGGACTCACTGCACTGCATCCCCAGTGGTGCCAGTGCACTCTCTGGACTCACTGCACTGCATCCCCAGTGGTGCCAGTGCACTCTCTGGACTCACTGCACTGCATCCCCAGTGGTGCCAGTGCACTCTCTGGACTCACTGCACTGCATCCCCAGTGGTGCCAGTGCACTCTCTGGACTCACTGCACTGCATCCCCAGTGGTGCCAGTGCACTCTCTGGACTCACTGCACTGCATCCCCAGTGGTGCCAGTGCACTCTCTGGACTCACTGCACTGCATCCCCAGTGGTGCCAGTGCACTCTCTGGACTCACTGCACTGCATCCCCAGTGGTGCCAGTGCACTCTCTGGACTCACTGCACTGCATCCCCAGTGGTGCCAGTGCACTCTCTGGACTCACTGCACTGCATCCCCAGTGGTGCCAGTGCACTCTCTGGACTCACTGCACTGCATCCCCAGTGGTGCCAGTGCACTCTCTGGACTCACTGCACTGCATCCCCAGTGGTGCCAGTGCACTCTCTGGACTCACTGCACTGCATCCCCAGTGGTGCCAGTGCACTCTCTGGACTCACTGCACTGCATCCCCAGTGGTGCCAGTGCACTCTCTGGACTCACTGCACTGCATCCCCAGTGGTGCCAGTGCACTCTCTGGACTCACTGCACTGCATCCCCAGTGGTGCCAGTGCACTCTCTGGACTCACTGCACTGCATCCCCAGTGGTGCCAGTGCACTCTCTGGACTCACTGCACTGCATCCCCAGTGGTGCCAGTGCACTCTCTGGACTCACTGCACTGCATCCCCAGTGGTGCCAGTGCACTCTCTGGACTCACTGCACTGCATCCCCAGTGGTGCCAGTGCACTCTCTGGACTCACTGCACTGCATCCCCAGTGGTGCCAGTGCACTCTCTGGACTCACTGCACTGCATCCCCAGTGGTGCCAGTGCACTCTCTGGACTCACTGCACTGCATCCCCAGTGGTGCCAGTGCACTCTCTGGACTCACTGCACTGCATCCCCAGTGGTGCCAGTGCACTCTCTGGACTCACTGCACTGCATCCCCAGTGGTGCCAGTGCACTCTCTGGACTCACTGCACTGCATCCCCAGTGGTGCCAGTGCACTCTCTGGACTCACTGCACTGCATCCCCAGTGGTGCCAGTGCACTCTCTGGACTCACTGCACTGCATCCCCAGTGGTGCCAGTGCACTCTCTGGACTCACTGCACTGCATCCCCAGTGGTGCCAGTGCACTCTCTGGACTCACTGCACTGCATCCCCAGTGGTGCCAGTGCACTCTCTGGACTCACTGCACTGCATCCCCAGTGGTGCCAGTGCACTCTCTGGACTCACTGCACTGCATCCCCAGTGGTGCCAGTGCACTCTCTGGACTCACTGCACTGCATCCCCAGTGGTGCCAGTGCACTCTCTGGACTCACTGCACTGCATCCCCAGTGGTGCCAGTGCACTCTCTGGACTCACTGCACTGCATCCCCAGTGGTGCCAGTGCACTCTCTGGACTCACTGCACTGCATCCCCAGTGGTGCCAGTGCACTCTCTGGACTCACTGCACTGCATCCCCAGTGGTGCCAGTGCACTCTCTGGACTCACTGCACTGCATCCCCAGTGGTGCCAGTGCACTCTCTGGACTCACTGCACTGCATCCCCAGTGGTGCCAGTGCACTCTCTGGACTCACTGCACTGCATCCCCAGTGGTGCCAGTGCACTCTCTGGACTCACTGCACTGCATCCCCAGTGGTGCCAGTGCACTCTCTGGACTCACTGCACTGCATCCCCAGTGGTGCCAGTGCACTCTCTGGACTCACTGCACTGCATCCCCAGTGGTGCCAGTGCACTCTCTGGACTCACTGCACTGCATCCCCAGTGGTGCCAGTGCACTCTCTGGACTCACTGCACTGCATCCCCAGTGGTGCCAGTGCACTCTCTGGACTCACTGCACTGCATCCCCAGTGGTGCCAGTGCACTCTCTGGACTCACTGCACTGCATCCCCAGTGGTGCCAGTGCACTCTCTGGACTCACTGCACTGCATCCCCAGTGGTGCCAGTGCACTCTCTGGACTCACTGCACTGCATCCCCAGTGGTGCCAGTGCACTCTCTGGACTCACTGCACTGCATCCCCAGTGGTGCCAGTGCACTCTCTGGACTCACTGCACTGCATCCCCAGTGGTGCCAGTGCACTCTCTGGACTCACTGCACTGCATCCCCAGTGGTGCCAGTGCACTCTCTGGACTCACTGCACTGCATCCCCAGTGGTGCCAGTGCACTCTCTGGACTCACTGCACTGCATCCCCAGTGGTGCCAGTGCACTCTCTGGACTCACTGCACTGCATCCCCAGTGGTGCCAGTGCACTCTCTGGACTCACTGCACTGCATCCCCAGTGGTGCCAGTGCACTCTCTGGACTCACTGCACTGCATCCCCAGTGGTGCCAGTGCACTCTCTGGACTCACTGCACTGCATCCCCAGTGGTGCCAGTGCACTCTCTGGACTCACTGCACTGCATCCCCAGTGGTGCCAGTGCACTCTCTGGACTCACTGCACTGCATCCCCAGTGGTGCCAGTGCACTCTCTGGACTCACTGCACTGCATCCCCAGTGGTGCCAGTGCACTCTCTGGACTCACTGCACTGCATCCCCAGTGGTGCCAGTGCACTCTCTGGACTCACTGCACTGCATCCCCAGTGGTGCCAGTGCACTCTCTGGACTCACTGCACTGCATCCCCAGTGGTGCCAGTGCACTCTCTGGACTCACTGCACTGCATCCCCAGTGGTGCCAGTGCACTCTCTGGACTCACTGCACTGCATCCCCAGTGGTGCCAGTGCACTCTCTGGACTCACTGCACTGCATCCCCAGTGGTGCCAGTGCACTCTCTGGACTCACTGCACTGCATCCCCAGTGGTGCCAGTGCACTCTCTGGACTCACTGCACTGCATCCCCAGTGGTGCCAGTGCACTCTCTGGACTCACTGCACTGCATCCCCAGTGGTGCCAGTGCACTCTCTGGACTCACTGCACTGCATCCCCAGTGGTGCCAGTGCACTCTCTGGACTCACTGCACTGCATCCCCAGTGGTGCCAGTGCACTCTCTGGACTCACTGCACTGCATCCCCAGTGGTGCCAGTGCACTCTCTGGACTCACTGCACTGCATCCCCAGTGGTGCCAGTGCACTCTCTGGACTCACTGCACTGCATCCCCAGTGGTGCCAGTGCACTCTCTGGACTCACTGCACTGCATCCCCAGTGGTGCCAGTGCACTCTCTGGACTCACTGCACTGCATCCCCAGTGGTGCCAGTGCACTCTCTGGACTCACTGCACTGCATCCCCAGTGGTGCCAGTGCACTCTCTGGACTCACTGCACTGCATCCCCAGTGGTGCCAGTGCACTCTCTGGACTCACTGCACTGCATCCCCAGTGGTGCCAGTGCACTCTCTGGACTCACTGCACTGCATCCCCAGTGGTGCCAGTGCACTCTCTGGACTCACTGCACTGCATCCCCAGTGGTGCCAGTGCACTCTCTGGACTCACTGCACTGCATCCCCAGTGGTGCCAGTGCACTCTCTGGACTCACTGCACTGCATCCCCAGTGGTGCCAGTGCACTCTCTGGACTCACTGCACTGCATCCCCAGTGGTGCCAGTGCACTCTCTGGACTCACTGCACTGCATCCCCAGTGGTGCCAGTGCACTCTCTGGACTCACTGCACTGCATCCCCAGTGGTGCCAGTGCACTCTCTGGACTCACTGCACTGCATCCCCAGTGGTGCCAGTGCACTCTCTGGACTCACTGCACTGCATCCCCAGTGGTGCCAGTGCACTCTCTGGACTCACTGCACTGCATCCCCAGTGGTGCCAGTGCACTCTCTGGACTCACTGCACTGCATCCCCAGTGGTGCCAGTGCACTCTCTGGACTCACTGCACTGCATCCCCAGTGGTGCCAGTGCACTCTCTGGACTCACTGCACTGCATCCCCAGTGGTGCCAGTGCACTCTCTGGACTCACTGCACTGCATCCCCAGTGGTGCCAGTGCACTCTCTGGACTCACTGCACTGCATCCCCAGTGGTGCCAGTGCACTCTCTGGACTCACTGCACTGCATCCCCAGTGGTGCCAGTGCACTCTCTGGACTCACTGCACTGCATCCCCAGTGGTGCCAGTGCACTCTCTGGACTCACTGCACTGCATCCCCAGTGGTGCCAGTGCACTCTCTGGACTCACTGCACTGCATCCCCAGTGGTGCCAGTGCACTCTCTGGACTCACTGCACTGCATCCCCAGTGGTGCCAGTGCACTCTCTGGACTCACTGCACTGCATCCCCAGTGGTGCCAGTGCACTCTCTGGACTCACTGCACTGCATCCCCAGTGGTGCCAGTGCACTCTCTGGACTCACTGCACTGCATCCCCAGTGGTGCCAGTGCACTCTCTGGACTCACTGCACTGCATCCCCAGTGGTGCCAGTGCACTCTCTGGACTCACTGCACTGCATCCCCAGTGGTGCCAGTGCACTCTCTGGACTCACTGCACTGCATCCCCAGTGGTGCCAGTGCACTCTCTGGACTCACTGCACTGCATCCCCAGTGGTGCCAGTGCACTCTCTGGACTCACTGCACTGCATCCCCAGTGGTGCCAGTGCACTCTCTGGACTCACTGCACTGCATCCCCAGTGGTGCCAGTGCACTCTCTGGACTCACTGCACTGCATCCCCAGTGGTGCCAGTGCACTCTCTGGACTCACTGCACTGCATCCCCAGTGGTGCCAGTGCACTCTCTGGACTCACTGCACTGCATCCCCAGTGGTGCCAGTGCACTCTCTGGACTCACTGCACTGCATCCCCAGTGGTGCCAGTGCACTCTCTGGACTCACTGCACTGCATCCCCAGTGGTGCCAGTGCACTCTCTGGACTCACTGCACTGCATCCCCAGTGGTGCCAGTGCACTCTCTGGACTCACTGCACTGCATCCCCAGTGGTGCCAGTGCACTCTCTGGACTCACTGCAGTGCATCCCCAGTGGTGCCAGTGCACTCTCTGGACTCACTGCACTGCATCCCCAGTGGTGCCAGTGCACTCTCTGGACTCACTGCACTGCATCCCCAGTGGTGCCAGTGCACTCTCTGGACTCACTGCAGTGCATCCCCAGTGGTGCCAGTGCACTCTCTGGACTCACTGCACTGCATCCCCAGTGGTGCCAGTGCACTCTCTGGACTCACTGCACTGCATCCCCAGTGGTGCCAGTGCACTCTCTGGACTCACTGCACTGCATCCCCAGTGGTGCCAGTGCACTCTCTGGACTCACTGCACTGCATCCCCAGTGGTGCCAGTGCACTCTCTGGACTCACTGCACTGCATCCCCAGTGGTGCCAGTGCACTCTCTGGACTCACTGCACTGCATCCCCAGTGGTGCCAGTGCACTCTCTGGACTCACTGCACTGCATCCCCAGTGGTGCCAGTGCACTCTCTGGACTCACTGCACTGCATCCCCAGTGGTGCCAGTGCACTCTCTGGACTCACTGCACTGCATCCCCAGTGGTGCCAGTGCACTCTCTGGACTCACTGCACTGCATCCCCAGTGGTGCCAGTGCACTCTCTGGACTCACTGCACTGCATCCCCAGTGGTGCCAGTGCACTCTCTGGACTCACTGCACTGCATCCCCAGTGGTGCCAGTGCACTCTCTGGACTCACTGCACTGCATCCCCAGTGGTGCCAGTGCACTCTCTGGACTCACTGCACTGCATCCCCAGTGGTGCCAGTGCACTCTCTGGACTCACTGCACTGCATCCCCAGTGGTGCCAGTGCACTCTCTGGACTCACTGCACTGCATCCCCAGTGGTGCCAGTGCACTCTCTGGACTCACTGCACTGCATCCCCAGTGGTGCCAGTGCACTCTCTGGACTCACTGCACTGCATCCCCAGTGGTGCCAGTGCACTCTCTGGACTCACTGCACTGCATCCCCAGTGGTGCCAGTGCACTCTCTGGACTCACTGCACTGCATCCCCAGTGGTGCCAGTGCACTCTCTGGACTCACTGCACTGCATCCCCAGTGGTGCCAGTGCACTCTCTGGACTCACTGCACTGCATCCCCAGTGGTGCCAGTGCACTCTCTGGACTCACTGCACTGCATCCCCAGTGGTGCCAGTGCACTCTCTGGACTCACTGCACTGCATCCCCAGTGGTGCCAGTGCACTCTCTGGACTCACTGCACTGCATCCCCAGTGGTGCCAGTGCACTCTCTGGACTCACTGCACTGCATCCCCAGTGGTGCCAGTGCACTCTCTGGACTCACTGCACTGCATCCCCAGTGGTGCCAGTGCACTCTCTGGACTCACTGCACTGCATCCCCAGTGGTGCCAGTGCACTCTCTGGACTCACTGCACTGCATCCCCAGTGGTGCCAGTGCACTCTCTGGACTCACTGCACTGCATCCCCAGTGGTGCCAGTGCACTCTCTGGACTCACTGCACTGCATCCCCAGTGGTGCCAGTGCACTCTCTGGACTCACTGCACTGCATCCCCAGTGGTGCCAGTGCACTCTCTGGACTCACTGCACTGCATCCCCAGTGGTGCCAGTGCACTCTCTGGACTCACTGCACTGCATCCCCAGTGGTGCCAGTGCACTCTCTGGACTCACTGCACTGCATCCCCAGTGGTGCCAGTGCACTCTCTGGACTCACTGCACTGCATCCCCAGTGGTGCCAGTGCACTCTCTGGACTCACTGCACTGCATCCCCAGTGGTGCCAGTGCACTCTCTGGACTCACTGCACTGCATCCCCAGTGGTGCCAGTGCACTCTCTGGACTCACTGCACTGCATCCCCAGTGGTGCCAGTGCACTCTCTGGACTCACTGCACTGCATCCCCAGTGGTGCCAGTGCACTCTCTGGACTCACTGCACTGCATCCCCAGTGGTGCCAGTGCACTCTCTGGACTCACTGCACTGCATCCCCAGTGGTGCCAGTGCACTCTCTGGACTCACTGCACTGCATCCCCAGTGGTGCCAGTGCACTCTCTGGACTCACTGCACTGCATCCCCAGTGGTGCCAGTGCACTCTCTGGACTCACTGCACTGCATCCCCAGTGGTGCCAGTGCACTCTCTGGACTCACTGCACTGCATCCCCAGTGGTGCCAGTGCACTCTCTGGACTCACTGCACTGCATCCCCAGTGGTGCCAGTGCACTCTCTGGACTCACTGCACTGCATCCCCAGTGGTGCCAGTGCACTCTCTGGACTCACTGCACTGCATCCCCAGTGGTGCCAGTGCACTCTCTGGACTCACTGCACTGCATCCCCAGTGGTGCCAGTGCACTCTCTGGACTCACTGCACTGCATCCCCAGTGGTGCCAGTGCACTCTCTGGACTCACTGCAGTGCATCCCCAGTGGTGCCAGTGCACTCTCTGGACTCACTGCACTGCATCCCCAGTGGTGCCAGTGCACTCTCTGGACTCACTGCACTGCATCCCCAGTGGTGCCAGTGCACTCTCTGGACTCACTGCACTGCATCCCCAGTGGTGCCAGTGCACTCTCTGGACTCACTGCACTGCATCCCCAGTGGTGCCAGTGCACTCTCTGGACTCACTGCACTGCATCCCCAGTGGTGCCAGTGCACTCTCTGGACTCACTGCACTGCATCCCCAGTGGTGCCAGTGCACTCTCTGGACTCACTGCACTGCATCCCCAGTGGTGCCAGTGCACTCTCTGGACTCACTGCACTGCATCCCCAGTGGTGCCAGTGCACTCTCTGGACTCACTGCAGTGCATCCCCAGTGGTGCCAGTGCACTCTCTGGACTCACTGCACTGCATCCCCAGTGGTGCCAGTGCACTCTCTGGACTCACTGCACTGCATCCCCAGTGGTGCCAGTGCACTCTCTGGACTCACTGCACTGCATCCCCAGTGGTGCCAGTGCACTCTCTGGACTCACTGCACTGCATCCCCAGTGGTGCCAGTGCACTCTCTGGACTCACTGCACTGCATCCCCAGTGGTGCCAGTGCACTCTCTGGACTCACTGCACTGCATCCCCAGTGGTGCCAGTGCACTCTCTGGACTCACTGCACTGCATCCCCAGTGGTGCCAGTGCACTCTCTGGACTCACTGCAGTGCATCCCCAGTGGTGCCAGTGCACTCTCTGGACTCACTGCACTGCATCCCCAGTGGTGCCAGTGCACTCTCTGGACTCACTGCACTGCATCCCCAGTGGTGCCAGTGCACTCTCTGGACTCACTGCACTGCATCCCCAGTGGTGCCAGTGCACTCTCTGGACTCACTGCACTGCATCCCCAGTGGTGCCAGTGCACTCTCTGGACTCACTGCACTGCATCCCCAGTGGTGCCAGTGCACTCTCTGGACTCACTGCAGTGCATCCCCAGTGGTGCCAGTGCACTCTCTGGACTCACTGCACTGCATCCCCAGTGGTGCCAGTGCACTCTCTGGACTCACTGCACTGCATCCCCAGTGGTGCCAGTGCACTCTCTGGACTCACTGCACTGCATCCCCAGTGGTGCCAGTGCACTCTCTGGACTCACTGCAGTGCATCCCCAGTGGTGCCAGTGCACTCTCTGGACTCACTGCAGTGCATCCCCAGTGGTGCCAGTGCACTCTCTGGACTCACTGCACTGCATCCCCAGTGGTGCCAGTGCACTCTCTGGACTCACTGCACTGCATCCCCAGTGGTGCCAGTGCACTCTCTGGACTCACTGCACTGCATCCCCAGTGGTGCCAGTGCACTCTCTGGAGTCACTGCAGTGCATCCCCAGTGGTTCTAGTGCACTCTCTGTACTCACTGCACTGCATCCCCAGTGGTGCCTGTGCACTCTCTGGACTCACTGCAATGCTTCCCCGTGGTGCCACTGCACTCTCTGGACTCACTGCATTGCATTCCCCGTGGTGCCAGTGCACTCTCTGGACTCACTGCACTGCATCCCCAGTGGTGCCAGTGCACTCTCTGGACTCACTGCACTGCATCCCCAGTGGTGCCAGTGCACTCTCTAGAGTCACTGCAGTGCATCTCCAGTGGTGCCAGTGCACTCTCTGGACTCACTGCACTGCATCCCCAGTGGTTCTAGTGCACTCTCTGGACTCACTGCACTGCATCGCCAGTGGTGCCAGTGCACTCTCTGGACTCACGGCAGTGCATCCCCAGTGGTGCCAGTGCACTCTCTGGACTCACTGCACTGCATCCCCAGTGGTGCCAGTGCACTCTCTGGACTCACTGCACTGCATCCCCAGTGGTGCCAGTGCACTCTCTGGACTCACTGCAGTGCATCCCCAGTGGTTCCAGTGCACTCTCTGGAGTCACTGCAGTGCATCCCCAGTGGTGCCAGTGCACTCTCTGGACCCACAGCACTGCATCCCCAGTGGTGCCAGTGCAATCTTTGGACGCACTGCAGTGCATCCCCAGTGGTGCCAGTGCACTCTCTGGACTCACTGCAGTGCATCCCCATTGGTGCCAGTGCACTCTCCTGAGTCACTGTACTGCATCCCCAGTGGTGCCAGTGCACTCTCTGGACTCACTGCAGTGCATCCCCAGTGGTGCCAGTGCATTCTCTGGACTCACTGCACTGCATCCCCATTGGTGCCAGTGCATTCTCTGGACTCACTGCACTGCACCCTGAGTGGTGCCAGTGCACTCTATGGACTCACTGCACCGCATCCCCAGTGGTGCCAGTGCACTCTCTGGACTCACTGCAGTGCATCCCCAGTGGTGCCAGTGCACTATCTGGACTCCCGGAACCGCATCCCCAGTGGTGCCAGTGCATTCTCTGGACTCACTGCACTGCACCCTGATTGGTGCCAGTGCACTCTCTGGACTCAGTGCACCGCATTCCCAGTGGTGCCAGTGCACTCTCTGGACTCACTGCACCGAATCCCCAGTGGTGCCAGTGCACTCTCTGGAATTACTGCACTGCATCCCCACTGGTAACAGTGCACTCTCTGGACTCACTGCACTACATCCCCTGTGGTGCCAGTGCACTCTCTGGCCTCACTGCACTGCATCTCCAATGGTGCCAGTGCACTCTCTAGGTTCACTGCAGTGCATCGCCAGTGGTGCGAGTGCACTCTCTGCATGACTGCACTGCATCCCCACTGGTGCCAGTGCACTCTCTGGACTCACTGCACTGCATCCCCAGTGGTGCCAGTGCACTCTCTGGACTCACGGCACTGCATCCCCCCTGGTGCCAGTGCACTCTCTGGACTCGCGGCACTGCATCCCCAGTGGTGCCAGTGCACTCTCTGGAGTCACTGCACTGCATCCCCATTGCCCAGTGCACTCTCTGGACTCACTGCACTGCATCCCCAGTGGTGCCTGTGCACTCTCTGGACTCACAGCACTGCATCCCCAGTGGTGCCAGTGCACTCTCTGGAGTCACTGCACTGCATCCCCAGTGGTGCCAGTGCACTCTCTGGACTCACTGCACTGCATCCCCAGTGCTGCCAGTGCACTCTCTGGACTCACTGCACTGCATCCCCAGTGGTGCCAGTGCACTCTCTGGACTCACTGCACTGCAACCCCAGTGGTGCCAGTGCACTCTCTGGACTCACTGCACTGCATCGTCAGTGGTGCCAGTGCACTCTCTGGACTCACTGCACTGCATCCCCACTGGTGCCAGTGCACTCTCTGGACTCACTGCACTGCATCCCCTGTGGTGCCAGTGCACTCTCTGGACTCACTGCACTGCATCCCCAGTGGTGCCAGTGCACTCTCTGGATTCACTGCAGTGCATCCCCAGTGGTTCCAGTGCACTCTCTGGACTCACTGCACTGCATCCCCAGTGGTGCCAGTGCACTCTCTAGAGTCACTGCAGTGCATCCCCAGTGGTGCCAGTGCACTCTCTGGACTCACTACACTGCATCCCCAGTGGTGCCAGTGCACTCTCTGGACTCACTGCAGTGCATCCCCAGTGATGCCAGTGCACTCTCTGGACTCACTGCACTGCATCCCCAGTGGTGCCAGTGCACTCTATGGACTCACTGCACTGCATCCCCAGTGGTGCCAGTGCAATCTTTGGACTCACTGCAGTGCATCCCCCCAGTGGTGCATCCCCAGTGTGCCACTCTCTGTCACTCACTGCATCCCCAGTGGTGCCAGTGCATGGAGTCCCAGTGGTGCCAGTGCACTCTCTCTCTGCACTGAGTGGTGCCAGTCACTGCACTGCTCTGCATCCCCAGTGGTGCCAGTGCACTCTCTGACTCACAGACTCACTGCAGTGCACTCTCTGCATGCACTGCATCCCCAGTGGTGCCAGTGCACTCTCTGGAATCACTGCAGTGCATCCCCAGTGGTGCCAGTGCACTCTATGGACTCACTGCAGTGCATCCCCAGTGGTGCCAGTGCATTCTCCGGACTCACTGCACTGCATCCCCAGTGGTGCCAGTGCACTCTCTGGTCTCACTGCACTGCATCCCCAGTGATGCCAGTGCACTCTCTGGACTCACTGCACTGCATCCCCAGTGGTGCCAGTGCACTCCCAGGACTCACTGCAGTGCATCCCCAGTGGTGCCTGTGTACTCTCTGCACTCACTGCAGTGCATCCCCAGTGGTGCCAGTTCACTCTCTGGACTCACTGCACTGCATCCCCAGTGGTGCCAGTGCACTCCCTAGAGTCACTGCAGTGCATCCCCAGTGGTGCCAGTACACTCTCAGGACTCACTGCACTGCATCCCCAGTGGTGCCAGTGCACTCTCTGGAGTCACTACAGTGCATCCCCAGTGGTGCCAGTGCACTCTCTGGAGTCACTGTACTGCATCCCCACTGGTGCCAGTGTACTCTCTGGACTCACTGCATTGCATCCCCAGTGGTGCCAGTGCACTCTCTGGACTCACAGCACTGCATCCCCAGTGGTGCCAGTGCACTCTCTGGACTCACTGCAGTGCATCCCCAGTGGTGCCAGTGCACTCTCTGGACTCACTGCACTGCATCCCCAAGGTGCCAGTGCACTCTCTGGACTCACTGCACTGCATCCCCAGTAGTGCCAGTGCACTCTCTGGAGTCACTGCAGTGCATCCCCAGTGGTTCTAGTGCACTCTCTGTACTCACTGCACTGCATCCCCAGTGGTGCCTGTGCACTCTCTGGACTCACTGCAATGCTTCCCCGTGGTGCCACTGCACTCTCTGGACTCAATGCATTGCATTCCCCGTGGTGCCAGTGCACTCTCTGGACTCACTGCACTGCATCCCCAGTGGTGCCAGTGCACTCTCTGGACTCACTGCACTGCATCCCCAGTGGTGCCAGTGCACTCTCTAGAGTCACTGCAGTGCATCTCCAGTGGTGCCAGTGCACTCTCAGGACTCACTGCACTGCATCCCCAGTGGTGCCAGTGCACTCTCTGGACTCACAGCACTGCATCGCCAGTGGTGCCAGTGCACTCTCTGGACTCACTGCACTGCATCCCCAGTGGTGCCAGTGCACTCTCTGGACTCACTGCACTGCATCCCCAGTGGTGCCAGTGCACTCTCTGGACTCACTGCACTGCATCCCCAGTGGTGCCAGTGCACTCTCTGGACTCACTGCACTGCATCCCCAGTGGTGCCAGTGCACTCTCTGGACTCACTGCACTGCATCCCCAGTGGTGCCAGTGCACTCTCTGGACTCACTGCACTGCATCCCCAGTGGTGCCAGTGCACTCTCTGGACTCACTGCACTGCATCCCCAGTGGTGCCAGTGCACTCTCTGGACTCACTGCACTGCATCCCCAGTGGTGCCAGTGCACTCTATGGACTCACTGCACTGCATCCCCAGTGGTGCCAGTGCACTCTCTGGACTCACTGCACTGCATCCCCAGTGGTGCCAGTGCACTCTCTGGAGTCACTGCACTGCATCCCCAGTGGTGCCAGTGCACTCTCTGGAGTCACTGCAGTGCATCCCCAGTGGTGCCAGTGCACTCTCTGGACTCACTGCACTGCATCCCCAGTGGTGCCAGTGCACTCTCTGGACTCACTGCACTGCATCCCCACTGGTGCCAGTGCACTCTCTGGACTCACTGCAGTGCATCCCCAGTGGTGCTAGTGCACTCTCTGGAGTCACTGCAGTGCATCCCCAGTGGTGCCAGTGCACTCTCTGGACTCACTGCAGTGCATCCCCAGTGATGCCAGTGCACTCTCTGGACTCACTGCACTGCATCCCCAGTGGTGCCAGTGCACTCTCTGGACTCACGGCACTGCATCCCCAGTGGTGCCAGTGCACTCTCTGGACTCACTGCAGTGCATCCCCAGTGGTGCCAGTGCACTCTCTGGACTCACTGCAGTGCATCCCCAGTGGTGCCAGTGCACTCTCTGGAGTCACTGCACTGCATCCCCAGTGGTGCCAGTGCACTCTCTGGACTCACTGCACTGCATCCCCAGTGGTGCCAGTGCAATCTTTGGACTCACTGCACTGCATCCCCAGTGGTGCCAGTACACTCTCTGGACTCACTGCACTGCATCCCCAGTGGTGCCAGTGCACTCTCTGGAGTCACTGCAGTGCATCCCCAGTGATGCCAGTGCACTCTCTGGACTCACTGCAGTGCATCCCCAGTGGTGCCAGTGCACTCTCTGGACTCACTGCACTGCATCCCCCGTGGTGCCAGTGCAATCTTTGGACGCACTGCATTGCATACCCAGTGGTGCCAGTGTACTCTCTGCACTCATTGCACTGCATCCCCAGTGATGCCAGTGCACTCTCTGGAGTCACTGCACTGCATCCCCAGTGGTGCCAGTGCACTCTCTGGACTCACTGCACTGCATCCCCAGTGGTGCCAGTGCACTCTCTGGACTCACTGTACTGCATCATCAGTCGTGCCAGTGCACTCTCTAGACTCACTGCAGTGCATCCCCAGTGGTGCCAGTGTACTCTCTGCATTCACTGCAGTGCATCCCCAGTGGAGCCAGTGCACTCTCTGGACTCATTGCACTGCATCCCCAAGGTGCCAGTGCACTCTCTGGACTCACTGCACTGCATCCCCACTGGTGCGAGTGCACTCTGTGGACTCACTGCACTGCATCCCCAGTGGTGCCAGTGCACTCTCTGGAGTCACTGCACTGCATCCCCAGTGGTGCCAGTGCACTCTCTATACTCACTGCAGTGCATTCCCCGTGGTGCCAGTACACTCTCTGGACTCACTGCACTGCATCCCCAGTGGTGCCAGTGCACTCTCTGGACTCACAGCACTGCATCCCCAGTGGTGCCAGTGCACTCTCTGGAGTCACTGCACTGCATTCCCCAGTGGTGCCAGTGCACTCTCTGGACTCACTGCACTGCATCCCCAGTGGTGCCAGCGCACTCTCTGGACTCACTGCACTGCATCCCCAGTGGTGCCAGTGCACTCTCTGGACTCACTGCACTGCATCCCCAGTGGTGCCAGTGCACTCTCTGGACTCACTGCACTGCATCCCCAGTGGTGCCAGTGCACTCTCTGGACTCACTGCACTGCATCCCCAGTGGTGCCAGTGCACTCTCTAGAGTCACTACAGTGCATCCCCAGTGGTGCCAGTGCACTCTCTGGACTCACTGCACTGCATCCCCAGTGGTGCCAGTGCACTCTCTGGACTCACTGCACTGCATCCCCAGTGGTGCCAGTGCACTCTCTAGACTCACTGCAGTGCATCCCCAGTGGTGCCAGTGCACTCTCTGGACTCACTGCACTGCATCCCCAGTGGTGCCAGTGCACTCTCTGGAGTCACTGCAGTGCATCCCCAGTGATGCCAGTGCACTCTCTGTACTCACTGCACTGCATCCCCAGTGGTGCCAGTGCACTCTCTGGACTCACTGCACTGCATCCCCAGTGGTGCCAGTGCACTCTCTGGACTCACTGCAGTGCATCCCCAGTGGTGCCAGTGCACTCTCTGGACTCACTGCACTGCATCCCAGTGGTGCCAGTGCACTCTCTGGAGTCACTGCAGTGCATCCCCAGTGATGCCAGTGCACTCTCTGGACTCACTGCAGTGCATTCCCAGGGGTGCCAGTGCACTCTATGGACTCACTGCAGTGCATCCCCAATTGTGCCAGTGCACTCTCTGGACTCACTGCACTGCATCCCCAGTGGTGCCAGTGCACTCTCTGGACTCACTGCAGTGCATCCCCAGTGGTGCCAGTGCACTCTCTGGACTCACTGCACTGCATCCCCAGTGGTGCCAGTGCACTCTCTGCAATCACTGCACTGCATCCCCAGTGGTGCCAGTGCACTCTCTGGACTCACTGCACTGCATCCCCAGTGGTGCCAGTGCACTCTCTGGACTCACTGCACTGCATCCCCAAGGTGCCAGTGCACTCTCTGGACTCACTGCAGTGCATCCCCAGTGGAGCCAGTGCACTCTGTGGACTCACTGTACTGCATCCCCACTGGTGCCAGTGCACTCTCTGGACTCACTGCAGTGCATCACCAGTGGTGCCAGTGCACTCTCTGGACTCACTGCACTGCATCCCCAGTGGTGCCAGTGCACTCTCTGGACTCATTGCACTGCATCCCCAGTGGTGCCAGTGCACTCTCTGGACTCACTGCACTGCATCCCCAGTGGTGCCAGTGCACTCTCTGGAGTCACTGCCCTGCATCCCCAGTGGTGCCAGTGCACTCTCTGGACTCACTGCACTGCATCCCCAGTGGTGCCAGTGCACTCTCTGGACTCACTGCAGTGCATCCCCAGTGGTGCCAGTGCACTCTCTGGACTCCCTGCACTGCATCCCCAGTGATGCCAGTGCACTCTCTGGACTCACTGCACTGCATCCCCAGTGGTGCCAGTGCACTCTCTGGACTCACTGCACTGCATCCCCAGTGGTGCCTGTGTACTCTATGGACTCACTGCAGTGCCAGTGGTGCCAGTGCACTCTCTGGACTCACTGCACTGCATCCCCAGTGGTGCCAGTGCACTCTCTGGACTCACTGCACTGCATCCCCAGTGGTGCCAGTGCACTCTCTGGACTCACTGCACTGCATCCCCAGTGGTGCCAGTGCACTCTCTGGACTCACTGCAGTGCATCCCCAGTGGTGCCAGTGCACTCTCTGGACTCACTGCACTGCATCCCCAGTGGTGCCAGTGCACTCTCTGGACTCACTGCACTGCATCCCCAGTGGTGCCAGTGCACTCTCTGGACTCACTGCACTGCATCCCAGTGGTGCCAGTGCACTCTCTGGACTCACTGCACTGCATCCCCAGTGGTGCCAGTGCACTCTCTAGAGTCACTGCACTGCATCCCCAGTGGTGCCAGTGCACTCTCTGGACTCACTGCACTGCATCACCAGTGGTGCCAGTGCACTCTCTGGACTCACTGCACTGCATCCCCAGTGGTGCCAGTGCACTCTCTGGACTCACTGCACTGCATCCCCAGTGGTGCCAGTGCACTCTCTGGACTCACTGCAGTGCATCCCCAGTGGTGCCAGTGCACTCTGTGGACTCACTGCACTGCATCCCCAGTGGTGCCAGTGCACTCTCTGGACTCACTGCACTGCATCCCCAGTGGTGCCAGTGCACTCTCTGGACTCACTGCACTGCATCCCCAGTGGTGCCAGTGCACTCTCTGGACTCACTGCACTGCATCCCCAGTGGTGCCAGTGCACTCTCTGGACTCACTGCAGTGCATCCCCAGTGGTGCCAGTGCACTCTCTGGACTCACTGCACTGCATCCCCAGTGGTGCCAGTGCACTCTCTGGACTCACTGCAGTGCATCCGCAAGGTGCCAGTGCACTCTCTGGACTCACTGCACTGCATCTCCAGTGGTGCCAGTGCACTCTCTGCAATCACTGCACTGCATCACCAGTGGTGCCAGTGCACTCTCTGGACTCACTGCACTGCATCCCCAGTGGTGCCAGTGCACTCTCTGGACTCACTGCACTGCATCCCCAAGGTGCCAGTGCACTCTCTGGACTCACTGCAGTGCATCCCCAGTGGAGCCAGTGCACTCTGTGGACTCACTGTACTGCATCCCCACTGGTGCCAGTGCACTCTCTGGACTCACTGCAGTGCATCCCCAGTGGTGCCAGTGCACTCTCTGGACTCACTGCACTGCATCCCCAGTGGTGCCAGTGCACTCTCTGGACTCATTGCACTGTATCCCCAGTGGTGCCAGTGCACTCTCTGGACTCACTGCACTGCATCCCCAGTGGTGCCAGTGCACTCTCTGGAGTCACTGCCCTGCATCCCCAGTGGTGCCAGTGCACTCTCTGGACTCACTGCACTGCATCCCCAGTGGTGCCAGTGCACTCTCTGGACTCACTGCAGTGCATCCCCAGTGGTGCCAGTGCACTCTCTGGACTCCCTGCACTGCATCCCCAGTGATGCCAGTGCACTCTCTGGACTCACTGCACTGCATCCCCAGTGGTGCCAGTGCACTCTCTGGACTCACTGCACTGCATCCCCAGTGGTGCCTGTGTACTCTATGGACTCACTGCAGTGCCAGTGGTGCCAGTGCACTCTCTGGACTCACTGCACTGCATCCCCAGTGGTGCCAGTGCACTCTATGGACTCACTGCACTGCATCCCCTGTGGTGCCAGTGCACTCTCTGGACTCACTGCACTGCATCCCCAGTGGTGCCAGTGCACTCTCTAGAGTCACTGCAGTGCATCCCCAGTGGTGCCAGTGCACTCTCTGGACTCACTGCACTGCATCCCCAGTGGTGCCAGTGCACTCTCTGGACTCACTGCACTGCATCCCCAGTGGTGCCAGTGCACTCTCTGGACTCACTGCAGTGCATTCCCAGTGGTGCCAGTGCACTCTCTGGACACACAGCACTGCATCCCCAGTGGTGCCAGTGCACTCTCTAGAGTCACTGCACTGCATCCCCAGTGGTGCCAGTGCACTCTCTGCACTCACTCCACTACATCACCAGTGGTGCCAGTGCACTCTCTGGACTCACTGCACTGCATCCCCAGTGGTGCCAGTGCACTCTCTGGACTCACTGCACTGCATCCCCAAGGTGCCAGTGCACTCTCTGGACTCACTGCAGTGCATCCCCAGTGGTGCCAGTGCACTCTGTGGACTCACTGTACTGCATCCCCAGTGGTGCCAGTGCACTCTCTGGACTCACTGCAGTGCATCCCCAGTGGTGCCAGTGCACTCTCTGGACTCACTGCACTGCATCCCCAGTGGTGCCACTGCACTCTCTGGACTCATTGCACTGTATCCCCAGTGGTTCCAGTGCACTCTCTGGACTCACTGCAGTGCATCCCCAGTGGTGCCAGTGCACTCTCTGGAGTCACTGCACTGCATCCCCAGTGGTGCCAGTGCACTCTCTGGACTCACTAGAGAGCATCCCCACTGGTGACAGTGCCCTCTCTGCATGACTGCACTGCATCCCCAGTGGTGCCAATGCACTCTCTGGACTCACTGCACTGCATCCCCTCTGGTGCCAGTGCACTCTCTGGACTCGCGGCACTGCATCCCCAGTGGTGCCACTGCACTCTCTGGAGTCAATGCACTGCATCCCCATTGCTGCCAGTGCACTCTCTGGACTCACTGCACTGCATCCCCAGTGGTGCCAGTACACTCTCTGGACTCACTGCACTGAATCCCCAATGGTGCCAGTGCACATCTCTGGACTCACTGCACTACATCCCCAGTGGTGCCAGTGTACTCTCTGGACTCACTGCACTGCATCCCCAGTGGTGCCAGTGCACTCTCTGGACTCACTGCACGCATCCCCACTGGTGCCAGTGCACTCTCTGGACTCACTGCAGTGCATCCCCAGTGGTGCCAGTGCACTCTCTGGACTCACTGCAGTGCATCCCCAGTGGTGCCAGTGCACTCTCTGGACTCACTGCAGTGCATCCCCAGTGGTGCCAGTGCACTCTCTGGACTCACTGCACTGCATCCCCAGTGGTGCCAGTGCACTCTCTGGACTCACTGCACTGCATCCCCAGTGGTGCCAGTGCACTCTCTGGACTCACTGCACTGCATCCCCTCTGGTGCCAGTGCACTCTCTGGACTCACTGCAGTGCATCCCCGATGGTGCCAGTGCACTCTCTGGACTCACTGTAGTGCATCCCCAGTGGTGCCAGTGCACTCTCTGGACTCACTGCACTGCATCCCCAGTGGTGCCAGTGCACTCTCTGGACTCACTGCACTGCATCCCCAGTGGTGCCAGTGCACTCTCTGGACTCACTGCACTGCATCCCCAGTGGTGCCAGTGCACTCTCTGGACTCACTGCAGTGCATCCCCAGTGGTGCCAGTGCACTCTCTGGACTCACTGCACTGCATCCCCAGTGGTGCCAGTGCACTCTCTGGACTCACTGCACTGCATCCCCAGTGGTGCCAGTGCACTCTCTGGACTCACTGCACTGCATCCCCAGTGGTGCCAGTGCACTCTCTGGACTCACTGCACTGCATCCCCAGTGGATGCCAGTGCACTCTCTGGACTCACTGCAGTGCATCCCCAGTGGTGCCAGTGCACTCTCTGGACTCACTGCAGTGCATCCCCAGTGGTGCCAGTTTACTCTCTGGACTCACTGCACTGCATCCCCAGTGGTGCCAGTGCACTCTCTGGACTCACTGCACTGCATCCCCACTGGTGCCAGTGCACTCTCTGGACTCACTGCAGTGCATCCCCAGTGGTGCCAGTGCACTCTCTGGACTCACTGCACTGCATCCCCAGTGGTGCCAGTGCACTCTCTGGACTCACTGCACTGCATCCCCAGTGGTGCCAGTGCACTCTCTGGACTCACTGCACTGCATCCCCAGTGGTGCCACTGCACTCTCTGGACTCACTGCACTGCATCCCCAGTGGTGCCAGTGCACTCTCTGGACTCACTGCAGTGCATCCCAGTGGTGCCAGTCCACTCTCTGGAGTCACTGCACTGCATCCCCAGTGGTGCCAGTGCACTCTCTGGACTCACTAGAGAGCATCCCCACTGGTGACAGTGCCCTCTCTGCATGACTGCACTGCATCACCAGTGGTGCCAGTGCACTCTCTGGACTCACTGCACTGCATCCCCAATGGTGCCAGTGCACTCTCTGGACTCGCGGCACTGCATCCCCAGTGGTGCCAGTGCACTCTCTGGACTCACTGCACTGCATCCCCATTGCTGCCAGTGCACTCTCTGGACTCACTGCACTGCATCCCCAGTGGTGCCAGTGCACTCTCTGGACTCACTGCACTGCATCCCCAATGGTGCCAGTGCACTCTCTGGACTCACTGCACTGCATCCCCAGTGGTGCCAGTGTACTCTCTGGACTCACTGCACTGCATCCCCAGTGGTGCCAGTGCACTCTCTGGACTCACTGCACCGCATCCCCAGTGGTGCCAGTGCAATCTCTGGACTCACTGCTGTGCATCCCCAGTGGTGCCAGTGCACTCTCTGGACTCACTGCACTGCATCCCCAGTGGTGCCAGTGCACTCTCTGGACTCACTGCACTGCATCCCCGATGGTGCCAGTGCACTCTCTGGACTCACTGCACTGCATCCCCAGTGGTACCAGTGCACTCTCTGGACTCACTGCACTGCATCCCCAGTGGTGCCAGTGCACTCTCTGGACTCACTGCAGTGCATCCCCGATGGTGCCAGTGCACTCTCTGGACTCACTGCAGTGCATCCCCAGTGGTGCCAGTGCACTCTCTGGAGTCACTGCACTGCATCCCCAGTGGTGCCAGTGCACTCTCTGGACTCACTGCACTGCATCCCCAGTGGTGCCAGTGCACTCTCTGGACTCACTGCAGTGCATCCCCAGTGGTGCCAGTGCACTCTCTGGACTCACTGCAGTGCATCCCCAGTGGTGCCAGTTTACTCTCTGGAGTCACTGCACTGCATCCCCAGTGGTGCCAGTGCACTCTCTGGACTCACTGCACTGCATCCCCAGTGGTGCCAGTGCACTCTCAGCACTCATTGCACTGCATCTCCACTGGTGCCAGTGCACTCTCTGGACTCACTGCAGTGCATCCCCAGTGGTGCCAGTGCTCTCTCTGGACTCACTGCAGTGCATCACCAATGGTGCCTGTGCACTCTCTGGAGCCACTGCACTGCATCCCCAGTTGTGCCAGTGCACTCTCTGGACTCACTGCACTGCATCCCCAGTGGTGCCTGTGCAGTCTCTGGACTCACTGCACTGCATCCCCAGTGGTGCCAGTGCAATCTCTGGACTCACTGCAGTGCAGCCCCAGTGGTGCCAGTGCACTCTCTGGACTCACTGCACTGCATCCCCTGTGGTGCCAGTGCACTCTCTGGACTCACTGCACTGCATCCCCAGTGGTGCCAGTGCACTCTCTGGACTCACTGCACTGCATCCCCAGTGAATCCAGTGCACTCTCTGGACTCACTGCAGTGCAACCCCAGTGGTGCCAGTGCACTCTCTGGACTCACTGCACTGCATCCCCAGTGGTGCCAGTGCACTCTCTGGACTCACTGCAGTGCATCCCCAGTGGTGCCACTGCACTCTCTGGACTCACTGCACTGCATCCCCAGTGGTGCCAGTGCACTCTCTGGACTCACTGCACCGCATCCCCACTGGTGCCAGTGCACTCTCTGGACTCACTGCAGTGCATCCCCAGTGGTGCCAGTGCACTCTCTGGACTCACTGCAGTGCATCCCCAGTGGTGCCAGTGCACTCTCTGGACTCACTGCAGTGCATCCCCGATGGTGCCAGTGCACTCTCTGGACTCACTGCACTGCATCCCCAGTGGTGCCAGTGCCACTCTCTGGACTCACTGCACTGCATCCCCAGTGGTGCCAGTGCACTCTCTGGACTCACTGCACTGCATCCCCAGTGGTGCCAGTGCACTCTCTGGACTCACTGCAGTGCATCCCCAGTGGTGCCAGTGCACTCTCTGGACTCACTGCACTGCATCCCCAGTGGTGCCAGTGCACTCTCTGGACTCACTGCACTGCATCCCCAGTGGTGCCAGTGCACTCTCTGGACTCACTGCACTGCATCCCCAGTGGTGCCAGTGCACTCTCTGGACTCACTGCACTGCATCCCCAGTGGTGCCAGTGCACTCTCTGGACTCACTGCAGTGCATCCCCAGTGGTGCCAGTGCACTCTCTGGACTCACTGCACTGCATCCCCAGTGGTGCCAGTGCACTCTCTGGACTCACTGCACTGCATCCCCTGTGGTGCCAGTGCACTCTCTGGACTCACTGCACTGCATCCCCACTGGTGCCAGTGCACTCTCTGGACTCACTGCACTGCATCCCCAGTGGTGCCAGTGCACTCTCTGGACTCACTGCAGTGCATCCCCAGTGGTGCCAGTGCACTCTCTGGACTCACTGCACTGCATCCCCAGTGGTGCCAGTGCACTCTCTGGAGTCACTGCACTGCATCCCCAGTGGTGCCAGTGCACTCTCTGGACTCACTGCACTGCATCCCCAGTGGTGCCAGTGCACTCTCTGGACTCACTGCAGTGCATCCCCAGTGGTGCCAGTGCACTCTCTGGACTCACTGCACTGCATCCCCAGTGGTGCCAGTGCACTCTCTGGACTCACTGCACTGCATCCCCAGTGGTGCCAGTGCACTCTCTGGACTCACTGCACTGCATCCCCAGTGGTGCCAGTGCACTCTCTGGACTCACTGCAGTGCATCCCAGTGGTGCCAGTGCACTCTCTGGACTCACTGCACTGCATCCCCAGTGGTGCCAGTGCACTCTCTGGACTCACTGCACTGCATCCCCACTGGTGCCAGTGCACTCTCTGGACTCACTGCACTGCATCCCCAGTGGTGCCAGTGCACTCTCTGGACTCACTGCACTGCATCCCCAATGGTGCCAGTGCACTCTCTGGACTCACTGCACTGCATCCCCAGTGGTGCCAGTGCACTCTCTGGACTCACTGCACTGCATCCCCAGTGGTGCCAGTGCACTCTCTGGACTCACTGCACTGCATCCCCAGTGGTGCCAGTGCACTCTCTGGACTCACTGCACTGCATCCCCAATGGTGCCAGTGCACTCTCTGGACTCACTGCAGTGCATCCCCAGTGGTGCCAGTGCACTCTCTGGACTCACTGCACTGCATCCCCAGTGGTGCCAGTGCACTCTCTGGACTCACTGCTGTGCATCCCCAGTGGTGCCAGTGCACTCTCTGGACTCACTGCACTGCATCCCCAGTGGTGCCAGTGCACTCTCTGGACTCACTGCACTGCATCCCCATGGTGCCAGTGCACTCTCTGGACTCACTGCACTGCATCCCCAGTGGTACCAGTGCACTCTCTGGACTCACTGCACTGCATCCCCAGTGGTGCCAGTGCACTCTCTGGACTCACTGCACTGCATCCCCAGTGGTGCCAGTGCACTCTCTGGACTCACTGCAGTGCATCCCCAGTGGTGCCAGTGCACTCTCTGGAGTCACTGCACTGCATCCCCAGTGGTGCCAGTGCACTCTCTGGACTCACTGCACTGCATCCCCAGTGGTGCCAGTGCACTCTCTGGTCTCACTGCAGTGCATCCCCAGTGGTGCCAGTGCACTCTCTGGACTCACTGCAGTGCATCCCCAGTGGTGCCAGTGCACTCTCTGGACTCACTGCACTGCATCCCCAGTGGTGCCAGTGCACTCTCTGGACTCACTGCACTGCATCCCCAGTGGTGCCAGTGCACTCTCTGGACTCACTGCACTGCATCCCCAGTGGTGCCAGTGCACTCTCTGGACTCACTGCACTGCATCCCCAGTGGTGCCAGTGCACTCTCTGGACTCACTGCAGTGCATCCCCAGTGGTGCCAGTGCACTCTCTGGAGCCACTGCACTGCATCCCCAGTTGTGCCAGTGCACTCTCTGGACTCACTGCACTGCATCCCCAGTGGTGCCAGTGCACTCTCTGGACTCACTGCACTGCATCCCCAGTGGTGCCAGTGCACTCTCTGGACTCACTGCAGTGCATCCCCAGTGGTGCCAGTGCACTCTCTGGACTCACTGCACTGCATCCCCAGTGGTGCCAGTGCACTCTCTGGACTCACTGCACTGCATCCCCAGTGGTGCCAGTGCACTCTCTGGACTCACTGCACTGCATCCCCAGTGGTGCCAGTGCACTCTCTGGACTCACTGCAGTGCATCCCCAGTGGTGCCAGTGCACTCTCTGGACTCACTGCACTGCATCCCCAGTGGTGCCAGTGCACTCTCTGGACTCACTGCAGTGCATCCCCAGTGGTGCCAGTGCACTCTCTGGACTCACTGCACTGCATCCCCAGTGGTGCCAGTGCACTCTCTGGACTCACTGCACTGCATCCCCAATGGTGCCAGTGCACTCTCTGGACTCACTGCACTGCATCCCCAGTGGTGCCAGTGCACTCTCTGGACTCACTGCACTGCATCCCCAGTGGTGCCAGTGCACTCTCTGGACTCACTGCACTGCATCCCCAGTGGTGCCAGTGCACTCTCTGGACTCACTGCACTGCATCCCCAGTGGTGCCAGTGCACTCTCTGGACTCACTGCACTGCATCCCCTCTGGTGCCAGTGCACTCTCTGGACTCACTGCACTGCATCCCCGATGGTGCCAGTGCACTCTCTGGACTCACTGCAGTGCATCCCCAGTGGTGCCAGTGCACTCTCTGGACTCACTGCACTGCATCCCCAGTGGTGCCAGTGCACTCTCTGGACTCACTGCACTGCATCCCCAGTGGTGCCAGTGCACTCTCTGGACTCACTGCACTGCATCCCCAGTGGTGCCAGTGCACTCTCTGGACTCACTGCAGTGCATCCCCAGTGGTGCCAGTTTACTCTCTGGAGTCACTGCACTGCATCCCCAGTGGTGCCAGTGCACTCTCTGGACTCACTGCACTGCATCCCCAGTGGTGCCAGTGCACTCTCTGCACTCATTGCACTGCATCTCCACTGGTGCCAGTGCACTCTCTGGACTCACTGCAGTGCATCCCCAGTGGTGCCAGTGCACTCTCTGGACTCACTGCAGTGCATCACCAATGGTGCCTGTGCACTCTCTGGAGCCACTGCACTGCATCCCCAGTTGTGCCAGTGCACTCTCTGGACTCACTGCACTGCATCCCCAGTGGTGCCTGTGCACTCTCCGGACTCACTGCACTGCATCCCCAGTGGTGCCAGTGCACTCTCTGGACTCACTGCAGTGCATCCCCAGTGGTGCCAGTGCACTCTCTGGACTCACTGCACTGCATCCCCAGTGGTGCCAGTGCACTCTCTGGAGTCACTGCACTGCATCCCCAGTGGTGCCAGTGCACTCTCTGGACTCACTGCACTGCATCCCCAGTGGTGCCAGTGCACTCTCTGGACTCACTGCAGTGCATCCCCAGTGGTGCCAGTGCACTCTCTGGACTCACTGCAGTGCATCCCCAGTGGTGCCAGTTTACTCTCTGGACTCACTGCAGTGCATCCCCAGTGGTGCCAGTGCACTCTCTGGACTCACTGCACTGCATCCCCAGTGGTGCCAGTGCACTCTCTGGACTCACTGCACTGCATCCCCAGTGGTGCCAGTGCACTCTCTGGACTCACTGCACTGCATCCCCAGTGGTAACAGTGCACTCTCTGGACTCACTGCACTGCATCCCCAGTGGTGCCAGTGCACTCTATGGACTCACTGCACTGCATCCCCGGTGGTGCCAGTGTACTCTCTGGACTCACTGCACTGCATCCCCAGTGGTGCCAGTGCACTCTCTGGAGTCACTGCAGTGCATCCCCAGTGGTGCCAGTGCACTCTCTGGACTCACTGCACTGCATCCCCAGTGGTGCCAGTGCACTCTCTGGACTCACTGCAGTGCATCCCCAGTGGTGCCAGTGCACTCTCTGGACTCACTGTACTGCATCCCCAGTGGTGCCAGTGCACTCTCTGGACTCACTGCACTGCATCCCCAGTGGTGCCAGTGCACTCTCTGGACTCACTGCACTGCATCCCCAGTGGTGCCAGTGCACTCTCTGGACTCACTGCACTGCATCCCCAGTGGTGCCAGTGCACTCTCTGGACTCACTGCACTGCATCCCCAGTGGTGCCAGTGCACTCTCTGGACTCACTGCACTGCATCCCCAGTGGTGCCAGTGCACTCTCTGGACTCACTGCACTGCATCCCCAGTGGTGCCAGTGCACTCTCTGGACTCACTGCACTGCATCCCCAGTGGTGCCAGTGCACTCTCTGGACTCACTGCACTGCATCCCCAAGGTGCCAGTGCACTCTCTGGACTCACTGCAGTGCATCCCCAGTGGTGCCAGTGCACTCTCTGGACTCACTGCAGTGCATCCCCAGTGGTGCCAGTGCACTCTCTGGACTCACTGCACTGCATCCCCAGTGGTGCCAGTGCACTCTCTGGACTCACTGCAGTGCATCCCCAGTGGTGCCAGTGCACTCTCTGGACTCACTGCACTGCATCCCCAGTGGTGCCAGTGCACTCTCTGGACTCACTGCACTGCATCCCCAGTGGTGCCAGTGCACTCTCTGGAGTCACTGCAGTGCATCCCCAGTGGTGCCAGTGCACTCTCTAGACTCAATGCAGTGCATCCCACTGGTGCCAGTGCACTCTCTGGACTCACTGCACTGCATCCCCAGTGGTGCCAGTGCACTCTCTGGACTCACAGCACTGCATCCCCAGTGGTGCCAGTGCACTCTCTGGACTCACTGCACTGCATCCCCAGTGGTGCCAGTGCACTCTCTGGACTCACTGCACTGCATCCCCAGTGGTGCCAGTGCACTCTCTGGACTCACTGCACTGCATCCCCAGTGGTGCCAGTGCACTCTATGGACTCACTGCACTGCATCCCCAGTGGTTCCAGTGCACTCTCTGGACTCACTGCAGTGCATCCCCAGTGGTGCCAGTGCACTCTCTAGAGTCACTGCAGTGCATCCCCAGTGGTGCCAGTGCACTCTCTGGACTCACTGCAGTGCATCCCCAGTGGAGCCAGTGCACTCTCTGGACTCACTGCACTGCATCCCCAGTGGCGCCAGTGCACTCTCTGGACTCACTGCTCTGCATCCCCAGTGGTGCCACTGCACTCTCTGGACTCACTGCACTGCATCCCCAGTGGTGCCAGTGCACTCTCTGGACTCACTGCACTGCATCCCCAGTGGTGCCAGTGCACTCTCTGGACTCACTGCACTGCATCCCCAGTGGTGCCAGTGCACTCTATGGACTCACTGCACTGCATCCCCAGTGGTGCCAGTGCACTCTCTGGACTCACTGCACTGCATCCCCAGTGGTGCCAGTGCACTCTCTGGAGTCACTGCACTGCATCCCCAGTGGTGCCAGTGCACTCTCTGGACTCACTGCAGTGCATCCCCACTGGTGCCAGTGCACTCTCTGGACCCACTGCACTGCATCCCCACTGGTGCCAGTGCACTCTCTGGACTCACTGCACTGCATCCCCAGTGGTGCCAGTGCACTCTCTGGACTCACGGCGCTGCATCCCCAGTGGTGCCAGTGCACTCTCTGAGCTCACTGCACTGCATCCCCAGTGGTGCCAGTGCACTCTCTGGACTCACTGCACTGCATCCCCAGTGGTGCCAGTGCACTCTCTGGACTCACTGCACTGCATCCCCGGTGGTGCCAGTGCACTCTCTGGGGTCACTGCACTGCATCCCCACTGGTGCCAGTGCACTCTCTGGACTCACTGCACTGCATCCCCACTGGTGCCAGTGCACTCTCTGGACTCACTGCACTGCATCCCCAGTGGTGCCAGTGCACTCTCTGGACTCACTGCACTGCATCCCCAGTGGTGCCAGTGCACTCTCTGGACCCACTGCACTGCATCCCCAGTGGTGCCAGTGCACTCTCTGGACTCACTGCACTGCATCCCCAGTGGTGCCAGTGCACTCTCTGGACTCACTGCACTGCATCCCCAGTGGTGCCAGTGCACTCTCTGGACTCACTGCACTGCATCCCCACTGGTGCCAGTGCACTCTCTGGACTCACTGCACTGCATCCCCAGTGGTGCCAGTGCACTCTCTGGACCCACTGCACCGCATCCCAGTGGTGCCACTGCACTCTCTGGACTCACTGCACTGCATCCCCAGTGGTGCCAGTGTACTCTCTGGAGTCACTGCATTGCATCAGCACTGGTGCCAGTGCACTCTCTGGACTCACTGCACTGCATCCCCAGTGGTGCCAGTGCACTCTCTGGACTCACTGCACTGCATCCCCAGTGGTGCCAGTGCACTCTCTGGACTAACTGCACTGCATCCCCAGTGGTGCCAGTGCACTCTCTAGTCTCACTGCACTGCATCCCCAGTGGTGCAGAGCACTCCCTGGAGTCACTGCAGTGCATCTCCAGTGGTGCCAGTGCACTCTCTGGATTCACTGCACTGCATCTCCACTGGTGCCAGTGCACTCTCTAGACTCACTGCACTGCATCCCCAGTGGTGCCAGCGCACTCTCTGGACTCACTGCACTGCATCTCCAGTGGTGCCAGTGCACGCTCTGGACTCACTGCACTGCATCCCCACTGGTGCCAGTGCACTCTCTGGACCAACTGCACTGCATCCCCAGTGGTGCCAGTGCACTCTCTGTAGTCACTGCAGTGCATCCCCAGTGGTGCCAGTGCACTCTCTGGACTCACTGCACTGCATCTCCAGTGGTGCCAGTGCACTCTCTGGACTCACTGCACTGCATCCCCAGTGGTGCCAGTGCACTCTCTGGACTCACTGCACTGCATCCCCAGTGGTGCCAGTGCACTCTCTGGACTCACTGCACTGCATCCCCACTGGTGCCAGTGCACTCTCTGGACTCACTGCACTGCATCCCCAGTGGTGCCAGTGCACTCTCTGGACTCACTGCACTGCATCCCCAGTGGTGCCAGTGCACTCTCTGGACTCACTGCACTGCATCCCCAGTGGTGCCAGTGCACTCTCTGGACTCACTGCACTGCATCCCCAGTGGTGCCAGTGCACTCTCTGGACTCACTGCACTGCATCCCCAGTGGTGCCAGTGCACTCTCTGGACTCACTGCACTGCATCCCCTCTGGTGCCAGTGCACTCTCTGGAGTCACTGCACTGCATCCCCAGTGGTGCCAGTGCACTCTCTGGACTCACTGCACTGCATCCCCAGTGGTGCCAGTGCACTCTCTGGACTCACTGCAGTGCATCCCCAGTGGTGCCAGTGCACTCTCTGGACTCACTGCACTGCATCCCCAGTGGTGCCAGTGCACTCTCTGGACTCACTGCACTGCATCCCCAGTGGTGCCAGTGCACTCTCTGGACTCACTGCACTGCATCCCCAGTGGTGCCAGTGCACTCTCTGGACTCACTGCACTGCATCCCCAGTGGTGCCAGTGCACTCTCTAGTCTCACTGCACTGCATCCCCAGTGGTGCCAGTGCACTCCCTGGAGTCACTGCAGTGCATCCCCAGTGGTGCCAGTGCACTCTCTGGACTCACTGCACTGCATCCCCAGTGGTGCCAGTGCACTCTCTGGACTCACTGCACTGCATCCCTAGTGGTGCCAGTGCACTCTCTGGACTCACAGCACTGCATCCCCAGTGGTGCCAGTGCACTCTCTGGACTCACTGCACTGCATCCCCAGTGGTGCCAGTGCACTCTCTGGACTCACTGCACTGCATCTCCAGTGGTGCCAGTGCACTCTCTGGACTCACTGCACTGCATCCCCAGTGGTGCCAGTGCACTCTCTGGACTCACTGCACTGCATCCCCAGTGGTGCCAGTGTACTCTCTGGACTCACTGCACTGCATCCCCAGTGGTGCCAGTGCACTCTCTGGACTCACTGCACTGCTTCCCACAGTGGTGCCAGTGCACTCTCTGGACTCACTGCACTGCATCCCCAGTGGTGCCAGTGCACTCTCTGAACTCACTGCACTGCATCCCCAGTGGTGCCAGTGCACTCTCTGGACTCACTGCTCTGCATCCCCAGTGGTGCCAGTGCACTCTCTGGACTCACTGCACTGCATCCCCAATGGTGCCAGTGCACTCTCTGGACTCACTGCACTGCATCCCCAGTGGTGCCAGTGCACTCTCTGGACTCACTGCAGTGCATCCCCAGTGGTGCCAGTGCACTCTCTGGACTCACTGCACTGCATCCCCAGTGGTGCCAGTGCACTCTCTGGACTCACTGCAGTGCATCCCCAATGGTGCCAGTGCACTCTCTGGACTCACTGCACTGCATCCCCAGTGGTGCCAGTGCACTCTCTGGACTCACTGCACTGCATCCCCAATGGTGCCAGTGCACTCTCTGGACTCACTGCACTGCATCCCCAGTGGTGCCAGTGCACTCCCTGGAGTCACTGCACTGCATCCCCAGTGGTGCCAGTGCACTCTCTGGACTCACTGCACTGCATCCCCAGTGGTGCCAGTGCACTCTCTGGACTCACTGCACTGCATCCCCAGTGGTGCCAGTGCACTCTATGGACTCACTGCACTGCATCCCCAGTGGTGCCAGTGCACTCTCTGGACTCACTGCACTGCATCCCCAATGTGCCAGTGCACTCTCTGGACTCACTGCACTGCATCCCCAGTGGTGCCAGTGCACTCTCTGGACTCACTGCACTGCATCCCAAGTGCTGCCAGTGCACTCTCTGGACTCACTGCACTGCATCCCCAGTGGTGCCAGTGCACTCTCTGGACTCACTGCACTGCATCCCCAGTGGTGCCAGTGCACTCTCTGGAGTCACTGCACTGCATCCCCAGTGGTGCCAGTGCACACACTGGAGTCACTGCACTGCTTCCCCAGTGCTTCCAGTGCACGCTCTGGACTCACTGCACTTCTTCCCCACTGGTGCCAGTGCACTCTTGGGACTCACTGCACTGCATCCCCAGTGGTGCCAGTGCACTCCCTGGAGTCACTGCACTGCATCCCCAGTGGTGCCAGTGCACTCTCTGGACTCACTGCACTCCATCCCCAGTGGTGCCAGTGCACTCTCTGGACTCACTGCACTGCATCCCCACTGGTGTCAGTGCACTCTCTGGACCCACTGCACTGCATCCCCACTGGTGCCAGTGAACTCTCTGGACTCACTGCACTGCATCCCCAGTGGTGCCAGTGCACTCTCTGGACCCACGGCGCTGCATCCCCACTGGTGCCAGTGCACTCTCTGAGCTCACTGCACTGCATCCCCAGTGATGCCAGTGCAGTCTCTGGACTGACTGCACTGCATCCCCAGTGGTTCCAGTGCACTCTCTGGACTCACTGCACTGCATCCCCGGTGGTGCCAGTGCACTCTCTGGAGTCACTGCACTGCATCCCCACTGGTGCCAGTGCACTCTCTGGACTCACTGCACTGCATCCCCACTGGTGCCAGTGCACTCTCTGGACTCACTGCACTGCATCCCCAGTGGTGCCAGTGCACTCTCTGGACTCAACGGGGTGCATCCCCAGTGGTGCCAGTGCACTCTCTGGACCCACTGCACTGCATCCCCACTGGTGCCAGTGCACTCTCTGGACTCACTGCACTGCATCCCCAGTGGTGCCAGTGCACTCGCTGGACTCACTGCACTGCATCCCCACTGGTGCCAGTGCACTCTCTGGACTCACCGGAGTGCATCCCAGTGGTGCCAGTGCACTCTCTGGACTCACTGCACTGCATCCCCAGTGGTGCCAGTGCACTCTCTGGATTCACCGCAGTACATCTCCAGTGGTGCCAGTGCACTCTCTGGACTCACTGCACTGCATCCCCAGTGGTGCCAGTGCACTCTCTGTAGTCACTGCAGTGCATCCCCAGTGGTGCCAGTGCACTCTAAGGACTCACTGCACTGCATCCCCAGTGGTGGCAGTGCACTCTCTGGAGTCACTGCACTGCATCCCCAGTGGTGCCAGTGCACTCTCTGGACTCACTGTACTACATCACCAGTCGTGCCAGTGCACTCTCTGGACTCACTGCACTGCATCCCCAGTGGTGCCAGTGTACTCCCTGGACTCACTGCAGTGCATCCCCAGTGGTGCCAGTGTACTCTCTGCACTCACTGCAGTGCATCCCCAGTGGTGCCAGTGTACTCTCTGCACTCACTGCAGTGCATCCCCAGTGGTGCCAGTGCACTCTCTGGACTCACTGCACTGCATCCCCAGTGGTGCCACTGCACTCTCTGGACTCACTGCACTGCATCCCCAGTGGTGCCAGTGCACTCTCTGGACTCACTGCACTACAAACCCAAGGTGCCAGTGCACTCTCTGGACTCACTGCACTGCATCCCCAGTGGTGCCAGTGCACTCTCTGGACTCACTGCATTGCATCCCCAGTGGTGCCAGTGCACTCTCTGGAGTCACTGCACTGCATCCCCACTGGTGCCAGTGCACTCTCTGGACTCACTGCACTGCATCCCCAAGGTGCCAGTGCACTCTCTGGACTCACTGCACTGCATCCCCACTGGTGCGAGTGCACTCTCTGGACTCACTGCAGTGCATCCCCAGTGGTGCCAGTGCACTCTCTGGAGTCACTGCACTGCATTCCCTAGTGGTGCCAGTGCACTCTCTGGACTCACTGCACTGCATCCCCAGTGGTGCCACTGCACTCTCTGGACTCACTGCACTGCATCCCCAGTGGTGCCAGTGCACTCTCTGGACTCACTGCACTACAACCCCAAGGTGCCAGTGCACTCTCTGGACTCACTGCACTGCATCCCCAGTGGTGCCAGTGCACTCTCTGGACTCACTGCACTGCATCCCCAGTGGTGCCAGTGCACTCTCTGGACTCACTGCAGTGCATCCCCAGTGGTGCCAGTGCACTCTCTGGAGTCACTGCACTGCGTCCCCAGTGGCGCCAGTGCACTCTCTGGACTCACTGTACTACATCACCAGTCGTGCCAGTGCACTCTCTGGACTCACTGCACTGCATCCCCAGTGGTGCCAGTGTACTCCCTGGACTCACTGCAGTGCATCCCCAGTGGTGCCAGTGTACTCTCTGCACTCACTGCAGTGCATCCCCAGTGGTGCCAGTGTACTCTCTGCACTCACTGCAGTGCATCCCCAGTGGTGCCAGTGCACTCTCTGGACTCACTGCACTGCATCCCCAGTGGTGCCACTGCACTCTCTAGACTCACTGCACTGCATCCCCAGTGGTGCCAGTGCACTCTCTGGACTCACTGCACTACAACCCCAAGGTGCCAGTGGACTCTCTGGACTCACTGCACTGCATCCCCAGTGGTGCCAGTGCACTCTCTGGACTCACTGCAGTGCATCCCCAGTGGTGCCAGAGCACTCTCTGGACTCACTGCAGTGCATCCCCAGTGGTGCCAGTGCACTCTTGGGACTCACTGCACTGCATCCCCAGTGGTGCCAGTGCACTCTCTAGAGTCACTGCAGTGCATCCCCAGTGGTGCCAGTGCACTCTCTGGACTCACTGCAGTGCATCCCCAGTGGTGCCAGTGCACTCTCTGGAGTCACTGCACTGCGTCCCCAGTGGCGCCAGTGCACTCTCTGGACTCACTGTACTACATCACCAGTCGTGCCAGTGCACTCTCTGGACTCACTGCACTGCATCCCCAGTGGTGCCAGTGTACTCCCTGGACTCACTGCAGTGCATCCCCAGTGGTGCCAGTGTACTCTCTGCACTCACTGCAGTGCATCCCCAGTGGTGCCAGTGTACTCTCTGCACTCACTGCAGTGCATCCCCAGTGGTGCCAGTGCACTCTCTGGACTCACTGCACTGCATCCCCAGTGGTGCCACTGCACTCTCTAGACTCACTGCACTGCATCCCCAGTGGTGCCAGTGCACTCTCTGGACTCACTGCACTACAACCCCAAGGTGCCAGTGCACTCTCTGGACTCACTGCACTGCATCCCCAGTGGTGCCAGTGCACTCTCTGGACTCACTGCAGTGCATCCCCAGTGGTGCCAGAGCACTCTCTGGACTCACTGCAGTGCATCCCCAGTGGTGCCACTGCACTCTCTGGACTCACTGCACTGCATCCCCAGTGGTGCCAGTGCACTCTGTGGACTCACTGCACTGCATCCCCAGTGGTGCCAGTGCACTCTCTGGACTCACTGCACTGCATCCCCAGTGGTGCCAGTGTTCTCTCTGGACTCACTGCACTGCATCACCAATGGTGCCTGTGCATTCTCTGGAGTCACTGCAATGCATCCCCAATGGTGCCAGTGCACTCTCTGGACTCACTGCACTGCATCCCCAGTGGTGCCAGTGCAATCTCTGGACTCACTGTAGTGCATCTCCATTGGTGCAAGTGCACTCTCTGGACTCAGCGCAGTGCAGCCCCAGTGATGCCAGTGCAGTCTCTGGACTGACTGCACTGCATCCCCAGTGGTTCCAGTGCACTCTCTGGACTCACTGCTCTGCATCCCCAGTGGTGCCAGTGCACTCTCTGGACTCACTGCACTGCATCCCCAAGGTGCCAGTGCACTCTCTGGACTCACTGCAGTGCATCCCCAGTGGTGCCAGTGCACTCTGTGGACTCACTGTACTGCATCCCCAGTGGTGCCAGTGCACTCTCTGGACTCACTGCAGTGTATCCCCAGTGGTGCCAGTGCACTCTCTGGACTCACTGCACTGCATCCCCAGTGGTGCCACTGCACTCTCTGGACTCATTGCACTGTATCCCCAGTGGTTCCAGTGCACTCTCTGGACTCACTGCAGTGCATCCCCAGTGGTGCCAGTGCACTCTCTGGAGTCACTGCACTGCATCCCCAGTGGTGCCAGTGCACTCTCTGGACTCACTAGAGAGCATCCCCACTGGTGACAGTGCCCTCTCTGCATGACTGCACTGCATCCCCAGTGGTGCCAATGCACTCTCTGGACTCACTGCACTGCATCCCCTCTGGTGCCAGTGCACTCTCTGGACTCGCGGCACTGCATCCCCAGTGGTGCCACTGCACTCTCTGGAGTCAATGCACTGCATCCCCATTGCTGCCAGTGCACTCTCTGGACTCACTGCACTGCATCCCCAGTGGTGCCAGTACACTCTCTGGACTCACTGCACTGAATCCCCAATGGTGCCAGTGCACATGCTGGACTCACTGCACTACATCCCCAGTGGTGCCAGTGTACTCTCTGGACTCACTGCACTGCATCCCCAGTGGTGCCAGTGCACTCTCTGGACTCACTGCACCGCATCCCCACTGGTGCCAGTGCACTCTCTGGACTCACTGCAGTGCATCCCCAGTGGTGCCAGTGCACTCTCTGCACTCACTGCAGTGCATCCCCAGTGGTGCCAGTGCACTCTCTGGACTCACTGCAGTGAATCCCCGATGGTGCCAGTGCACTCTCTGGACTCACTGCACTGCATCCCCAGTGGGGCCAGTGCCCTCTCTGGACTCACTGCACTGCATCCCCAGTGGTGCCAGTGCACTCTCTGGACTCACTGCACTGCATCCCCTCTGGTGGCAGTGCACTCTCTGGACTCACTGCAGTGCATCCCCGATGGTGCCAGTGCGCACTCTGGACTCACTGTAGTGCATCCCCAGTGGTGCCAGTGCACTCTCTGGACTCACTGCACTGCATCCCCAGTGGGGCCAGTGCATTCTCTGGACTCACTGCACTGCATCCCCAGTGGTGCCAGTGCACTCTCTGGACTCACTGCACTGCATCCCCAGTGGTGCCAGTGCACTCTCTGTACTCACTGCAGTGCATCCCCAGTGGTGCCAGTGCACTCTCTGGACTCACTGCACTGCATCCCCACTGGTGCCAGTGCACTCTCTGGACTCACTGCACTGCATCCCCTGTGGTGCCAGTGCACTCTCTGGACTTACTGCACTGCATCCCCACTAGTGCCAGTGCACTCTCTGGACTCACTGCACTGCATCCCCAGTGGATCCAGTGCACTCTCTGGACTCACTGCAGTGCAACCCCAGTGGTGCCAGGGCACTCTCTGGACTCACTGCAGTGCATCCCCAGTGGTGCCAGTTTACTCTCTGGAGTCACTGCACTGCATCCCCAGTGGTGCCAGTGCACTCTCTGGACTCACTGCACTGCATCCCCACTGGTGCCAGTGCACTCTCTGGACTCACTGCAGTGCATCCCCAGTGGTGCCAGTGCACTCTCTGCACTCATTGAACTGCATCCCCAGTGGTGCCAGTGCACTCTCTGGACTCACTGCACTGCATCCCCAGTGGTGCCAGTGCACTCTCTGGACTCACTGCACTGCATCCCCAGTGGTGCCACTGCACTCTCTGGACTCATTGCACTGTATCCCCAGTGGTGCCAGTGCACTCTCTGGACTCACTGCAGTGCATCGCAGTGGCGCCAGTCCACTCTCTGGAGTCACTGCACTGCATCCCCAGTGGTGCCAGTGCACTCTCTGGACTCACTAGAGAGCATCCCCACTGGTGACAGTGCCCTCTCTGCATGACTGCACTGCATCACCAGTGGTGCCAGTGCACTCTCTGGACTCACTGCACTGCATCCCCAATGGTGCCAGTGCACTCTCTGGACTCACTGCACTGCATCCCCAGTGGTACCAGTGCACTCTCTGGACTCACTGCACTGCGTCCCCTCTGGTGCCAGTGCACTCTCTGGACTCACTGCAGTGCATCGCCGATGGTGCCAGTGCACACTCTGGACTCACTGCAGTGCATCCCCAGTGGTGCCAGTGCACTCTCTGGAGTCACTGCACTGCATCCCCAGTGGTGCCAGTGCACTCTCTGCACTCACTGCACTGCATCCCCAGTGGATCCAGTGCACTCTCTGGACTCACTGCAGTGCAACCCCAGTGGTGCCAGTGCACTCTCTGGACTCACTGCAGTGCATCCCCAGTGGTGCCAGTTTACTCTCTGGAGTCACTGCACTGCATCCCCAGTGGTGCCAGTGCACTCTCTGGACTCACTGCACTGCATCCCCAGTGGTGCCAGTGCACTCTCAGCACTCATTGCACTGCATCTCCACTGGTGCCAGTGCACTCTCTGGACTCACTGCAGTGCATCCCCAGTGGTGCCAGTGCTCTCTCTGGACTCACTGCAGTGCATCACCAATGGTGCCTGTGCACTCTCTGGACTCACTGCACTGCATCCCCAGTTGTGCCAGTGCACTCTCTGGACTCACTGCACTGCATCCCCAGTGGTGCCTGTGCAGTCTCTGGACTCACTGCACTGCAACCCCAGTGGTGCCAGTGCAATCTCTGGACTCACTGCAGTGCAGCCCCAGTGGTGCCAGTGCACTCTCTGGACTCACTGCACTGCATCCCCTGTGGTGCCAGTGCAATCTCTGGAGTCACTGCACTGCATCCCCAGTGGTGCCAGTGCACTCTCTGGACTCACTGCACTGCATCCCCAGTGAATCCAGTGCACTCTCTGGACTCACTGCAGTGCAACCCCAGTGGTGCCAGTGCACTCTCTGGACTCACTGCACTTCATCCCCAGTGGTGCCAGTGCACTCTCTGGACTCACTGCAGTGCATCCCCAGTGGTGCCACTGCACTCTCTGGACTCACTGCACTGCAACCCCAGTGGTGCCAGTGCACTCTCTGGACTCACTGCACCGCATCCCCACTGGTGCCAGTGCACTCTCTGGACTCACTGCAGTGCATCCCCAGTGGTGCCAGTGCACTCTCTGGACTCACTGCAGTGCATCCCCAGTGGTGCCAGTGCACTCTCTGGACTCACTGCAGTGAATCCCCGATGGTGCCAGTGCACTCTCTGGACTCACTGCACTGCATCCCCAGTGGGGCCAGTGCCCTCTCTGGACTCACTGCACTGCATCCCCAGTGGTGCCAGTGCACTCTCTGGACTCACTGCACTGCATCCCCTCTGGTGGCAGTGCACTCTCTGGACTCACTGCAGTGCATCCCCGATGGTGCCAGTGCACACTCTGGACTCACTGTAGTGCATTCCCAGTGGTGCCAGTGCACTCTCTGGACTCACTGCACTGCATCCCCAGTGGGGCCAGTGCATTCTCTGGACTCACTGCACTGCATCCCCAGTGGTGCCAGTGCACTCTCTGGACTCACTGCACTGCATCCCCAGTGGTGCCAGTGCACTCTCTGTACTCACTGCAGTGCATCCCCAGTGGTGCCAGTGCACTCTCTGGACTCACTGCACTGCATCCCCACTGGTGCCAGTGCACTCTCTGGACTCACTGCACTGCATCCCCTGTGGTGCCAGTGCACTCTCTGGACTTACTGCACTGCATCCCCACTAGTGCCAGTGCACTCTCTGGACTCACTGCACTGCATCCCCAGTGGATCCAGTGCACTCTCTGGACTCACTGCAGTGCAACCCCAGTGGTGCCAGGGCACTCTCTGGACTCACTGCAGTGCATCCCCAGTGGTGCCAGTTTACTCTCTGGAGTCACTGCACTGCATCCCCAGTGGTGCCAGTGCACTCTCTGGACTCACTGCACTGCATCCCCACTGGTGCCAGTGCACTCTCTGGACTCACTGCAGTGCATCCCCAGTGGTGCCAGTGCACTCTCTGCACTCATTGAACTGCATCCCCAGTGGTGCCAGTGCACTCTCTGGACTCACTGCACTGCATCCCCAGTGGTGCCAGTGCACTCTCTGGACTCACTGCACTGCATCCCCAGTGGTGCCACTGCACTCTCTGGACTCATTGCACTGTATCCCCAGTGGTGCCAGTGCACTCTCTGGACTCACTGCAGTGCATCGCAGTGGCGCCAGTCCACTCTCTGGAGTCACTGCACTGCATCCCCAGTGGTGCCAGTGCACTCTCTGGACTCACTAGAGAGCATCCCCACTGGTGACAGTGCCCTCTCTGCATGACTGCACTGCATCACCAGTGGTGCCAGTGCACTCTCTGGACTCACTGCACTGCATCCCCAATGGTGCCAGTGCACTCTCTGGACTCGCGGCACTGCATCCCCAGTGGTGCCAGTGCACTCTCTGGATTCACTGCACTGCATCCCCATTGCTGCCAGTGCACTCTCTGGACTCACTGCACTGCATCCCCAGTGGTGCCAGTGCACTCTCTGGACTCACTGCACTGCATCCCCAATGGTGCCAGTGCACTCTCTGGACTCACTGCACTGCATCCCCAGTGGTGCCAGTGTACTCTCTGGACTCACTGCACTGCATCCCCAGTGGTGCCAGTGTACTCTCTGGACTCACTGCACCGCATCCCCAATGGTGCCAGTGCAATCTCTGGACTCACTGCTGTGCATCCCCAGTGGTGACAGTGCACTCTCTGGACTCACTGCACTGCATCCCCAGTGGTGCCAGTGCACTCTCTGGACTCACTGCACTGCATCCCCGATGGTGCCAGTGCACTCTCTGGACTCACTGCACTGCATCCCCAGTGGTACCAGTGCACTCTCTGGACTCACTGCACTGCGTCCCCTCTGGTGCCAGTGCACTCTCTGGACTCACTGCAGTGCATCGCCGATGGTGCCAGTGCACACTCTGGACTCACTGCAGTGCATCCCCAGTGGTGCCAGTGCACTCTCTGGAGTCACTGCACTGCATCCCCGATGGTGCCAGTGCACTCTCTGCACTCACTGCACTGCATCCCCAGTGGTACCAGTGCACTCTCTGGACTCACTGCACTGCGTCCCCTCTGGTGCCAGTGCACTCTCTGGACTCACTGCAGTGCATCGCCGATGGTGCCAGTGCACTCTCTGGACTCACTGCAGTGCAACCCCAGTGGTGCCAGTGCACTCTCTGGACTCACTGCAGTGCATCCCCAGTGGTGCCAGTTTACTCTCTGGAGTCACTGCACTGCATCCCCAGTGGTGCCAGTGCACTCTCTGGACTCACTGCACTGCATCCCCAGTGGTGCCAGTGCACTCTCAGCACTCATTGCACTGCATCTCCACTGGTGCCAGTGCACTCTCTGGACTCACTGCAGTGCATCCCCAGTGGTGCCAGTGCTCTCTCTGGGCTCACTGCAGTGCATCACCAATGGTGCCTGTGCACTCTCTGGAGCCACTGCACTGCATCCCCAGTTGTGCCAGTGCACTCTCTGGACTCACTGCACTGCATCCCCAGTGGTGCCTGTGCAGTCTCCGGACTCACTGCACTGCAACCCCAGTGGTGCCAGTGCAATCTCTGGACTCACTGCAGTGCAGCCCCAGTGGTGCCAGTGCACTCTCTGGACTCACTGCACTGCATCCCCTGTGGTGCCAGTGCAATCTCTGGAGTCACTGCACTGCATCCCCAGTGGTGCCAGTGCACTCTCTGGACTCACTGCACTGCATCCCCAGTGAATCCAGTGCACTCTCTGGACTCACTGCAGTGCAACCCCAGTGGTGCCAGTGCACTCTCTGGACTCACTGCAGTGCATCCCCAGTGGTGCCAGTGCACTCTCTGGACTCACTGCAGTGCATCCCCAGTGGTGCCACTGCACTCTCTGGACTCACTGCACTGCAACCCCAGTGGTGCCAGTGCACTCTCTGGACTCACTGCACTGCATCCCCAATGGTGCCAGTGCACTCTCTGGACTCACTGCACTGCATCCCCAGTGGTAACAGTGCACTCTCTGGACTCACTGCACTGCATCCCCAGTGGTGCCAGTGCACTCTCTGGACTCACTGCACTGCATCCCCGATGGTGCCAGTGCACTCTCTGGACTCACTGCACTGCATCCCCAGTGGTACCAGTGCACTCTCTGGACTCACTGCACTGCGTCCCCTCTGGTGCCAGTGCACTCTCTGGACTCACTGCAGTGCATCGCCGATGGTGCCAGTGCACACTCTGGACTCACTGCAGTGCATCCCCAGTGGTGCCAGTGCACTCTCTGGAGTCACTGCACTGCATCCCCAGTGGTGCCAGTGCACTCTCTGCACTCACTGCACTGCATCCCCAGTGGATCCAGTACACTCTCTGGACTCACTGCAGTGCATCCCCAGTGGTGCCAGTGCACTCTCTGGACTCACTGCAGTGCATCCCCAGTGGTGCCAGTTTACTCTCTGGAGTCACTGCACTGCATCCCCAGTGGTGCCAGTGCACTCTCTGGACTCACTGCACTGCATCCCCAGTGGTGCCAGTGCACTCTCTGCACTCATTGCACTGCATCTCCACTGGTGCCAGTGCACTCTCTGGACTCACTGTAGTGCATCCCCAGTGGTGCCAGTGCACTCTCTGGACTCACTGCAGTGCATCACCAATGGTGCCTGTGCACTCTCTGGAGCCACTGCACTGCATCCCCAGTTGTGCCAGTGCACTCTCTGGACTCACTGCACTGCATCCCCAGTGGTGCCTGTGCAGTCTCCGGACTCACTGCACTGCATCCCCAGTGGTGCCAGTGCAATCTCTGGACTCACTGCAGTGCAGCCCCAGTGGTGCCAGTGCACTCTCTGGACTCACTGCACTGCATCCCCAGTGGTGCCAGTGCACTCTCTGGAGTCACTGCACTGCATCCCCAGTGGTGCCAGTGCACTCTCTGGACTCACTGCACTGCATCCCCAGTGAATCCAGTGCACTCTCTGGACTCACTGCAGTGCAACCCCAGTGGTGCCAGTGCACTCTCTGGACTCACTGCAGTGCATCCCCAGTGGTGCCAGTTTACTCTCTGGACTCACTGCAGTGCATCCCCAGTGGTGCCACTGCACTCTCTGGACTCACTGCACTGCAACCCCAGTGGTGCCAGTGCACTCTCTGGACTCACTGCACTGCATCCCCAATGGTGCCAGTGCACTCTCTGGACTCACTGCACTGCATCCCCAGTGGTAACAGTGCACTCTCTGGACTCACTGCACTGCATCCCCAGTGGTGCCAGTGCACTCTATGGACTCACTGCACTGCATCCCCGGTGGTGCCAGTGCACTCTCTGGACTCACTGCACTGCATCCCAGTGGTGCCAGTGCACTCTCTGGACTCACTGCAGTGCATCCCCAGCGGTGCCAGTGCACTCTCTGGACTCACTGCACTGCATCCCCAGTGGTGCCAGTGCACTCTCTGGACTCACTGCAGTGCATCCCCAGTGGTGCCAGTGCACTCTCTGGACTCACTGCACTGCATCCCCAGTGGTGCCAGTGCACTCTCTGGACTCACTGCACTGCATCCCCAGTGGTGCCAGTGCACTCTCTGGACTCACTGCAGTGCATCCCCAGTGGTGCCAGTGCACTCTCTGGACTCACTGCACTGCATCCCCAGTGGTGCCAGTGCACTCTCTGGACTCACTGCACTGCATCCCCAGTGGTGCCAGTGCACTCTCTGGACTCACTGCACTGCATCCCCAGTGGTGCCAGTGCACTCTCTGGACTCACTGCACTGCATCCCCAGTGGTGCCAGTGCACTCTCTGGACTCACTGCATTGCATCCCCAGTGGTGCCAGTGCACTCTCTGGACTCACTGCACTGCATCCCCAAGGTGCCAGTGCACTCTCTGGACTCACTGCAGTGCATCCCCAGTGGTGCCAGTGCACTCTCTGGACTCACTGCAGTGCATCCCCTGTGGTGCCAGTGCACTCTCTGGACTCACTGCATATCATCCCCAAGGTGCCAGTGCACTCTCTGGACTCACTGCAGTGCATCCCCAGTGGTGCCAGTGCACTCTCTGGACTCACTGCACTGCATCCCCAGTGGTGCCAGTGCACTCTCTGGACTCACTGCACTGCATCCCCAGTGGTGCCAGTGCACTCTCTAGAGTCACTGCAGTGCATCCCCAGTGGTGCCAGTGCACTCTCTAGAGTCAATGCAGTGCATCTCCACTGGTGCCAGTGCACTTTCTGGACACACTGCACTGCATCCCCAGTGGTGCCAGTGCACTCTCTGGACTCACAGCACTGCATCGCCAGTGGTACCAGTGCACTCTCTGGACTCACTGCACTGCATCCCCAGTGGTGCCAGTGCACTCTCTGGACTCACTGCACTGCATCCCCAGTGGTAACAGTGCACTCTCTGGACTCACTGCACTGCATCCCCAGTGGTGCCAGTGCACTCTATGGACTCACTGCACTGCATCCCCGGTGGTTCCAGTGTACTCTCTGGACTCACTGCAGTGCATCCCCAGTGGTGCCAGTGCACTCTCTAGAGTCACTGCAGTGCATCCCCAGTGGTGCCAGTGCACTCTCTGGACTCACTGCAGTGCATCCCCAGTGGTGCCAGTGCACTCTCTGGACTCACTGTACTGCATCCCCAGTGGCGCCAGTGCACTCTCTGGACTCACTGCTCTGCATCCCCAGTGGTGCCACTGCACTCTCTGGACTCACTGCACTGCATCCCCAGTGGTGCCAGTGCACTCTCTGGACTCACTGCACTGCATCCCCAGTGGTGCCAGTGCACTCTCTGGACTCACTGCACTGCATCCCCAGTGGTGCCAGTGCACTCTATGGACTCACTGCACTGCATCCCCAGTGGTGCCAGTGTACTCTCTGGACTCACTGCACTGCATCCCCAGTGGTGCCAGTGCACTCTCTAGAGTCACTGCAGTGCATCCCCAGTGGTGCCAGTGCACTCTCTGGACTCACTGCAGTGCATCCCCAGTGGTGCCAGTGCACTCTCTGGACTCACTGCACTGCATCCCCAGTGGTGCCAGTGCACTCTCTGGACTCACTGCACTGCATCCCCAGTGGTGCCAGTGCACTCTCTGGACTCACTGCGCTGCATCCCCAGTGGTGCCAGTGCACTCTCTGGAGCTCACTGCACTGCATCCCCAGTGGTGCCAGTGCACTCTCTGGACTCACTGCACTGCATCCCCAGTGGTGCCAGTGCACTCTCTGGACTCACTGCACTGCATCCCCAGTGGTGCCAGTGCACTCTCTGGACTCACTGCACTGCATCCCCAGTGGTGCCAGTGCACTCTCTGGACTCACTGCACTGCATCCCCAGTGGTGCCAGTGCACTCTCTGGACTCACTGCACTGCATCCCCAGTGGTGCCAGTGCACTCTCTGGACTCACTGCACTGCATCCCCAGTGGTGCCAGTGCACTCTCTGGACTCACTGCACTGCATCCCCAGTGGTGCCAGTGCACTCTCTGGACTCACTGCACTGCATCCCCACTGGTGCCAGTGCACTCTCTGGACTCACTGCACTGCATCCCCAGTGGTGCCAGTGCACTCTCTGGACCCACTGCACCGCATCCCCACTGGTGCCACTGCACTCTCTGGACTCACTGCACTGCATCCCCAGTGGTGCCAGTGTACTCTCTGGAGTCACTGCATTGCATCAGCACTGGTGCCAGTGCACTCTCTGGACTCACTGCACTGCATCCCCAGTGGTGCCAGTGCACTCTCTGGACTCACTGCACTGCATCCCCAGTGGTGCCAGTGCACTCTCTGGACTAACTGCACTGCATCCCCAGTGGTGCCAGTGCACTCTCTAGTCTCACTGCACTGCATCCCCAGTGGTGCAGAGCACTCCCTGGAGTCACTGCAGTGCATCTCCAGTGGTGCCAGTGCACTCTCTGGATTCACTGCACTGCATCTCCACTGGTGCCAGTGCACTCTCTAGACTCACTGCACTGCATCCCCAGTGGTGCCAGCGCACTCTCTGGACTCACTGCACTGCATCTCCAGTGGTGCCAGTGCACTCTCTGGACTCACTGCACTGCATCCCCACTGGTGCCAGTGCACTCTCTGGACCACTGCACTGCATCCCCAGTGGTGCCAGTGCACTCTCTGGAGTCACTGCAGTGCATCCCCAGTGGTGCCAGTGCACTCTCTGGACTCACTGCACTGCATCTCCAGTGGTGCCAGTGCACTCTCTGGACTCACTGCACTGCATCCCCAGTGGTGCCAGTGCACTCTCTGGACTCACTGCACTGCATCCCCAGTGGTGCCAGTGTACTCTCTGTACTCACTGCACTGCATCCCCACTGGTGCCAGTGCTCTCTCTGGACTCACTTCACTGCATCCCCAGTGGTGCCAGTGCACTCTCTGGACTCACTGCACTGCATCCCCAGTGGTGCCAGTGCACTCTCTGAACTCACTGCACTGCATCCCCAGTGGTGCCAGTGCACTCTCTGGACTCACTGCACTGCATCCCCAGTGGTGCCAGTGCACTCTCTGGACTCACTGCACTGCATCCCCACTGGTGCCAGTGCACTCTCTGGACACACTGCACTGCATCCCCAGTGGTGCCAGTGCACTCTCTGGACCCACTGCACTGCATCCCCAGTGGTGCCAGTGCACTCTCTGGAGTCACTGCACTGCATCCCCAGTGGTGCCAGTGCACTCTCTGGACTCACTGCACTGCATCCCCAGTGGTGCCAGTGCACTCTCTGGACTCACTGCAGTGCATCCCCAGTGGTGCCAGTGCACTCTCTGGACTAACTGCACTGCATCCCCAGTGGTGCCAGTGCACTCTCTGGACTCACTGCACTGCATCCCCAGTGGTGCCAGTGCACTCTCTGGACTCACTGCACTGCATCCCCACTGGTGCCAGTGCACTCTCTGGACTCACTGCACTGCATCCCCAGTGGTGCCAGTGCACTCTCTAGTCTCACTGCACTGCATCCCCAGTGGTGCCAGTGCACTCTCTGGACTCACTGCAGTGCATCCCCAGTGGTGCCAGTGCACTCTCTGGACTCACTGCACTGCATCCCCAGTGGTGCCAGTGCATTCTCTGGACTCACTGCACTGCATCCCTAATGGTACCAGTGCACTCTCTGAACTCACTGCACTGCATCCCCAGTGGTGCCAGTGCACTCTCTGGACTCACTGCACTGCATCCCCAGTGGTGCCAGTGCACTCTCTGGACTCACTGCACTGCATCCCCAGTGGTGCCAGTGCACTCTCTGGACTCACTGCACTGCATCCCCAGTGGTGCCAGTGCACTCTCTGGACTCACTGCACTGCATCCCCAGTGGTGCCAGTGCACTCTCTGGACTCACTGCACTGCATCCCCAGTGGTGCCAGTGCACTCTCTGGACTCACTGCACTGCATCCCCAGTGGTGCCAGTGCACTCTCTGGACTCACTGCACTGCATCCCCAGTGGTGCCAGTGCACTCTCTGGACTCACTGCACTGCATCCCCAGTGGTGCCAGTGCACTCTCTGGACTCACTGCTCTGCATCCCCAGTGGTGCCAGTGCACTCTCTGGACTCACTGCACTGCATCCCCAGTGGTGCCAGTGCACTCTCTGGACTCACTGCACTGCATCCCCAGTGGTGCCAGTGCACTCTCTGGACTCACTGCAGTGCATCCCCAGTGGTGCCAGTGCACTCTCTGGACTCACTGCACTGCATCCCCAGTGGTGCCAGTGCACTCTCTGGACTCACTGCAGTGCATCCCCAGTGGTGCCAGTGCACTCTCTGGACTCACTGCACTGCATCCCCAGTGGTGCCAGTGCACTCTCTGGACTCACTGCACTGCATCCCCAGTGGTGCCAGTGCACTCTCTGGACTCACTGCACTGCATCCCCAGTGGTGCCAGTGCACTCTCTGGACTCACTGCACTGCATCCCCAGTGGTGCCAGTGCACTCTCTGGACTCACTGCACTGCATCCCCAGTGGTGCCAGTGCACTCTCTGGACTCACTGCACTGCATCCCCAGTGGTGCCAGTGCACTCTCTGGACTCACTGCACTGCATCCCCAGTGGTGCCAGTGCACTCTCTGGACTCACTGCACTGCATCCCCAGTGGTGCCAGTGCACTCTCTGGACTCACTGCACTGCATCCCCAGTGGTGCCAGTGCACTCTCTGGACTCACTGCACTGCATCCCCAGTGGTGCCAGTGCACTCTCTGGACTCACTGCACTGCATCCCCAGTGGTGCCAGTGCACTCTCTGGACTCACTGCACTGCATCCCCAGTGGTGCCAGTGCACTCTCTGGACTCACTGCACTGCATCCCCAGTGGTGCCAGTGCACTCTCTGGACTCACTGCACTGCATCCCCAGTGGTGCCAGTGCACTCTCTGGACTCACTGCACTGCATCCCCAGTGGTGCCAGTGCACTCTCTGGACTCACTGCACTGCATCCCCAGTGGTGCCAGTGCACTCTCTGGAGTCACTGCACTGCATCCCCAGTGGTGCCAGTGCACTCTCTGGACTCACTGCACTGCATCCCCAGTGGTGCCAGTGCACTCTCTGGACTCACTGCACTGCATCCCCAGTGGTGCCAGTGCACTCTCTGGACTCACTGCACTGCATCCCCAGTGGTGCCAGTGCACTCTCTGGACTCACTGCACTGCATCCCCAGTGGTGCCAGTGCACTCTCTGGACTCACTGCACTGCATCCCCAGTGGTGCCAGTGCACTCTCTGGACTCACTGCACTGCATCCCCAGTGGTGCCAGTGCACTCTCTGGACTCACTGCACTGCATCCCCAGTGGTGCCAGTGCACTCTCTGGACTCACTGCACTGCATCCCCAGTGGTGCCAGTGCACTCTCTGGACTCACTGCACTGCATCCCCACTGGTGCCAGTGCACTCTCTGGACTCACTGCACTGCATCCCCAGTGGTGCCAGTGCACTCTCTGGACTCACTGCACTGCATCCCCAGTGGTGCCAGTGCACTCTCTGGACTCACTGCACTGCATCCCCAGTGGTGCCAGTGCACTCTCTGGACTCACTGCACTGCATCCCCAGTGGTGCCAGTGCACTCTCTGGACTCACTGCACTGCATCCCCAGTGGTGCCAGTGCACTCTCTGGACTCACTGCACTGCATCCCCAGTGGTGCCAGTGCACTCTCTGGACTCACTGCACTGCATCCCCAGTGGTGCCAGTGCACTCTCTGGACTCACTGCAGTGCATCCCCAGTGGTGCCAGTGCACTCTCTGGACTCACTGCACTGCATCCCCAGTGGTGCCAGTGCACTCTCTGGACTCACTGCACTGCATCCCCAGTGGTGCCAGTGCACTCTCTGGACTCACTGCACTGCATCCCCAGTGGTGCCAGTGCACTCTCTGGACTCACTGCACTGCATCCCCAGTGGTGCCAGTGCACTCTCTGGACTCACTGCACTGCATCCCCAGTGGTGCCAGTGCACTCTCTGGACTCACTGCACTGCATCCCCAGTGGTGCCAGTGCACTCTCTGCACTCACTGCAGTGCATCCCCAGTGGTGCCAGTGCACTCTCTGGACTCACTGCACTGCATCCCCAGTGGTGCCAGTGCACTCTCTGGACTCACTGCACTGCATCCCCAGTGGTGCCAGTGCACTCTCTGGACTCACTGCACTGCATCCCCAGTGGTGCCAGTGCACTCTCTGGACTCACTGCACTGCATCCCCAGTGGTGCCAGTGCACTCTCTGGACTCACTGCAGTGCATCCCCAGTGGTGCCAGTGCACTCTCTGGACTCACTGCACTGCATCCCCAGTGGTGCCAGTGCACTCTCTGGACTCACTGCACTGCATCCCCAGTGGTGCCAGTGCACTCTCTGGACTCACTGCACTGCATCCCCACTGGTGCCAGTGCACTCTCTGGACTCACTGCAGTGCATCCCCAGTGGTGCCAGTGCACTCTCTGGACTCACTGCACTGCATCCCCAGTGGTGCCAGTGCACTCTCTGGACTCACTGCACTGCATCCCCAGTGGTGCCAGTGCACTCTCTGGACTCACTGCACTGCATCCCCAGTGGTGCCAGTGCACTCTCTGGACTCACTGCACTGCAACCCCAGTGGTGCCAGTGCACTCTCTGGACTCACTGCACTGCATCCCCAGTGGTGCCAGTGCACTCTCTGGACTCACTGCAGTGCATCCCCAGTGGTGCCAGTGCACTCTCTGGACTCACTGCAGTGCATCCCCAGTGGTGCCAGTGCACTCTCTGGACTCACTGCACTGCATCCCCAGTGGTGCCAGTGCACTCTCTGGACTCACTGCACTGCATCACCCAGTGGTGCCAGTGCACTCTCTGGACTCACTGCACTGCATCCCCAGTGGTGCCAGTGCACTCTCTGGACTCACTGCAGTGCATCCCCAGTGGTGCCAGTGCACTCTCTGGACTCACTGCAGTGCATCCCCAGTGGTGCCAGTGCACTCTCTGGACTCACTGCAGTGCATCCCCAGTGGTGCCAGTGCACTCTCTGGACTCACTGCACTGCATCCCCAGTGGTGCCAGTGCACTCTCTGGACTCACTGCACTGCATCCCCAGTGGTGCCAGTGCACTCTCTGGACTCACTGCACTGCAACCCCAAGGTGCCAGTGCACTCTCTGGACTCACTGCACTGCATCCCCAGTGGTGCCAGTGCACTCTCTGGACTCACTGCAGTGCATCCCCAGTGGTGCCAGTGCACTCTCTGGACTCACTGCAGTGCATCCCCAGTGGTGCCAGTGCACTCTCTGGACTCACTGCACTGCATCCCCAGTGGTGCCAGTGCACTCTCTGGACTCACTGCAGTGCATCCCCAGTGGTGCCAGTGCACTCTCTGGACTCACTGCAGTGCATCCCCAGTGGTGCCAGTGCACTCTCTGGACTCACTGCACTGCATCCCCAGTGGTGCCAGTGCACTCTCTGGACTCACTGCACTGCATCCCCAGTGGTGCCAGTGCACTCTCTGGACTCACTGCACTGCATCCCCAGTGGTGCCAGTGCACTCTCTGGACTCACTGCACTGCATCCCCAGTGGTGCCAGTGCACTCTCTGGACTCACTGCACTGCATCCCCAGTGGTGCCAGTGCACTCTCTGGACTCACTGCACTGCATCCCCAGTGGTGCCAGTGCACTCTCTGGACTCACTGCAGTGCATCCCCAGTGGTGCCAGTGCACTCTCTGGACTCACTGCACTGCATCCCCAGTGGTGCCAGTGCACTCTCTGGACTCACTGCACTGCATCCCCAGTGGTGCCAGTGCACTCTCTGGACTCACTGCACTGCATCCCCAGTGGTGCCAGTGCACTCTCTGGACTCACTGCACTGCATCCCCAGTGGTGCCAGTGCACTCTCTGGACTCACTGCACTGCATCCCCAGTGGTGCCAGTGCACTCTCTGGACTCACTGCAGTGCATCCCCAGTGGTGCCAGTGCACTCTCTGGACTCACTGCACTGCATCCCCAGTGGTGCCAGTGCACTCTCTGGACTCACTGCACTGCATCCCCAGTGGTGCCAGTGCACTCTCTGGACTCACTGCACTGCATCCCCAGTGGTGCCAGTGCACTCTCTGGACTCACTGCACTGCATCCCCAGTGGTGCCAGTGCACTCTCTGGACTCACTGCACTGCATCCCCAGTGGTGCCAGTGCACTCTCTGGACTCACTGCACTGCATCCCCAGTGGTGCCAGTGCACTCTCTGGACTCACTGCACTGCATCCCCAGTGGTGCCAGTGCACTCTCTGGACTCACTGCACTGCATCCCCAGTGGTGCCAGTGCACTCTCTGGACTCACTGCAGTGCATCCCCAGTGGTGCCAGTGCACTCTCTGGACTCACTGCAGTGCATCCCCAGTGGTGCCAGTGCACTCTCTGGACTCACTGCACTGCATCCCCAGTGGTGCCAGTGCACTCTCTGGACTCACTGCACTGCATCCCCAGTGGTGCCAGTGCACTCTCTGGACTCACTGCACTGCATCCCCAGTGGTGCCAGTGCACTCTCTGGACTCACTGCAGTGCATCCCCAGTGGTGCCAGTGCACTCTCTGGACTCACTGCAGTGCATCCCCAGTGGTGCCAGTGTACTCTCTGGACTCACTGCAGTGCATCCCCAGTGGTGCCAGTGCACTCTCTGGACTCACTGCACTGCATCCCCAGTGGTGCCAGTGCACTCTCTGGACTCACTGCACTGCATCCCCAGTGGTGCCAGTGCACTCTCTGGACTCACTGCACTGCATCCCCAGTGGTGCCAGTGCACTCTCTGGACTCACTGCACTGCATCCCCAGTGGTGCCAGTGCACTCTCTGGACTCACTGCAGTGCATCCCCAGTGGTGCCAGTGCACTCTCTGGACTCACTGCACTGCATCCCCAGTGGTGCCAGTGCACTCTCTGGACTCACTGCACTGCATCCCCAGTGGTGCCAGTGCACTCTCTGGACTCACTGCAGTGCATCCCCAGTGGTGCCAGTGCACTCTCTGGACTCACTGCAGTGCATCCCCAGTGGTGCCAGTGCACTCTCTGGACTCACTGCACTGCATCCCCAGTGGTGCCAGTGCACTCTCTGGACTCACTGCACTGCATCCCCAGTGGTGCCAGTGCACTCTCTGGACTCACTGCACTGCATCCCCAGTGGTGCCAGTGCACTCTCTGGACTCACTGCACTGCATCCCCAGTGGTGCCAGTGCACTCTCTGGACTCACTGCACTGCATCCCCAGTGGTGCCAGTGCACTCTCTGGACTCACTGCAGTGCATCCCCAGTGGTGCCAGTGCACTCTCTGGACTCACTGCAGTGCATCCCCAGTGGTGCCAGTGCACTCTCTGGACTCACTGCACTGCATCCCCAGTGGTGCCAGTGCACTCTCTGGACTCACTGCACTGCATCCCCAGTGGTGCCAGTGCACTCTCTGGACTCACTGCACTGCATCCCCAGTGGTGCCAGTGCACTCTCTGGACTCACTGCACTGCATCCCCAGTGGTGCCAGTGCACTCTCTGGACTCACTGCACTGCATCCCCAGTGGTGCCAGTGCACTCTCTGGACTCACTGCACTGCATCCCCAGTGGTGCCAGTGCACTCTCTGGACTCACTGCACTGCATCCCCAGTGGTGCCAGTGCACTCTCTGGACTCACTGCACTGCATCCCCAGTGGTGCCAGTGCACTCTCTGGACTCACTGCACTGCATCCCCAGTGGTGCCAGTGCACTCTCTGGACTCACTGCACTGCATCCCCAGTGGTGCCAGTGCACTCTCTGGACTCACTGCACTGCATCCCCAGTGGTGCCAGTGCACTCTCTGGACTCACTGCACTGCATCCCCAGTGGTGCCAGTGCACTCTCTGGACTCACTGCACTGCATCCCCAGTGGTGCCAGTGCACTCTCTGGACTCACTGCACTGCATCCCCACTGGTGCCAGTGCACTCTCTGGACTCACTGCACTGCATCCCCAGTGGTGCCAGTGCACTCTCTGGAGTCACTGCACTGCATCCCCAGTGGTGCCAGTGCACTCTCTGGACTCACTGCACTGCATCCCCAGTGGTGCCAGTGCACTCTCTGGACTCACTGCACTGCATCCCCAGTGGTGCCAGTGCACTCTCTGGACTCACTGCACTGCATCCCCAGTGGTGCCAGTGCACTCTCTGGACTCACTGCACTGCATCCCCAGTGGTGCCAGTGCACTCTCTGGAGTCACTGCAGTGCATCCCCAGTGGTGCCAGTGCACTCTCTGGACTCACTGCACTGCATCCCCACTGGTGCCAGTGCACTCTCTGGACTCACTGCACTGCATCCCCAGTGGTGCCAGTGCACTCTCTGGACTCACTGCACTGCATCTCCAGTGGTGCCAGTGCACTCTCTGGACTCACTGCACTGCATCCCCAGTGGTGCCAGTGCACTCTCTGGACTCACTGCACTGCATCCCCAGTGGTGCCAGTGCACTCTCTGGAGTCACTGCAGTGCATCCCCAGTGGTGCCAGTGCACTCTCTGGACTCACTGCACTGCATCCCCAGTGGTGCCAGTGCACTCTCTGGACTCACTGCACTGCATCCCCAGTGGTGCCAGTGCACTCTCTGGACTCACTGCACTGCATCCCCAGTGGTGCCAGTGCACTCTCTGGACTCACTGCACTGCATCCCCAGTGGTGCCAGTGCACTCTCTGGACTCACTGCACTGCATCCCCAGTGGTGCCAGTGCACTCTCTGGACTCACTGCACTGCATCCCCAGTGGTGCCAGTGCACTCTCTGGACTCACTGCACTGCATCCCCAGTGGTGCCAGTGCACTCTCTGGACTCACTGCACTGCATCCCCAGTGGTGCCAGTGCACTCTCTGGACTCACTGCACTGCATCCCCAGTGGTGCCAGTGCACTCTCTGGACTCACTGCACTGCATCCCCAGTGGTGCCAGTGCACTCTCTGGACTCACTGCACTGCATCCCCAGTGGTGCCAGTGCACTCTCTGGACTCACTGCACTGCATCCCCAGTGGTGCCAGTGCACTCTCTGGACTCACTGCACTGCATCCCCAGTGGTGCCAGTGCACTCTCTGGACTCACTGCACTGCATCCCCAGTGGTGCCAGTGCACTCTCTGGACTCACTGCACTGCATCCCCAGTGGTGCCAGTGCACTCTCTGGACTCACTGCACTGCATCCCCAGTGGTGCCAGTGCACTCTCTGGACTCACTGCACTGCATCCCCAGTGGTGCCAGTGCACTCTCTGGACTCACTGCACTGCATCCCCAGTGGTGCCAGTGCACTCTCTGGGACTCACTGCACTGCATCCCCAGTGGTGCAGAGCACTCCCTGGAGTCACTGCAGTGCATCCCCAGTGGTGCCAGTGCACTCTCTGGACCCACTGCACTGCATCCCCCGTGGTGCCAGTGCATTCTCTGGACTCACTGCACTGCATCCCTAATGGTACCAGTGCACTCTCTGAACTCACTGCACTGCATCCCCAGTGGTGCCAGTGCACTCTCTGGACTCACTGCACTGCATCCCCAGTGGTGCCAGTGCACTCTCTGGACTCACTGCACTGCATCTCCAGTGGTGCCAGTGCACTCTCTGGACTCACTGCACTGCATCCCCAGTGGTGCCAGTGCACTCTCTGGACTCACTGCACTGCATCCCCAGTGGTGCCAGTGTACTCTCTGTACTCACTGCACTGCATCCCCAGTGGTGCCAGTGCTCTCTCTGGACTCACTTCACTGCTTCACCACTGGTGCCAGTGCACTCTCTGGACTCACTGCACTGCATCCCCAGTGGTGCCAGTGCACTCTCTGAACTCACTGCACTGCATCACCAGTGGTGCCAGTGCACTCTCTGGACTCACTGCTCTGCATCCCCAGTGGTGCCAGTGCACTCTCTGGACCCACTGCACCGCATCCCCAATGGTGCCAGTGCACTCTCTGGACTCACTGCACTGCATCCCCAGTGGTGCCAGTGCACTCTCTGGACTCACTGCAGTGCATCCCCAGTGATGCCAGTGCACTCTCTGGACTCACTGCACTGCATCCCCAGTGGTGCCAGTGCACTCTCTGGACTCACTGCAGTGCATCCCCAGTGGTGCCAGTGCACTCTCTGGACTCACTGCACTGCATCCCCAGTGGTGCCAGTGCACTCTCTGGACCCACTGCACTGCATCCCCAATGGTGCCAGTGCACTCTCTGGACTCACTGCACTGCATCCCCAGTGGTGCCAGTGCACTCCCTGGAGTCACTGCACTGCATCCCCAGTGGTGCCAGTGCACTCTCTGGACTCACTGCACTGCATCCCCAGTGGTGCCAGTGCATTCTCTGGACTCACTGCACTCCATCCCCAGTGCTGCCAGTGCACTCTCTGGACTCACTGCACTGCATCCCCAGTGGTGCCAGTGCACTCTCTGGACTCACTGCACTGCATCCCCAATGTGCCAGTGCACTCTCTGGACTCACTGCACTGCATCCCCAGTGGTGCCAGTGCACTCTCTGGACTCACTGCACTGCATCCCCAGTGGTGCCAGTGCACTCTCTGGACTCACTGCACTGCATCCCCAGTGGTGCCAGTGCACTCTCTGGACTCACTGCACTGCATCCCCAGTGGTGCCAGTGCACTCTCTGGACTCACTGCACTGCATCCCCAGTGGTGCCAGTGCACTCTCTGGAGTCACTGCACTGCTTCCCCAGTGCTTCCAGTGCACGCTCTGGACTCACTGCACTTCTTCCCCACTGGTGCCAGTGCACTCTTGGGACTCACTGCACTGCATCCCCAGTGGTGCCAGTGCACTCCCTGGAGTCACTGCACTGCATCCCCAGTGGTGCCAGTGCACTCTCTGGACTCACTGCACTCCATCCCCAGTGGTGCCAGTGCACTCTCTGGACTCACTGCACTGCATCCCCACTGGTGTCAGTGCACTCTCTGGACCCACTGCACTGCATCCCCACTGGTGCCAGTGAACTCTCTGGACTCACTGCACTGCATCCCCAGTGGTGCCAGTGCACTCTCTGGACCCACGGCGCTGCATCCCCACTGGTGCCAGTGCACTCTCTGAGCTCACTGCACTGCATCCCCAGTGATGCCAGTGCAGTCTCTGGACTGACTGCACTGCATCCCCAGTGGTTCCAGTGCACTCTCTGGACTCACTGCACTGCATCCCCGGTGGTGCCAGTGCACTCTCTGGAGTCACTGCACTGCATCCCCACTGGTGCCAGTGCACTCTCTGGACCCACTGCACTGCATCCCCAGTGGTGCCAGTGCACTCTCTGGACTCACTGCACTGCATCCCCAGTGGTGCCAGTGCACTCGCTGGACTCACTGCACTGCATCCCCACTGGTGCCAGTGCACTCTCTGGACTCACCGGAGTGCATCCCAGTGGTGCCAGTGCACTCTCTGGACTCACTGCACTGCATCCCCAGTGGTGCCAGGGCACTCTCTGGATTCACCGCAGTACATCTCCAGTGGTGCCAGTGCACTCTCTGGACTCACTGCACTGCATCCCCAGTGGTGCCAGTGCACTCTCTGTAGTCACTGCAGTGCATCCCCAGTGGTGCCAGTGCACTCTAAGGACTCACTGCACTGCATCCCCAGTGGTGGCAGTGCACTCTCTGGAGTCACTGCACTGCATCCCCAGTGGTGCCAGTGCACTCTCTGGACTCACTGTACTACATCACCAGTCGTGCCAGTGCACTCTCTGGACTCACTGCACTGCATCCCCAGTGGTGCCAGTGTACTCCCTGGACTCACTGCAGTGCATCCCCAGTGGTGCCAGTGTACTCTCTGCACTCACTGCAGTGCATCCCCAGTGGTGCCAGTGTACTCTCTGCACTCACTGCAGTGCATCCCCAGTGGTGCCAGTGCACTCTCTGGACTCACTGCACTGCATCCCCAGTGGTGCCACTGCACTCTCTGGACTCACTGCACTGCATCCCCAGTGGTGCCAGTGCACTCTCTGGACTCACTGCACTACAAACCCAAGGTGCCAGTGCACTCTCTGGACTCACTGCACTGCATCCCCAGTGGTGCCAGTGCACTCTCTGGACTCACTGCATTGCATCCCCAGTGGTGCCAGTGCACTCTCTGGACTCACTGCAGTGCATCCCCACTGGTGCCAGTGCACTCTCTGGACTCACTGCACTGCATCCCCAAGGTGCCAGTGCACTCTCTGGACTCACTGCACTGCATCCCCACTGGTGCGAGTGCACTCTCTGGACTCACTGCAGTGCATCCCCAGTGGTGCCAGTGCACTCTCTGGACTCACTGCACTGCATTCCCTAGTGGTGCCAGTGCACTCTCTGGACTCACTGCACTGCATCCCCAGTGGTGCCACTGCACTCTCTGGACTCACTGCACTGCATCCCCAGTGGTGCCAGTGCACTCTCTGGACTCACTGCACTACAACCCCAAGGTGCCAGTGCACTCTCTGGACTCACTGCACTGCATCCCCAGTGGTGCCAGTGCACTCTCTGGACTCACTGCTGCATCCCCAGTGGTGCCAGTGCACTCTCTGGACTCACTGCAGTGCATCCCCAGTGGTGCCAGTGCACTCTCTGGAGTCACTGCACTGCGTCCCCAGTGGCGCCAGTGCACTCTCTGGACTCACTGTACTACATCACCCGTCGTGCCAGTGCACTCTCTGGACTCACTGCACTGCATCCCCAGTGGTGCCAGTGTACTCCCTGGACTCACTGCAGTGCATCCCCAGTGGTGCCAGTGTACTCTCTGCACTCACTGCAGTGCATCCCCAGTGGTGCCAGTGTACTCTCTGCACTCACTGCAGTGCATCCCCAGTGGTGCCAGTGCACTCTCTGGACTCACTGCACTGCATCCCCAGTGGTGCCACTGCACTCTCTAGACTCACTGCACTGCATCCCCAGTGGTGCCAGTGCACTCTCTGGACTCACTGCACTACAACCCCAAGGTGCCAGTGCACTCTCTGGACTCACTGCACTGCATCCCCAGTGGTGCCAGTGCACTCTCTGGACTCACTGCAGTGCATCCCCAGTGGTGCCAGTGCACTCTCTGGACTCACTGCAGTGCATCCCCAGTGGTGCCAGTGCACTCTTGGGACTCACTGCACTGCATCCCCAGTGGTGCCAGTGCACTCTCTAGAGTCACTGCAGTGCATCCCCAGTGGTGCCAGTGCACTCTCTGGACTCACTGCAGTGCATCCCCAGTGGTGCCAGTGCACTCTGTGGACTCACTGCACTGCATCCCCAGTGGTGCCAGTGCACTCTCTGGACTCACTGCACTGCATCCCCAGTGGTGCCAGTGTTCTCTCTGGACTCACTGCACTGCATCACCCATGGTGCCTGTGCATTCTCTGGAGTCACTGCAATGCATCCCCAATGGTGCCAGTGCACTCTCTGGACTCACTGCACTGCATCCCCAGTGGTGCCTGTGCAGTCTCCGGACTCACTGCACTGCATCCCCAGTGGTGCCAGTGCAATCTCTGGACTCACTGTAGTGCATCTCCATTGGTGCAAGTGCACTCTCTGGACTCAGCGCAGTGCAGCCCCAGTGATGCCAGTGCAGTCTCTGGACTGACTGCACTGCATCCCCAGTGGTTCCAGTGCACTCTCTGGACTCACTGCACTGCATCCCCAGTGGTGCCAGTGCACTCTCTGGACTCACTGCACTGCATCCCCAGTGGTGCCAGTGCACTCGCTGGACTCACTGCACTGCATCCCCAGTTGTGCCAGTGCACTCTCTGAACTCACTGCACTGCATCCCCAGTGGTGCCAGTGCACTCTCTGGACTCACCGGAGTGCATCCCAGTGGTGCCAGTGCACTCTCTGGACTCACTGCACTGCATCCCCAGTGGTGCCAGTTCACTCTCTGGATTCACCGCAGTACATCTCCAGTGGTGCCAGTGCACTCTCTGGACTCACTGCAGTGCATCCCCAGTGGTGCCAGTGTACTCTCTGTACTCACTGCACTGCATCCCCACTGGTGCCAGTGCTCTCTCTGGACTCACTTCACTGCATCCCCAGTGGTGCCAGTGCACTCTCTGGACTCACTGCACTGCATCCCCAGTGGTGCCAGTGCACTCTCTGGACTCACTGCACTGCATCCCCAGTGGTGCCAGTGCACTCTCTGGACTCACTGCACTGCATCCCCACTGGTGCCAGTGCACTCTCTGGACACACTGCACTGCATCCCCAGTGGTGCCAGTGCACTCTCTGGACCCACTGCACTGCATCCCCTCTGGTGCCAGTGCACTCTCTGGAGTCACTGCACTGCATCCCCAGTGGTGCCAGTGCACTCTCTGGACTCACTGCACTGCATCCCCAGTGGTGCCAGTGCACTCTCTGGACTCACTGCACTGCATCCCCAGTGGTGCCAGTGCACTCTCTGGACTCACTGCACTGCATCCCCACTGGTGCCAGTGCACTCTCTGGACTAACTGCACTGCATCCCCAGTGGTGCCAGTGCACTCTCTAGTCTCACTGCACTGCATCCCCAGTGGTGCAGAGCACTCCCTGGAGTCACTGCAGTGCATCCCCAGTGGTGCCAGTGCACTCTCTGGACCCACTGCACTGCATCCCCCGTGGTGCCAGTGCATTCTCTGGACTCACTGCACTGCATCCCTAATGGTACCAGTGCACTCTCTGAACTCACTGCACTGCATCCCCAGTGGTGCCAGTGCACTCTCTGGACTCACTGCACTGCATCCCCAGTGGTGCCAGTGCACTCTCTGGACTCACTGCACTGCATCTCCAGTGGTGCCAGTGCACTCTCTGGACTCACTGCACTGCATCCCCAGTGGTGCCAGTGCACTCTCTGGACTCACTGCACTGCATCCCCAGTGGTGCCAGTGTACTCTCTGTACTCACTGCACTGCATCCCCAGTGGTGCCAGTGCTCTCTCTGGACTCACTTCACTGCTTCACCACTGGTGCCAGTGCACTCTCTGGACTCACTGCACTGCATCCCCAGTGGTGCCAGTGCACTCTCTGAACTCACTGCACTGCATCACCAGTGGTGCCAGTGCACTCTCTGGACTCACTGCTCTGCATCCCCAGTGGTGCCAGTGCACTCTCTGGACCCACTGCACCGCATCCCCAATGGTGCCAGTGCACTCTCTGGACTCACTGCACTGCATCCCCAGTGGTGCCAGTGCACTCTCTGGACTCACTGCAGTGCATCCCCAGTGATGCCAGTGCACTCTCTGGACTCACTGCACTGCATCCCCAGTGGTGCCAGTGCACTCTCTGGACTCACTGCACTGCATCCCCAATGGTGCCAGTGCACTCTCTGGACTCACTGCACTGCATCCCCAGTGGTGCCAGTGCACTCTCTGGACCCACTGCACTGCATCCCCAATGGTGCCAGTGCACTCTCTGGACTCACTGCACTGCATCCCCAGTGGTGCCAGTGCACTCCCTGGAGTCACTGCACTGCATCCCCAGTGGTGCCAGTGCACTCTCTGGACTCACTGCACTGCATCCCCAGTGGTGCCAGTGCATTCTCTGGACTCACTGCACTCCATCCCCAGTGCTGCCAGTGCACTCTATGGACTCACTGCACTGCATCCCCAGTGGTGCCAGTGCACTCTCTGGACTCACTGCACTGCATCCCCAATGTGCCAGTGCACTCTCTGGACTCACTGCACTGCATCCCCAGTGGTGCCAGTGCACTCTCTGGACTCACTGCACTGCATCCCAAGTGCTGCCAGTGCACTCTCTGGACTCACTGCACTGCATCCCCAGTGGTGCCAGTGCACTCTCTGGACTCACTGCACTGCATCCCCAGTGGTGCCAGTGCACTCTCTGGAGTCACTGCACTGCATCCCCAGTGGTGCCAGTGCACACACTGGAGTCACTGCACTGCTTCCCCAGTGCTTCCAGTGCACGCTCTGGACTCACTGCACTTCTTCCCCACTGGTGCCAGTGCACTCTCTGGACTCACTGCACTACAACCCCAAGGTGCCAGTGCACTCTCTGGACTCACTGCACTGCATCCCCAGTGGTGCCAGTGCACTCTCTGGACTCACTGCAGTGCATCCCCAGTGGTGCCAGTGCACTCTCTGGACTCACTGCAGTGCATCCCCAGTGGTGCCAGTGCACTCTCTGGAGTCACTGCACTGCGTCCCCAGTGGCGCCAGTGCACTCTCTGGACTCACTGTACTACATCACCAGTCGTGCCAGTGCACTCTCTGGACTCACTGCACTGCATCCCCAGTGGTGCCAGTGTACTCCCTGGACTCACTGCAGTGCATCCCCAGTGGTGCCAGTGTACTCTCTGCACTCACTGCACTGCATCCCCAGTGGTGCCAGTGTACTCTCTGCACTCACTGCAGTGCATCCCCAGTGGTGCCAGTGCACTCTCTGGACTCACTGCACTGCATCCCCAGTGGTGCCACTGCACTCTCTAGACTCACTGCACTGCATCCCCAGTGGTGCCAGTGCACTCTCTGGACTCACTGCACTACAACCCCAAGGTGCCAGTGCACTCTCTGGACTCACTGCACTGCATCCCCAGTGGTGCCAGTGCACTCTCTGGACTCAGCTGCAGTGCAGCCCCAGTGATGCCAGTGCACTCTCTGGACTCACTGCACTGCATCCCCAGTTGTGCCAGTGCACTCTCTGAACTCACTGCACTGCATCCCCAGTGGTGCCAGTGCACTCTCTGGACTCACTGCAGTGCATCCCAGTGGTGCCAGTGCACTCTCTGGACTCACTGCACTGCATCCCCAGTGGTGCCAGTTCACTCTCTGGACTCACCGCAGTACATCCCAGTGGTGCCAGTGCACTCTCTGGACTCACTGCAGTGCATCCCCAGTGGTGCCAGTGTACTCTCTGACTCACTGCACTGCATCCCCACTGGTGCCAGTGCACTCTCTGGACTCACTGCACTGCATCCCCAGTGGTGCCAGTGCACTCTCTGGACTCACTGCACTGCATCCCCAGTGGTGCCAGTGCACTCTCTGGACTCACTGCACTGCATCCCCAGTGGTGCCAGTGCACTCTCTGGACTCACTGCACTGCATCCCCACTGGTGCCAGTGCACTCTCTGGACTCACTGCACTGCATCCCCAGTGGTGCCAGTGCACTCTCTGGACCCACTGCACTGCATCCCCTCTGGTGCCAGTGCACTCTCTGGAGTCACTGCACTGCATCCCCAGTGGTGCCAGTGCACTCTCTGGACTCACTGCACTGCATCCCCAGTGGTGCCAGTGCACTCTCTGGACTCACTGCACTGCATCCCCAGTGGTGCCAGTGCACTCTCTGGACTCACTGCACTGCATCCCCACTGGTGCCAGTGCACTCTCTGGACTCACTGCACTGCATCCCCAGTGGTGCCAGTGCACTCTCTGGACTCACTGCACTGCATCCCCAGTGGTGCAGAGCACTCCTGGAGTCACTGCAGTGCATCCCCAGTGGTGCCAGTGCACTCTCTGGACTCACTGCACTGCATCCCCAGTGGTGCCAGTGCACTCTCTGGACTCACTGCACTGCATCCCTAATGGTGCCAGTGCACTCTCTGAACTCACTGCACTGCATCCCCAGTGGTGCCAGTGCACTCTCTGGACTCACTGCACTGCATCCCCAGTGGTGCCAGTGCACTCTCTGGACTCACTGCACTGCATCTCCAGTGGTGCCAGTGCACTCTCTGGACTCACTGCACTGCATCCCCAGTGGTGCCAGTGCACTCTCTGGACTCACTGCACTGCATCCCCAGTGGTGCCAGTGTACTCTCTGTACTCACTGCACTGCATCCCCAGTGGTGCCAGTGCTCTCTCTGGACTCACTTCACTGCTTCACCACTGGTGCCAGTGCACTCTCTGGACTCACTGCACTGCATCCCCAGTGGTGCCAGTGCACTCTCTGAACTCACTGCACTGCATCCCAGTGGTGCCAGTGCACTCTCTGGACTCACTGCTCTGCATCCCCAGTGGTGCCAGTGCACTCTCTGGACCCACTGCACCGCATCCCCAATGGTGCCAGTGCACTCTCTGGACTCACTGCACTGCATCCCCAGTGGTGCCAGTGCACTCTCTGGACTCACTGCAGTGCATCCCCAGTGATGCCAGTGCACTCTCTGGACTCACTGCACTGCATCCCCAGTGGTGCCAGTGCACTCTCTGGACTCACTGCAGTGCATCCCCAATGGTGCCAGTGCACTCTCTGGACTCACTGCACTGCATCCCCAGTGGTGCCAGTGCACTCTCTGGACCCACTGCACTGCATCCCCAATGGTGCCAGTGCACTCTCTGGACTCACTGCACTGCATCCCCAGTGGTGCCAGTGCACTCCCTGGAGTCACTGCACTGCATCCCCAGTGGTGCCAGTGCACTCTCTGGACTCACTGCACTGCATCCCCAGTGGTGCCAGTGCATTCTCTGGACTCACTGCACTGCATCCCCAGTGGTGCCAGTGCACTCTCTGGACTCACTGCACTGCATCCCCAGTGGTGCCAGTGCACTCTCTGGACTCACTGCACTGCATCCCCAGTGGTGCCAGTGCACTCTCTGGACTCACTGCACTGCATCCCCAGTGGTGCCAGTGCACTCTCTGGACTCACTGCACTGCATCCCCAGTGGTGCCAGTGCACTCTCTGGACTCACTGCACTGCATCCCCAGTGGTGCCAGTGCACTCTCTGGACTCACTGCACTGCATCCCCAGTGGTGCCAGTGCACTCTCTGGACTCACTGCACTGCATCCCCAGTGGTGCCAGTGCACTCTCTGGACTCACTGCACTGCATCCCCAGTGGTGCCAGTGCACTCTCTGGACTCACTGCACTGCTTCCCCACTGGTGCCAGTGCACTCTCTGGACTCACTGCACTGCATCCCCAGTGGTGCCAGTGCACTCTCTGGAGTCACTGCACTGCATCCCCAGTGGTGCCAGTGCACTCTCTGGACTCACTGCACTGCATCCCCAGTGGTGCCAGTGCACTCTCTGGACTCACTGCACTGCATCCCCACTGGTGCCAGTGCACTCTCTGGACTCACTGCACTGCATCCCCAGTGGTGCCAGTGCACTCTCTGGACTCACTGCACTGCATCCCCAGTGGTGCCAGTGCACTCTCTGGACTCACTGCACTGCATCCCCAGTGGTGCCAGTGCACTCTCTGGACTCACTGCACTGCATCCCCAGTGGTGCCAGTGCACTCTCTGGACTCACTGCACTGCATCCCCAGTGGTGCCAGTGCACTCTCTGGACTCACTGCACTGCATCCCCAGTGGTGCCAGTGCACTCTCTGGACTCACTGCACTGCATCCCCAGTGGTGCCAGTGCACTCTCTGGACTCACTGCACTGCATCCCCAGTGGTGCCAGTGCACTCTCTGGACTCACTGCACTGCATCCCCAGTGGTGCCAGTGCACTCTCTGGACTCACTGGGGTGCATCCCCAGTGGTGCCAGTGCACTCTCTGGACTCACTGCACTGCATCCCCAGTGGTGCCAGTGCACTCTCTGGACTCACTGCACTGCATCCCCAGTGGTGCCAGTGCACTCTCTGGACTCACTGCACTGCATCCCCAGTGGTGCCAGTGCACTCTCTGGACTCACTGCACTGCATCCCCAGTGGTGCCAGTGCACTCTCTGGACTCACTGCACTGCATCCCCAGTGGTGCCAGTGCACTCTCTGGACTCACTGCAGTGCATCCCCAGTGGTGCCAGTGCACTCTCTGGACTCACTGCACTGCATCCCCAGTGGTGCCAGTGCACTCTCTGGAGTCACTGCAGTGCATCCCCAGTGGTGCCAGTGCACTCTCTGGACTCACTGCACTGCATCCCCAGTGGTGCCAGTGCACTCTCTGGACTCACTGCACTGCATCCCCAGTGGTGCCAGTGCACTCTCTGGACTCACTGCACTGCATCCCCAGTGGTGCCAGTGCACTCTCTGGACTCACTGCACTGCATCCCCAGTGGTGCCAGTGCACTCTCTGGACTCACTGCAGTGCATCCCCAGTGGTGCCAGTGCACTCTCTGGACTCACTGCAGTGCATCCCCAGTGGTGCCAGTGCACTCTCTGGACTCACTGCAGTGCATCCCCAGTGGTGCCAGTGCACTCTCTGGACTCACTGCACTGCATCCCCAGTGGTGCCAGTGCACTCTCTGGACTCACTGCACTGCATCCCCAGTGGTGCCAGTGCACTCTCTGGACTCACTGCACTGCATCCCCAGTGGTGCCAGTGCACTCTCTGGACTCACTGCACTGCATCCCCAGTGGTGCCAGTGCACTCTCTGGACTCACTGCATTGCATCCCCAGTGGTGCCAGTGCACTCTCTGGACTCACTGCAGTGCATCCCCACTGGTGCCAGTGCACTCTCTGGACTCACTGCACTGCATCCCCAAGGTGCCAGTGCACTCTCTGGACTCACTGCACTGCATCCCCACTGGTGCCAGTGCACTCTCTGGACTCACTGCAGTGCATCCCCAGTGGTGCCAGTGCACTCTCTGGAGTCACTGCACTGCATCCCTAGTGGTGCCAGTGCACTCTCTGGACTCACTGCACTGCATCCCCAGTGGTGCCAGTGCACTCTCTGGACTCACTGCACTGCATCCCCAGTGGTGCCAGTGCACTCTCTGGACTCACTGCACTGCATCCCCAGTGGTGCCAGTGCACTCTCTGGACTCACTGCACTGCATCCCCAGTGGTGCCAGTGCACTCTCTGGACTCACTGCACTCCATCCCCAGTGGTGCCAGTGCACTCTCTGGACTCACTGCACTGCATCCCCACTGGTGTCAGTGCACTCTCTGGACCCACTGCACTGCATCCCCACTGGTGCCAGTGAACTCTCTGGACTCACTGCACTGCATCCCCAGTGGTGCCAGTGCACTCTCTGGACCCACGGCGCTGCATCCCCACTGGTGCCAGTGCACTCTCTGAGCTCACTGCACTGCATCCCCAGTGATGCCAGTGCAGTCTCTGGACTGACTGCACTGCATCCCCAGTGGTTCCAGTGCACTCTCTGGACTCACTGCACTGCATCCCCGGTGGTGCCAGTGCACTCTCTGGAGTCACTGCACTGCATCCCCACTGGTGCCAGTGCACTCTCTGGACTCACTGCACTGCATCCCCACTGGTGCCAGTGCACTCTCTGGACTCACTGCACTGCATCCCCAGTGGTGCCAGTGCACTCTCTGGACTCAACGGGGTGCATCCCCAGTGGTGCCAGTGCACTCTCTGGACCCACTGCACTGCATCCCCAGTGGTGCCAGTGCACTCTCTGGACTCACTGCACTGCATCCCCAGTGGTGCCAGTGCACTCGCTGGACTCACTGCACTGCATCCCCACTGGTGCCAGTGCACTCTCTGGACTCACTGCAGTGCATCCCCAGTGGTGCCAGTGCACTCTCTGGACTCACTGCACTGCATCCCCAGTGGTGCCAGTGCACTCTCTGGATTCACCGCAGTACATCTCCAGTGGTGCCAGTGCACTCTCTGGACTCACTGCACTGCATCCCCAGTGGTGCCAGTGCACTCTCTGTAGTCACTGCAGTGCATCCCCAGTGGTGCCAGTGCACTCTAAGGACTCACTGCACTGCATCCCCAGTGGTGCCAGTGCACTCTCTGGAGTCACTGCACTGCATCCCCAGTGGTGCCAGTGCACTCTCTGGACTCACTGCACTGCATCCCCAGTGGTGCCAGTGCACTCTCTGGACTCACTGCACTGCATCCCCAGTGGTGCCAGTGCACTCTCTGGACTCACTGCACTGCATCCCCAGTGGTGCCACTGCACTCTCTGGACTCACTGCACTGCATCCCCAGTGGTGCCAGTGCACTCTCTGGACTCACTGCACTACAAACCCAAGGTGCCAGTGCACTCTCTGGACTCACTGCACTGCATCCCCAGTGGTGCCAGTGCACTCTCTGGACTCACTGCATTGCATCCCCAGTGGTGCCAGTGCACTCTCTGGACTCACTGCAGTGCATCCCCACTGGTGCCAGTGCACTCTCTGGACTCACTGCACTGCATCCCCAAGGTGCCAGTGCACTCTCTGGACTCACTGCACTGCATCCCCACTGGTGCGAGTGCACTCTCTGGACTCACTGCAGTGCATCCCCAGTGGTGCCAGTGCACTCTCTGGAGTCACTGCACTGCATTCCCTAGTGGTGCCAGTGCACTCTCTGGACTCACTGCACTGCATCCCCAGTGGTGCCACTGCACTCTCTGGACTCACTGCACTGCATCCCCAGTGGTGCCAGTGCACTCTCTGGACTCACTGCACTACAACCCCAAGGTGCCAGTGCACTCTCTGGACTCACTGCACTGCATCCCCAGTGGTGCCAGTGCACTCTCTGGACTCACTGCAGTGCATCCCCAGTGGTGCCAGTGCACTCTCTGGACTCACTGCAGTGCATCCCCAGTGGTGCCAGTGCACTCTCTGGAGTCACTGCACTGCGTCCCCAGTGGTGCCAGTGCACTCTCTGGACTCACTGTACTACATCCCCAGTCGTGCCAGTGCACTCTCTGGACTCACTGCACTGCATCCCCAGTGGTGCCAGTGTACTCCCTGGACTCACTGCAGTGCATCCCCAGTGGTGCCAGTGTACTCTCTGGACTCACTGCACTGCATCCCCAGTGGTGCCAGTGCACTCTCTGGACTCACTGCAGTGCATCCCCAGTGGTGCCAGTGCACTCTCTGGACTCACTGCACTGCATCCCCAGTGGTGCCAGTGCACTCTCTGGACTCACTGCACTGCATCCCCAGTGGTGCCAGTGCACTCTCTGGACTCACTGCACTGCATCCCCAGTGGTGCCAGTGCACTCTCTGGACTCACTGCACTGCATCCCCAGTGGTGCCAGTGCACTCTCTGGACTCACTGCAGTGCATCCCCAGTGGTGCCAGTGCACTCTCTGGACTCACTGCAGTGCATCCCCAGTGGTGCCAGTGCACTCTCTGGACTCACTGCACTGCATCCCCAGTGGTGCCAGTGCACTCTCTGGAGTCACTGCACTGCATCCCCAGTGGTGCCAGTGCACTCTCTGGACTCACTGCACTGCATCCCCAGTGGTGCCAGTGCACTCTCTGGACTCACTGCACTGCATCCCCAGTGGTGCCAGTGCACTCTCTGGACTCACTGCACTGCATCCCCAGTGGTGCCAGTGCACTCTCTGGACTCACTGCACTGCATCCCCAGTGGTGCCAGTGCACTCTCTGGACTCACTGCAGTGCATCCCATTGGTGCCAGTGCACTCTCTGGACTCAGCTGCAGTGCATCCCCAGTGGTGCCAGTGCACTCTCTGGACTCACTGCACTGCATCCCCAGTGGTGCCAGTGCACTCTCTGGACTCACTGCACTGCATCCCCGGTGGTGCCAGTGCACTCTCTGGGGTCACTGCACTGCATCCCCACTGGTGCCAGTGCACTCTCTGGACTCACTGCACTGCATCCCCACTGGTGCCAGTGCACTCTCTGGACTCACTGCACTGCATCCCCAGTGGTGCCAGTGCACTCTCTGGACTCACTGGGGTGCATCCCCAGTGGTGCCAGTGCACTCTCTGGACTCACTGCACTGCATCCCCAGTGGTGCCAGTGCACTCTCTGGACTCACTGCACTGCATCCCCAGTGGTGCCAGTGCACTCGCTGGACTCACTGCACTGCATCCCCAGTTGTGCCAGTGCACTCTCTGAACTCACTGCACTGCATCCCCAGTGGTGCCAGTGCACTCTCTGGACTCACCGGAGTGCATCCCAGTGGTGCCAGTGCACTCTCTGGACTCACTGCACTGCATCCCCAGTGGTGCCAGTGCACTCTCTGGATTCACCGCAGTACATCTCCAGTGGTGCCAGTGCACTCTCTGGACTCACTGCACTGCATCCCCACTGGTGCCAGTACACTGTCTGGTGTCACTGCACTGCATCCCCAGTGGTGCCAGTGCACTCTCTGGACTCACTGCACTGCATCCCCACTGGTGCCAGTGCACTCTCTGGACTCACTGCACTGCATCCCCAGTGGTGCCAGTGCACTCTCTAGTCTCACTGCACTGCATCCCCAGTGCTGCAGAGCACTCCCTGGAGTCACTGCAGTGCATCTGCAGTGGTGCCAGTGCACTCTCTGGACTCACTGCACTGCATCCCCACTGGTGCCAGTGCACTCTCTGGACTCACTGCACTTTATCCCCAGTGCTGCCAGTGCACTCTCTGGATTCACTGCACTGCATCTCCACTGGTGCCAGTGCACTCTCTAGACTCACTGCACTGCATCCCCAGTGGTGCCAGCGCACTCTCTGGACTCACTGCACTGCATCTCCAGTGGTGCCAGTGCACTCTCTGGACTCACTGCACTGCATCCCCAGTGGTGCCAGTGCACTCTCTGGACTCACTGCACTGCATCCCCAGTGGTGCCTGTGCACTCTCTGTAGTCACTGCAGTGCATCCCCAGTGGTGCCAGTGCACTCTCTGGCCTCACTGCACTGCATCCCCAGTGGTGCCAGTGCACTCTCTGGACTCACTGCACTGCATCTCCAGTGGTGCCAGTGCACTCTCTGGACTCACTGCACTGCATCCCCAGTGGTGCCAGTGCACTCTCTGGACTCACTGCACTGCATCCCCACTGGTGCCAGTGTACTCTCTGTACTCACTGCACTGCATCCCCACTGGTGCCAGTGCTCTCTCTGGACTCACTTCACTGCTTCACCACTGGTGCCAGTGCACTCTCTGGACTCACTGCACTGCATCCCCAGTGGTGCCAGTGCACTCTCTGAACTCACTGCACTGCATCCCCAGTGGTGCCAGTGCACTCTCTGGACTCACTGCACTGCATCCCCAGTGGTGCCAGTGCACTCTCTGGACTCACTGCACTGCATCCCCACTGGTGCCAGTGCACTCTCTGGACACACTGCACTGCATCCCCAGTGGTGCCAGTGCACTCTCTGGACCCACTGCACTGCATCCCCAGTGGTGCCAGTGCACTCTCTGGAGTCACTGCACTGCATCCCCAGTGGTGCCAGTGCACTCTCTGGACTCACTGCACTGCATCCCCAGTGGTGCCAGTGCACTCTCTGGACTCACTGCATTGCATCCCCAGTGGTGCCAGTGCACTCTCTGGACTAACTGCACTGCATCCCCAGTGGTGACAGTGCACTCTCTGGACTCACTGCACTGCATCCCCAGTGGTTCCAGTGCACTCTCTGGACTCACTGCACTGCATCCCCACTGGTGCCAGTGCACTCTCTGGACTAACTGCACTGCATCCCCAGTGGTGCCAGTGCACTCTCTAGTCTCACTGCACTGCATCCCCAGTGGTGCAGAGCACTCCCTGGAGTCACTGCATTGCATCCCCAGTGGTGCCAGGGCACTCTCTGGACTCACTGCACTGCATCCCTAATGGTACCAGTGCACTCTCTGAACTCACTGCACTGCATCCCCAGTGGTGCCAGTGCACTCTCTGGACTCACTGCACTGCATCCCCAGTGGTGCCAGTGCACTCTCTGGACTCACTGCACTGCATCCCAATGGTGCCAGTGCACTCTCTGGACTCACTGCACTGCATCCCCACTGGTGCCAGTGCACTCTCTGGAGTCACTGCACTGCATCCCCAGTGGTGCCAGTGCACTCTCTGGACTCACTGCACTGCATCCCCAGTGGTGCCAGTGCACTCTCTGGACTCACTGCACTGCATCCCCAGTGGTGCCAGTGCACTCTCTGGACTCACTGCACTGCATCCCCACTGGTGCCAGTGCACTCTCTGGAGTCACTGCACTGCATCACCAGTGGTGCCAGTGCACTCTCTGGACTCACTGCTCTGCATCCCCAGTGGTGCCAGTGCACTCTCTGGACTCACTGCACTGCATCCCCAATGGTGCCAGTGCACTCTCTGGACTCACTGCACTGCATCCCCAGTGGTGCCAGTGCACTCTCTGGACTCACTGCACTGCATCCCCAGTGATGCCAGTGCACTCTCTGGACTCACTGCACTGCATCCCCAGTGGTGCCAGTGCACTCTCTGGACTCACTGCAGTGCATCCCCAAAGGTGCCAGTGCACTCTCTGGACTCACTGCACTGCATCCCCAGTGGTGCCAGTGCACTCTCTGGACCCACTGCACTGCATCCCCAATGGTGCCAGTGCACTCTCTGGACTCACTGCACTGCATCCCCAGTGGTGCCAGTGCACTCTCTGGACTCACTGCAGTGCATCCCCAGTGGTGCCAGTGCACTCTCTGGACTCACTGCACTGCATCCCCAGTGGTGCCAGTGCATTCTCTGGACTCACTGCACTCCATCCCCAGTGCTGCCAGTGCACTCTATGGACTCACTGCACTGCATCCCCAGTGGTGCCAGTGCACTCTCTGGACTCACTGCACTGCATCCCCAGTGTGCCAGTGCACTCTCTGGACTCACTGCACTGCATCCCCAGTGGTGCCAGTGCACTCTCTGGACTCACTGCACTGCATCCCCAGTGCTGCCAGTGCACTCTCTGGACTCACTGCACTGCATCCCCAGTGGTGCCAGTGCACTCTCTGGACTCACTGCACTGCATCCCCAGTGGTGCCAGTGCACTCTCTGGAGTCACTGCACTGCATCCCCAGTGGTGCCAGTGCACTCTCTGGAGTCACTGCACTGCATCCCCAGTGGTGCCAGTGCACTCTCTGGACTCACTGCACTGCTTCCCCACTGGTGCCAGTGCACTCTCTGGACTCACTGCACTGCATCCCCAATGTGCCAGTGCACTCTCTGGACTCACTGCACTGCATCCCCAGTGGTGCCAGTGCACTCTCTGGACTCACTGCACTGCATCCCCAGTGCTGCCAGTGCACTCTCTGGACTCACTGCACTGCATCCCCAGAGGTGCCAGTGCACTCTCTGGACTCACTGCAGTGCATCCCCAGTGGTGCCAGTGCACTCTCTGGACTCACTGCAGTGCATCCCCAGTGGTGCCAGTGCACTCTCTGGACTCACTGCACTGCATCCCCAGTGGTGCCAGTGCACTCTGTGGACTCACTGCACTGCATCCCCAGTGGTGCCAGTGCACTCTCTGGACTCACTGCACTGCATCCCCAGTGGTGCCAGTGCACTCTCTGGACTCACTGCATTGCATCCCCAGTGGTGCCAGTGCACTCTCTGGACACACTGCATATCATCCCCAAGGTGCCAGTGCACTCTCTGGACTCACTGCAGTGCATCCCCAGTGGTGCCAGTGCACTCTCTGGACTCACTGCATTGCATCCCCTGTGGTGCCAGTGCACTCTCTGGACACACTGCATATCATCCCCAAGGTGCCAGTGCACTCTCTGGACTCACTGCAGTGCATCCCCAGTGGTGCCAGTGCACTCTCTGGACTCACTGCACTGCATCCCCAGTGGTGCCAGTGCACTCTCTGGACTCACTGCACTGCATCCCCAGTGGTGCCAGTGCACTCTCTGGACTCACTGCACTGCATCCCCAGTGCTGCCAGTGCACTCTCTGGACTCACTGCACTGCATCCCCAGTGGTGCCAGTGCACTCTCTGGACTCACTGCACTGCATCCCCAGTGGTGCCAGTGCACTCTCTGGACTCACTGCACTGCATCCCCAGTGGTGCCAGTGCACTCTCTGGACTCACTGCACTGCATCCCAAGTGGTGCCAGTGCACTCTCTGGACTCACTGCACTGCATCCCCAGTGGTGCCAGTGCACTCTCTGGACTCACTGCACTGCATCCCCAGTGGTGCCAGTGCACTCTCTGGAGTCACTGCACTGCATCCCCAGTGGTGCCAGTGCACTCTCTGGACCCACGGCGCTGCATCCCCACTGGTGCCAGTGCACTCTCTGAGCTCACTGCACTGCATCCCCAGTGATGCCAGTGCAGTCTCTGGACTGACTGCACTGCATCCCCAGTGGTTCCAGTGCACTCTCTGGACTCACTGCACTGCATCCCCGGTGGTGCCAGTGCACTCTCTGGAGTCACTGCACTGCATCCCCACTGGTGCCAGTGCACTCTCTGGACTCACTGCACTGCATCCCCACTGGTGCCAGTGCACTCTCTGGACTCACTGCACTGCATCCCCAGTGGTGCCAGTGCACTCTCTGGACTCACGGGGTGCATCCCCAGTGGTGCCAGTGCACTCTCTGGACTCACTGCACTGCATCCCCAGTGGTGCCAGTGCACTCTCTGGACTCACTGCACTGCATCCCCAGTGGTGCCAGTGCACTCGCTGGACTCACTGCACTGCATCCCCAATGGTGCCAGTGCACTCTCTGGACTCACTGCACTGCATCCCCACTGGTGCCAGTGCACTCTCTGGAGTCACTGCACTGCATCACCAGTGGTGCCAGTGCACTCTCTGGACTCACTGCACTGCATCCCCAGTGGTGCCAGTGCACTCTCTGGACTCACTGCACTGCATCCCCAGTGGTGCCAGTGCACTCTCTGGACTCACTGCACTGCATCCCCACTGGTGCCAGTGCACTCTCTGGAGTCACTGCACTGCATCCCCAGTGGTGCCAGTGCACTCTCTGGACTCACTGCACTGCATCCCCAGTGGTGCCAGTGCACTCTCTGGACTCACTGCACTGCATCCCCAGTGGTGCCAGTGCACTCTCTGGACTCACTGCACTGCATCCCCAGTGGTGCCAGTGCACTCTCTGGACTCACTGCACTGCATCCCCAGTGATGCCAGTGCACTCTCTGGACTCACTGCACTGCATCCCCAGTGGTGCCAGTGCACTCTCTGGACTCACTGCAGTGCATCCCCAGTGGTGCCAGTGCACTCTCTGGACTCACTGCACTGCATCCCCAGTGGTGCCAGTGCACTCTCTGGACCCACTGCACTGCATCCCCAATGGTGCCAGTGCACTCTCTGGACTCACTGCACTGCATCCCCAGTGGTGCCAGTGCACTCTCTGGACTCACTGCACTGCATCCCCAGTGGTGCCAGTGCACTCTCTGGACTCACTGCACTGCATCCCCAGTGGTGCCAGTGCACTCTCTGGACTCACTGCACTGCATCCCCAGTGGTGCCAGTGCACTCTCTGGACTCACTGCACTGCATCCCCAATGTGCCAGTGCACTCTCTGGACTCACTGCACTGCATCCCCAGTGGTGCCAGTGCACTCTCTGGACTCACTGCACTGCATCCCCAGTGGTGCCAGTGCACTCTCTGGACTCACTGCACTGCATCCCCAGTGGTGCCAGTGCACTCTCTGGACTCACTGCACTGCATCCCCAGTGGTGCCAGTGCACTCTCTGGAGTCACTGCACTGCATCCCCAGTGGTGCCAGTGCACTCTCTGGAGTCACTGCACTGCATCCCCAGTGCTTCCAGTGCACTCTCTGGACTCACTGCACTGCATCCCCACTGGTGCCAGTGCACTCTCTGGACTCACTGCACTGCATCCCCAGTGGTGCCAGTGCACTCTCTGGACTCACTGCAGTGCATCCCCAGTGGTGCCAGTGCACTCTCTGGACTCACTGCACTGCATCCCCAGTGGTGCCAGTGCACTCTCTGGACTCACTGCATTGCATCCCCAGTGGTGCCAGTGCACTCTCTGGACACACTGCATGCATCCCCAAGGTGCCAGTGCACTCTCTGGACTCACTGCAGTGCATCCCCAGTGGTGCCAGTGCACTCTCTGGACTCACTGCATTGCATCCCCTGTGGTGCCAGTGCACTCTCTGGACACACTGCATATCATCCCCAAGGTGCCAGTGCACTCTCTGGACTCACTGCAGTGCATCCCCAGTGGTGCCAGTGCACTCTCTGGACTCACTGCACTGCATCCCCAGTGGTGCCAGTGCACTCTCTGGACTCACTGCACTGCATCCCCAGTGGTGCCAGTGCACTCTCTGGACTCACTGCACTGCATCCCCAGTGCTGCCAGTGCACTCTATGGACTCACTGCACTGCATCCCCAGTGGTGCCAGTGCACTCTCTGGACTCACTGCACTGCATCCCCAATGTGCCAGTGCACTCTCTGGACTCACTGCACTGCATCCCCAGTGGTGCCAGTGCACTCTCTGGACTCACTGCACTGCATCCCCAGTGCTGCCAGTGCACTCTCTGGACTCACTGCACTGCATCCCCAGTGGTGCCAGTGCACTCTCTGGACTCACTGCACTGCATCCCCAGTGGTGCCAGTGCACTCTCTGGACTCACTGCACTGCATCCCCAGTGGTGCCAGTGCACTCTCTGGAGTCACTGCACTGCTTCCCCAGTGCTGCCAGTGCACTCTCTGGACTCACTGCACTGCATCCCCACTGGTGCCAGTGCACTCTCTGGGACTCACTGCACTGCATCCCCAGTGGTGCCAGTGCACTCTCTGGAGTCACTGCACTGCATCCCCAGTGGTGCCAGTGCACTCTCTGGACTCACTGCACTGCATCCCCAGTGGTGCCAGTGCACTCTCTGGACTCACTGCACTGCATCCCCAGTGGTGTCAGTGCACTCTCTGGACTCACTGCACTGCATCCCCACTGGTGCCAGTGCACTCTCTGGACTCACTGCACTGCATCCCCAGTGGTGCCAGTGCACTCTCTGGACTCACTGCGCTGCATCCCACTGGTGCCAGTGCACTCTCTGGACTCACTGCACTGCATCCCCAGTGGTGCCAGTGCACTCTCTGGACTCACTGCACTGCATCCCCAATGTGCCAGTGCACTCTCTGGACTCACTGCACTGCATCCCCAGTGGTGCCAGTGCACTCTCTGGACTCACTGCACTGCATCCCCAGTGCTGCCAGTGCACTCTCTGGACTCACTGCACTGCATCCCCAGTGGTGCCAGTGCACTCTCTGGACTCACTGCACTGCATCCCCAGTGGTGCCAGTGCACTCTCTGGAGTCACTGCACTGCATCCCCAGTGGTGCCAGTGCACACTCTGGAGTCACTGCACTGCTTCCCCAGTGCTTCCAGTGCACGCTCTGGACTCACTGCACTTCTTCCCCACTGGTGCCAGTGCACTCTCTGGACTCACTGCACTGCATCCCCAATGTGCCAGTGCACTCTCTGGACTCACTGCACTGCATCCCCAGTGGTGCCAGTGCACTCTCTGGACTCACTGCACTGCATCCCCAGTGCTGCCAGTGCACTCTCTGGACTCACTGCACTGCATCCCCAGAGGTGCCAGTGCACTCTCTGGACTCACTGCAGTGCATCCCCAGTGGTGCCAGTGCACTCTCTGGACTCACTGCAGTGCATCCCCAGTGGTGCCAGTGCACTCTCTGGACTCACTGCACTGCATCCCCAGTGGTGCCAGTGCACTCTGTGGACTCACTGCACTGCATCCCCAGTGGTGCCAGTGCACTCTCTGGACTCACTGCACTGCATCCCCAGTGGTGCCAGTGCACTCTCTGGACTCACTGCATTGCATCCCCAGTGGTGCCAGTGCACTCTCTGGACACACTGCATATCATCCCCAAGGTGCCAGTGCACTCTCTGGACTCACTGCAGTGCATCCCCAGTGGTGCCAGTGCACTCTCTGGACTCACTGCATTGCATCCCCTGTGGTGCCAGTGCACTCTCTGGACACACTGCATATCATCCCCAAGGTGCCAGTGCACTCTCTGGACTCACTGCAGTGCATCCCCAGTGGTGCCTGTGCACTCTATGGACTCACTGCACTGCATCCCCGGTGGTTCCAGTGTACTCTCTGGACTCACTGCAGTGCATCCCCAGTGGTGCCAGTGCACTCTCTAGAGTCACTGCAGTGCATCCCCAGTGGTGCCAGTGCACTCTCTGGACTCACTGCAGTGCATCCCCAGTGGTGCCAGTGCACTCTCTGGACTCACTGCACTGCATCCCCACTGGTGTCAGTGCACTCTCTGGACTCACTGCTCTGCATCCCCAGTGGTGCCACTGCACTCTCTGGACTCACTGCAGTGCATCCCCAGTGGTGCCAGTGCACTCTCTGGACTCACTGCACTGCATCCCCAGTGGTGCCAGTGCACTCTCTGGACTCACTGCACTGCATCCCCAGTGGTGCCAGTGCACTCTATGGACTCACTGCACTGCATCCCCGGTGGTGCCAGTGTACTCTCTGGACTCACTGCACTGCATCCCCAGTGGTGCCAGTGCACTCTCTAGAGACACTTCAGTGCATCCCCAGTGGTGCCAGTGCACTCTCTGGACTCACTGCAGTGCATCCCCACTGGTGTCAGTGCACTCTCTGGACCCACTGCACTGCATCCCCACTGGTGCCAGTGACCTCCCTGGACTCACTGCACTGCATCCCCAGTGGTGCCAGTGCACTCTCTGGACGCACGGCGCTGCATCCCCACTGGTGCCAGTGCACTCTCTGAGCTCACTGCACTGCATCCCCAGTGATGCCAGTGCAGTCTCTGGACTGACTGCACTGCATCCCCAGTGGTTCCAGTGCACTCTCTGGACTCACTGCACTGCATCCCCGGTGGTGCCAGTGCACTCTCTGGGGTCACTGCACTGCATCCCCACTGGTGCCAGTGCACTCTCTGGACTCACTGCACTGCATCCCCACTGGTGCCAGTGCACTCTCTGGACTCACTGCACTGCATCCCCAGTGGTGCCAGTGCACTCTCTGGAGTCACTGCACTGCATCCCCAGTGGTGCCAGTGCACTCTCTGGACCCACTGCACTGCATCCCCAGTGGTGCCAGTGCACTCTCTGCACTCACTGCACTGCATCCCCAGTGGTGCCAGTGCACTCGCTGGACTCACTGCACTGCATCCCCACTGGTGCCAGTGCACTCTCTGGACTCACTGCACTGCATCCCCAGTGGTGCCAGTGCACTCTCTGGACTCACCGGAGTGCATCCCAGTGGTGCCAGTGCACTCTCTGGACTCACTTCACTGCATCCCCAGTGGTGCCAGTGCACTCTCTGGATTCACCGCAGTACATCTCCAGTGGTGCCAGTGCACTCTCTGGACTCACTGCACTGCATCCCCACTGGTGCCAGTACACTGTCTGGTGTCACTGCACTGCATCCCCAGTGGTGCCAGTGCACTCTCTGGACTCACTGCACTGCATCCCCACTGGTGCCAGTGCACTCTCTGGACTCACTGCACTGCATCCCCAGTGGTGCCAGTGCACTCTCTGGACCCACTGCACCGCATCACCACTGGTGCCAGTGCACTCTATGGACTCACTGCAGTGCATCCCCACTGGTGCCAGTGTACTCTCTGGAGTCACTGCATTGCATCAGCACTGGTGCCAGTGCACTCTCTGGACTCACTGCACTGCATCCCCAGTGGTGCCAGTGCACTCTCTAGTCTCACTGCACTGCATCCCCAGTGGTGCAGAGCACTCCCTGGAGTCACTGCAGTGCATCTCCAGTGGTGCCAGTGCACTCTCTGGATTCACTGCACTGCATCTCCACTGGTGCCAGTGCACTCTCTAGACTCACTGCACTGCATCCCCAGTGGTGCCAGCGCACTCTCTGGACTCACTGCACTGCATCTCCAGTGGTGCCAGTGCACGCTCTGGACTCACTGCACTGCATCCCCACTGGTGCCAGTGCACTCTCTGGACCAACTGCACTGCATCCCCAGTGGTGCCAGTACACTCTCTGTAGTCACTGCAGTGCATCCCCAGTGGTGCCAGTGCACTCTCTGGACTCACTGCACTGCATCTCCAGTGGTGCCAGTGCACTCTCTGGACTCACTGCACTGCATCCACAGTGGTGCCAGTGCACTCTCTGGACTCACTGCACTGCATCCCCAGTGGTGCCAGTGTACTCTCTGTACTCACTGCACTGCATCCCCACTGGTGCCAGTGCTCTCTCTGGACTCACTTCACTGCTTCACCACTGGTGCCAGTGCACTCTCTGGACTCACTGCACTGCATCCCCAGTGGTGCCAGTGCACTCTCTGAACTCACTGCACTGCATCCCCAGTGGTGCCAGTGCACTCTCTGGACTCACTGCACTGCATCCCCAGTGGTGCCAGTGCACTCTCTGGACTCACTGCACTGCATCCCCACTGGTGCCAGTGCACTCTCTGGACACACTGCACTGCATCCCCAGTGGTGCCAGTGCACTCTCTGGACCCACTGCACTGCATCCCCTCTGGTGCCAGTGCACTCTCTGGAGTCACTGCACTGCATCCCCAGTGGTGCCAGTGCACTCTCTGGACTCACTGCACTGCATCCCCAGTGGTGCCAGTGCACTCTCTGGACTCACTGCAGTGCATCCCCAGTGGTGCCAGTGCACTCTCTGGACTCACTGCACTGCATCCCCAGTGGTGCCAGTGCACTCTCTGGACTCACTGCACTGCATCCCCACTGGTGCCAGTGCACTCTCTGGACTAACTGCACTGCATCCCCAGTGGTGCCAGTGCACTCTCTAGTCTCACTGCACTGCATCCCCAGTGGTGCAGAGCACTCCCTGGAGTCACTGCAGTGCATCCCCAGTGGTGCCAGTGCACTCTCTGGACCCACTGCACTGCATCCCCCGTGGTGCCAGTGCATTCTCTGGACTCACTGCACTGCATCCCTAATGGTACCAGTGCACTCTCTGAACTCACTGCACTGCATCCCCAGTGGTGCCAGTGCACTCTCTGGACTCACTGCACTGCATCCCCAGTGGTGCCAGTGCACTCTCTGGACTCACTGCACTGCATCTCCAGTGGTGCCAGTGCACTCTCTGGACTCACTGCACTGCATCCCCAGTGGTGCCAGTGCACTCTCTGGACTCACTGCACTGCATCTCCAGTGGTGCCAGTGTACTCTCTGTACTCACTGCACTGCATCCCCAGTGGTGCCAGTGCTCTCTCTGGACTCACTTCACTGCTTCACCACTGGTGCCAGTGCACTCTCTGGACTCACTGCACTGCATCCCCAGTGGTGCCAGTGCACTCTCTGGACTCACTGCACTGCATCACCAGTGGTGCCAGTGCACTCTCTGGACTCACTGCTCTGCATCCCCAGTGGTGCCAGTGCACTCTCTGGACCCACTGCACCGCATCCCCAATGGTGCCAGTGCACTCTCTGGACTCACTGCACTGCATCCCCAGTGGTGCCAGTGCACTCTCTGGACTCACTGCAGTGCATCCCCAGTGATGCCAGTGCACTCTCTGGACTCACTGCACTGCATCCCCAGTGGTGCCAGTGCACTCTCTGGACTCACTGCAGTGCATCCCCAATGGTGCCAGTGCACTCTCTGGACTCACTGCACTGCATCCCCAGTGGTGCCAGTGCACTCTCTGGACCCACAGCACTGCATCCCCAATGGTGCCAGTGCACTCTCTGGACTCACTGCACTGCATCCCCAGTGGTGCCAGTGCACTCCCTGGAGTCACTGCACTGCATCCCCAGTGGTGCCAGTGCACTCTCTGGACTCACTGCACTGCATCCCCAGTGGTGCCAGTGCACTCTCTAGTCTCACTGCACTGCATCCCCAGTGGTGCAGAGCACTCCCTGGAGTCACTGCAGTGCATCTCCAGTGGTGCCAGTGCACTCTCTGGATTCACTGCACTGCATCTCCACTGGTGCCAGTGCACTCTCTAGACTCACTGCACTGCATCCCCAGTGGTGCCAGCGCACTCTCTGGACTCACTGCACTGCATCTCCAGTGGTGCCAGTGCACGCTCTGGACTCACTGCACTGCATCCCCACTGGTGCCAGTGCACTCTCTGGACCAACTGCACTGCATCCCCAGTGGTGCCAGTGCACTCTCTGTAGTCACTGCAGTGCATCCCCAGTGGTGCCAGTGCACTCTCTGGACTCACTGCACTGCATCTCCAGTGGTGCCAGTGCACTCTCTGGACTCACTGCACTGCATCCACAGTGGTGCCAGTGCACTCTCTGGACTCACTGCACTGCATCCCCAGTGGTGCCAGTGTACTCTCTGTACTCACTGCACTGCATCCCCACTGGTGCCAGTGCTCTCTCTGGACTCACTTCACTGCTTCACCACTGGTGCCAGTGCACTCTCTGGACTCACTGCACTGCATCCCCAGTGGTGCCAGTGCACTCTCTGAACTCACTGCACTGCATCCCCAGTGGTGCCAGTGCACTCTCTGGACTCACTGCACTGCATCCCCAGTGGTGCCAGTGCACTCTCTGGACTCACTGCACTGCATCCCCACTGGTGCCAGTGCACTCTCTGGACACACTGCACTGCATCCCCAGTGGTGCCAGTGCACTCTCTGGACCCACTGCACTGCATCCCCTCTGGTGCCAGTGCACTCTCTGGAGTCACTGCACTGCATCCCCAGTGGTGCCAGTGCACTCTCTGGACTCACTGCACTGCATCCCCAGTGGTGCCAGTGCACTCTCTGGACTCACTGCAGTGCATCCCCAGTGGTGCCAGTGCACTCTCTGGACTCACTGCACTGCATCCCCAGTGGTGCCAGTGCACTCTCTGGACTCACTGCACTGCATCCCCACTGGTGCCAGTGCACTCTCTGGACTAACTGCACTGCATCCCCAGTGGTGCCAGTGCACTCTCTAGTCTCACTGCAGTGCATCCCCAGTGGTGCCAGTGCACTCTCTGGACCCACTGCACTGCATCCCCCGTGGTGCCAGTGCATTCTCTGGACTCACTGCACTGCATCCCTAATGGTACCAGTGCACTCTCTGAACTCACTGCACTGCATCCCCAGTGGTGCCAGTGCACTCTCTGGACTCACTGCACTGCATCCCCAGTGGTGCCAGTGCACTCTCTGGACTCACTGCACTGCATCTCCAGTGGTGCCAGTGCACTCTCTGGACTCACTGCACTGCATCCCCAGTGGTGCCAGTGCACTCTCTGGACTCACTGCACTGCATCCCCAGTGGTGCCAGTGTACTCTCTGTACTCACTGCACTGCATCCCCAGTGGTGCCAGTGCTCTCTCTGGACTCACTTCACTGCTTCACCACTGGTGCCACTGCACTCTCTGGACTCACTGCACTGCATCCCCAGTGGTGCCAGTGCACTCTCTGAACTCACTGCACTGCATCACCAGTGGTGCCAGTGCACTCTCTGGACTCACTGCTCTGCATCCCCAGTGGTGCCAGTGCACTCTCTGGACCCACTGCACCGCATCCCCAATGGTGCCAGTGCACTCTCTGGACTCACTGCACTGCATCCCCAGTGGTGCCAGTGCACTCTCTGGACTCACTGCAGTGCATCCCCAGTGATGCCAGTGCACTCTCTGGACTCACTGCACTGCATCCCCAGTGGTGCCAGTGCACTCTCTGGACTCACTGCAGTGCATCCCCAATGGTGCCAGTGCACTCTCTGGACTCACTGCACTGCATCCCCAGTGGTGCCAGTGCACTCTCTGGACCCACAGCACTGCATCCCCAATGGTGCCAGTGCACTCTCTGGACTCACTGCACTGCATCCCCAGTGGTGCCAGTGCACTCCCTGGAGTCACTGCACTGCATCCCCAGTGGTGCCAGTGCACTCTCTGGACTCACTGCACTGCATCCCCAGTGGTGCCAGTGCATTCTCTGGACTCACTGCACTCCATCCCCAGTGCTGCCAGTGCACTCTATGGACTCACTGCACTGCATCCCCAGTGGTGCCAGTGCACTCTCTGGACTCACTGCACTGCATCCCAAGTGCTGCCAGTGCACTCTCTGGACTCACTGCACTGCATCCCCAGTGGTGCCAGTGCACTCTCTGGACTCACTGCACTGCATCCCCAGTGGTGCCAGTGCACTCTCTGGAGTCACTGCACTGCATCCCCAGTGGTGCCAGTGCACACACTGGAGTCACTGCACTGCTTCCCCAGTGCTTCCAGTGCACGCTCTGGACTCACTGCACTTCTTCCCCACTGGTGCCAGTGCACTCTTGGGACTCACTGCACTGCATCCCCAGTGGTGCCAGTGCACTCCCTGGAGTCACTGCACTGCATCCCCAGTGGTGCCAGTGCACTCTCTGGACTCACTGCACTCCATCCCCAGTGGTGCCAGTGCACTCTCTGGACTCACTGCACTGCATCCCCACTGGTGTCAGTGCACTCTCTGGACCCACTGCACTGCATCCCCACTGGTGCCAGTGAACTCTCTGGACTCACTGCACTGCATCCCCAGTGGTGCCAGTGCACTCTCTGGACCCACGGCGCTGCATCCCCACTGGTGCCAGTGCACTCTCTGAGCTCACTGCACTGCATCCCCAGTGATGCCAGTGCAGTCTCTGGACTGACTGCACTGCATCACCAGTGGTTCCAGTGCACTCTCTGGACTCACTGCACTGCATCCCCGGTGGTGCCAGTGCACTCTCTGGAGTCACTGCACTGCATCCCCACTGGTGCCAGTGCACTCTCTGGACTCACTGCACTGCATCCCCAAGGTGCCAGTGCACTCTCTGGACTCACTGCACTGCATCCCCAGTGGTGCCAGTGCACTCTCTGGACTCAACGGGGTGCATCCCCAGTGGTGCCAGTGCACTCTCTGGACCCACTGCACTGCATCCCCAGTGGTGCCAGTGCACTCTCTGGACTCACTGCACTGCATCCCCAGTGGTGCCAGTGCACTCGCTGGACTCACTGCACTGCATCCCCACTGGTGCCAGTGCACTCTCTGGACTCACTGCACTGCATCCCCAGTGGTGCCAGTGCACTCTCTGGACTCACCGGAGTGCATCCCAGTGGTGCCAGTGCACTCTCTGGACTCACTGCACTGCATCCCCAGTGGTGCCAGTGCACTCTCTGGATTCACCGCAGTACTTCTCCAGTGGTGCCAGTGCACTCTCTGGACTCACTAGAGAGCATCCCCAGTGGTGCCAGTGCACTCTCTGTAGTCACTGCAGTGCATCCCCAGTGGTGCCAGTGCACTCTAAGGACTCACTGCACTGCATCCCCAGTGGTGCCAGTGCACTCTCTGGAGTCACTGCACTGCATCCCCAGTGGTGCCAGTGCACTCTCTGGACTCACTGTACTACATCACCAGTCGTGCCAGTGCACTCTCTGGACTCACTGCACTGCATCCCCAGTGGTGCCAGTGTACTCCCTGGACTCACTGCAGTGCATCCCCAGTGGTGCCAGTGTACTCTCTGCACTCACTGCAGTGCATCCCCAGTGGTGCCAGTGTACTCTCTGCACTCACTGCAGTGCATCCCCAGTGGTGCCAGTGCACTCTCTGGACTCACTGCACTGCATCCCCAGTGGTGCCACTGCACTCTCTGGACTCACTGCACTGCATCCCCAGTGGTGTCAGTGCACTCTCTGGACTCACTGCACTACAACCCCAAGGTGCCAGTGCACTCTCTGGACTCACTGCACTGCATCCCCAGTGGTGCCAGTGCACTCTCTGGACTCACTGCATTGCATCCCCAGTGGTGCCAGTGCACTCTCTGGACTCACTGCAGTGCATCCCCACTGGTGCCAGTGCACTCTCTGGACTCACTGCACTGCATCCCCAAGGTGCCAGTGCACTCTCTGGACTCACTGCACTGCATCCCCACTGGTGCGAGTGCACTCTCTGGACTCACTGCAGTGCATCCCCAGTGGTGCCAGTGCACTCTCTGGAGTCACTGCACTGCATTCCCTAGTGGTGCCAGTGCACTCTCTGGACTCACTGCACTGCATCCCCAGTGGTGCCACTGCACTCTCTGGACTCACTGCAGTGCATCCCCAGTGGTGCCAGTGCACTCTCTGGACTCACTGCACTACAACCCCAAGGTGCCAGTGCACTCTCTGGACTCACTGCACTGCATCCCCAGTGGTGCCAGTGCACTCTCTGGACTCACTGCAGTGCATCCCCAGTGGTGCCAGTGCACTCTCTGGACTCACTGCAGTGCATCCCCAGTGGTGCCAGTGCACTCTCTGGAGTCACTGCACTGCGTCCCCAGTGGTGCCAGTGCACTCTCTGGACTCACTGCACTGCATCCCCAGTGGTGCCAGTGCACTCTCTGGACTCACTGCACTACAACCCCAATGTGCCAGTGCACTCCCTGGACTCACTGCACTGCATCCCCAGTGGTGCCAGTGCACTCTCTGGACTCACTGCACTGCATCCCCAGTGGTGCCAGTGCACTCTCTGGACTAACTGCAGTGCATCCCCAGTGGTGCCAGTGCACTCTCTGGACTCACTGCACTGCATCCCCAGTGGTGCCAGTGCACTCTCTAGAGTCACTGCAGTGCATCCCCAGTGGTGCCAGTGCACTCTCTGGACTCACTGCAGTGCATCCCCAGTGGTGCCAGTGCACTCTCTGGACTCACTGCACTGCATCCCCAGTGGTGCCAGTGCACTCTCTGGACTCACTGCACTGCATCCCCAGTGGTGCCAGTGCACTCTCTGGACTCACTGCACTGCATCCCCAATGGTGCCAGTGCACTCTCTGGAGTCACTGCAATGCATCCCCAATGGTGCCAGTGCACTCTCTGGACTCACTGCACTGCATCCCCAGTGGTGCCAGTGCACTCTCTGGACTCACTGCACTGCATCCCCAGTGGTGCCAGTGCACTCTCTGGAGTCACTGCACTGCATCCCCAGTGGTGCCAGTGCACACACTGGAGTCACTGCACTGCTTCCCCAGTGCTTCCAGTGCACGCTCTGGACTCACTGCACTTCTTCCCCACTGGTGCCAGTGCACTCTTGGGACTCACTGCACTGCATCCCCAGTGGTGCCAGTGCACTCCCTGGAGTCACTGCACTGCATCCCCAGTGGTGCCAGTGCACTCTCTGGACTCACTGCACTCCATCCCCAGTGGTGCCAGTGCACTCTCTGGACTCACTGCACTGCATCCCCACTGGTGTCAGTGCACTCTCTGGACCCACTGCACTGCATCCCCACTGGTGCCAGTGAACTCTCTGGACTCACTGCACTGCATCCCCAGTGGTGCCAGTGCACTCTCTGGACCCACGGCGCTGCATCCCCACTGGTGCCAGTGCACTCTCTGAGCTCACTGCACTGCATCCCCAGTGATGCCAGTGCAGTCTCTGGACTGACTGCACTGCATCCCCAGTGGTTCCAGTGCACTCTCTGGACTCACTGCACTGCATCCCCGGTGGTGCCAGTGCACTCTCTGGAGTCACTGCACTGCATCCCCACTGGTGCCAGTGCACTCTCTGGACTCACTGCACTGCATCCCCAAGGTGCCAGTGCACTCTCTGGACTCACTGCACTGCATCCCCAGTGGTGCCAGTGCACTCTCTGGACTCAACTGGGGTGCATCCCCAGTGGTGCCAGTGCACTCTCTGGACCCACTGCACTGCATCCCCAGTGGTGCCAGTGCACTCTCTGGACTCACTGCACTGCATCCCCAGTGGTGCCAGTGCACTCGCTGGACTCACTGCACTGCATCCCCAGTGGTGCCAGTGCACTCTCTGGACTCACTGCACTGCATCCCCAGTGGTGCCAGTGCACTCTCTGGACTCACCGGAGTGCATCCCAGTGGTGCCAGTGCACTCTCTGGACTCACTGCACTGCATCCCCTGTGGTGCCAGTGCACTCTCTGGATTCACCGCAGTACTTCTCCAGTGGTGCCAGTGCACTCTCTGGACTCACTAGAGAGCATCCCCAGTGGTGCCAGTGCACTCTCTGTAGTCACTGCAGTGCATCCCCAGTGGTGCCAGTGCACTCTAAGGACTCACTGCACTGCATCCCCAGTGGTGCCAGTGCACTCTCTGGAGTCACTGCACTGCATCCCCAGTGGTGCCAGTGCACTCTCTGGACTCACTGTACTACATCACCAGTCGTGCCAGTGCACTCTCTGGACTCACTGCACTGCATCCCCAGTGGTGCCAGTGTACTCCCTGGACTCACTGCAGTGCATCCCCAGTGGTGCCAGTGTACTCTCTGCACTCACTGCAGTGCATCCCCAGTGGTGCCAGTGTACTCTCTGCACTCACTGCAGTGCATCCCCAGTGGTGCCAGTGCACTCTCTGGACTCACTGCACTGCATCCCCTGTGGTGCCACTGCACTCTCTGGACTCACTGCACTGCATCCCCAGTGGTGTCAGTGCACTCTCTGGACTCACTGCACTACAACCCCAAGGTGCCAGTGCACTCTCTGGACTCACTGCACTGCATCCCCAGTGGTGCCAGTGCACTCTGTGGACTCACTGCATTGCATCCCCAGTGGTGCCAGTGCACTCTCTGGACTCACTGCAGTGCATCCCCACTGGTGCCAGTGCACTCTCTGGACTCACTGCACTGCATCCCCAAGGTGCCAGTGCACTCTCTGGACTCACTGCACTGCATCCCCACTGGTGCGAGTGCACTCTCTGGACTCACTGCAGTGCATCCCCAGTGGTGCCAGTGCACTCTCTGGAGTCACTGCACTGCATTCCCTAGTGGTGCCAGTGCACTCTCTGGACTCACTGCACTGCATCCCCAGTGGTGCCACTGCACTCTCTGGACTCACTGCAGTGCATCCCCAGTGGTGCCAGTGCACTCTCTGGACTCACTGCACTACTACCCCAAGGTGCCAGTGCACTCTCTGGACTCACTGCACTGCATCCCCAGTGGTGCCAGTGCACTCTCTGGACTCACTGCAGTGCATCCCCAGTGGTGCCAGTGCACTCTCTGGACTCACTGCAGTGCATCCCCAGTGGTGCCAGTGCACTCTCTGGAGTCACTGCACTGCGTCCCCAGTGGTGCCACTGCACTCTCTGGACTCACTGCACTGCATCCCCAGTGGTGCCAGTGCACTCTCTGGACTCACTGCACTACAACCCCAATGTGCCAGTGCACTCCCTGGACTCACTGCACTGCATCCCCAGTGGTGCCAGTGCACTCTCTGGACTCACTGCACTGCATCCCCAGTGGTGCCAGTGCACTCTCTGGACTAACTGCAGTGCATCCCCAGTGGTGCCAGTGCACTCTCTGGACTCACTGCACTGCATCCCCAGTGGTGCCAGTGCACTCTCTAGAGTCACTGCAGTGCATCCCCAGTGGTGCCAGTGCACTCTCTGGACTCACTGCAGTGCATCCCCAGTGGTGCCAGTGCACTCTGTGGACTCACTGCACTGCATCCCCAGTGGTGCCAGTGCACTCTCTGGACTCACTGCACTGCATCCCCAGTGGTGCCAGTGCTCTCTCTGGACTCACTGCACTGCATCACCAATGGTGCCTGTGCATTCTCTGGAGTCACTGCAATGCATCCCCAATGGTGCCAGTGCACTCTCTGGACTCACTGCACTGCATCCCCAGTGGTGCCTGTGCAGTCTCCGGACTCACTGCACTGCATCCCCAGTGGTGCCAGTGCAATCTCTGGACTCACTGTAGTGCATCTCCATTGGTGCAAGTGCACTCTCTGGACTCAGCGCAGTGCAGCCCCAGTGATGCCAGTGCAGTCTCTGGACTGACTGCACTGCATCCCCAGTGGTTCCAGTGCACTCTCTGGACTCACTGCACTGCATCCCCGGTGGTGCCAGTGCACTCTCTGGGGTCACTGCACTGCATCCCCACTGGTGCCAGTGCACTCTCTGGACTCACTGCACTGCATCCCCACTGGTGCCAGTGCACTCTCTGGAGTCACTGCACTGCATCCCCAGTGGTGCCAGTGCACTCTCTGGAGTCACTGCAGTGCATCCCCAGTGGTGCCAGTGCACTCTCTGGACCCACTGCACTGCATCCCCAGTGGTGCCAGTGCACTCTCTGGACTCACTGCACTGCATCCCCAGTGGTGCCAGTGCACTCGCTGGACTCACTGCACTGCATCCCCAGTTGTGCCAGTGCACTCTCTGGACTCACTGCACTGCATCTCCAGTGGTGCCAGTGCACTCTCTGGACTCACCGGAGTGCATCCCAGTTGTGCCAGTGCACTCTCTGGACTCACTGCACTGCATCCCCAGTGGTGCCAGTGCACTCTCTGGATTCACCGCAGTACATCTCCAGTGGTGCCAGTGCACTCTCTGGACTCACTGCACTGCATCCCCACTGGTGCCAGTACACTGTCTGGTGTCACTGCACTGCATCCCCAGTGGTGCCAGTGCACTCTCTGGACTCACTGCACTGCATACCCACTGGTGCCAGTGCACTCTCTGGACTCACTGCACTGCATCCCCAGTGGTGCCAGTGCACTCTCTGGACTCACTGCACCGCATCACCACTGGTGCCACTGCACTCTCTGGACTCACTGCACTGCATCCCCAGTGGTGCCAGTGTACTCTCTGGAGTCACTGCATTGCATCCGCACTGGTGCCAGTGCACTCTCTGGACTCACTGCACTGCATCCCCAGTGGTGCCAGTGCACTCTCTAGTCTCACTGCACTGCATCCCCAGTGCTGCAGAGCACTCCCTGGAGTCACTGCAGTGCATCTGCAGTGGTGCCAGTGCACTCTCTGGATTCACTGCACTGCATCTCCACTGGTGCCAGTGCACTCTCTGGACTCACTGCACTGCATCCCCAGTGCTGCCAGTGCACTCTCTGGATTCACTGCACTGCATCTCCACTGGTGCCAGTGCACTCTCTAGACTCACTGCACTGTATCCCCAGTGGTGCCAGCGCACTCTCTGGACTCACTGCACTGCATCTCCAGTGGTGCCAGTGCACTCTCTGGACTCACTGCACTGCATCCCCAGTGGTGCCAGTGCACTCTCTGGAGTCACTGCACTGCATCCCCAGTGGTGCCAGTGCACTCTCTGTAGTCACTGCAGTGCATCCCCAGTGGTGCCAGTGCACTCTCTGGCCTCACTGCACTGCATCCCCAGTGGTGCCAGTGCACTCTCTGGACTCACTGCACTGCATCCCCAGTGGTGCCAGTGCACTCTCTGGACTCACTGCACTGCATCCCCAGTGGTGCCAGTGCACTCTCTGGACTCACTGCACTGCATCCCCAGTGGTGCCAGTGCACTCTCTGTACTCACTGCACTGCATCCCCACTGGTGCCAGTGCACTCTCTGGACTCACTGCACTGCATCCCCAGTGGTGCCAGTGCACTCTCTGGACACACTGCACTGCATCCCCAGTGGTGCCAGTGCACTCTCTGGACCCACTGCACTGCATCCCCAGTGGTGCCAGTGCACTCTCTGGAGTCACTGCACTGCATCCCCAGTGGTGCCAGTGCACTCTCTGGACTCACTGCACTGCATCCCCAGTGGTGCCAGTGCACTCTCTGGACTCACTGCACTGCATCCCCAGTGGTGCCAGTGCACTCTCTGGACTAACTGCACTGCATCCCCAGTGGTGCCAGTGCACTCTCTGGACTCACTGCACTGCATCCCCAGTGGTGCCAGTGCACTCTCTGGACTCACTGCACTGCATCCCCACTGGTGCCAGTGCACTCTCTGGACTCACTGCACTGCATCCCCAGTGGTGCCAGTGCACTCTCTAGTCTCACTGCACTGCATCCCCAGTGGTGCAGAGCACTCCCTGGAGTCACTGCAGTGCATCCCCAGTGGTGCCAGGGCACTCTCTGGACTCACTGCACTGCATCCCCAGTGGTGCCAGTGCACTCTCTGGACCCACTGCACTGCATCCCCAGTGGTGCCAGTGCACTCTCTGGACTCACTGCACTGCATCTCCAGTGGTGCCAGTGCACTCTCTGAACTCACTGCACTGCATCCCCAGTGGTGCCAGTGCACTCTCTGGACTCACTGCACTGCATCCCCAGTGGTGCCAGTGCACTCTCTGGACTCACTGCACTGCATCCCCAGGTGCCAGTGCACTCTCTGGACTCACTGCACTGCATCCCCACTGGTGCCAGTGCACTCTCTGGAGTCACTGCACTGCATCCCAGTGGTGCCAGTGCACTCTCTGGACTCACTGCACTGCATCCCCAGTGGTGCCAGTGCACTCTCTGGACTCACTGCACTGCATCCCCAGTGGTGCCAGTGCACTCTCTGGACTCACTGCACTGCATCCCCACTGGTGCCAGTGCACTCTCTGGACTCACTGCACTGCATCCCCAGTGGTGCCAGTGCACTCTCTGGACTCACTGCTCTGCATCCCCAGTGGTGCCAGTGCACTCTCTGGACCCACTGCACTGCATCCCCAGTGGTGCCAGTGCACTCTCTGGACTCACTGCACTGCATCCCCAGTGATGCCAGTGCACTCTCTGGACTCACTGCACTGCATCCCCAGTGGTGCCAGTGCACTCTCTGGACTCACTGCAGTGCATCCCCAAAGGTGCCAGTGCACTCTCTGGACTCACTGCACTGCATCCCCAGTGGTGCCAGTGCACTCTCTGGACCCACTGCACTGCATCCCCAATGGTGCCAGTGCACTCTCTGGACTCACTGCACTGCATCCCCAGTGGTGCCAGTGCACTCTCTGGACTCACTGCACTGCATCCCCAGTGGTGCCAGTGCATTCTCTGGACTCACTGCACTCCATCCCCAGTGCTGCCAGTGCACTCTATGGACTCACTGCACTGCATCCCCAGTGGTGCCAGTGCACTCTCTGGACTCACTGCACTGCATCCCCAATGTGCCAGTGCACTCTCTGGACTCACTGCACTGCATCCCCAGTGGTGCCAGTGCACTCTCTGGACTCACTGCACTGCATCCCCAGTGCTGCCAGTGCACTCTCTGGACTCACTGCACTGCATCCCCAGTGGTGCCAGTGCACTCTCTGGACTCACTGCACTGCATCCCCAGTGGTGCCAGTGCACTCTCTGGAGTCACTGCACTGCATCCCCAGTGGTGCCAGTGCACACTCTGGAGTCACTGCACTGCTTCCCCAGTGCTTCCAGTGCACGCTCTGGACTCACTGCACTTCTCCCCACTGGTGCCAGTGCACTCTCGGGACTCACTGCACTGCATCCCCAGTGGTGCCAGTGCACTCCCTGGAGTCACTGCACTGCATCTCCAGTGGTGCCAGTGCACTCTCTGGACTCACTGCACTCCATCCCCAGTGGTGCCAGTGCACTCTCTGGACTCACTGCACTGCATCCCCACTGGTGCCAGTGCACTCTCTGGAGTCACTGCACTGCATCCCCACTGGTGCCAGTGCACTCTCTGGACCCACTGCACTGCATCCCCAGTGGTGCCAGTGCTCTCTCTGGACTCACTGCACTGCATCCCCAGTGGTGCCAGTGCACTCTCTGGACTCACCGGAGTGCATCCCAGTGGTGCCAGTGCACTCTCTGGACTCACTGCACTGCATCCCCAGTGGTGCCAGTGCACTCTCTGGATTCACCGCAGTACATCTCCAGTGGTGCCAGTGCACTCTCTGGACTCACTGCACTGCATCCCCACTGGTGCCAGTACACTGTCTGGTGTCACTGCACTGCATCCCCAGTGGTGCCAGTGCACTCTCTGGACTCACTGCACTGCATCCCCACTGGTGCCAGTGCACTCTCTGGACTCACTGCACTGCATCCCCAGTGGTGCCAGTGCACTCTCTGGACCCACTGCACCGCATCACCACTGGTGCCACTGCACTCTCTGGACTCACTGCACTGCATCCCCAGTGGTGCCAGTGTACTCTCTGGACTCACTGCACTGCATCCCCACTGGTGCAGTTCTCTCTCTGGACTCAATGCACTGCTTCACCTCTGGTGCCAGTGCACTCTCTGGACTCACCGGGGTGCATCCCCAGTGGTGCCAGTGCACTCTCTGGACTCACCGGGGTGCATCCCCAGTGGTGCCAGTGCACTCTCTTGACTCACTGCACTGCATCCCCAGTGCTGCCAGTGCACTCTCTGGACTCACTGCACTGCATCCCCACTGGTGCCAGTGCACTCTCTGGACTAACTGCACTGCATCCCCAGTGGTGCCAGTGCACTCTCTAGTCTCACTGCAGTGCATCCCCAGTGGTGCAGAGCACTCCCTGGAGTCACTGCAGTGCATCCCCAGTGGTGCCAGTGCACTCTCTGGACTCACTGCACTGCATCCCCAGTGGTGCCAGTGCACTCTCTGGACCCACTGCACTGCATCCCCAGTGGTGCCAGTGCATTCTCTGGACTCACTGCACTGCATCCCTAATGGTACCAGTGCACTCTCTGAACTCACTGCACTGCATCCCCAGTGGTGCCAGTGCACTCTCTGGACTCACTGCACTGCATCCGCAATGGTGCCAGTGCACTCTCTGAACTCACTGCACTGCATCCCCACTGGTGCCAGTGCACTCTCTGGAGTCACTGCACTGCATCACCAGTGGTGCCAGTGCACTCTCTGGACTCACTGCACTGCATCCCCAGTGGTGCCAGTGCACTCTCTGGACCCACTGCACCGCATCACCACTGGTGCCACTGCACTCTCTGGACTCACTGCACTGCATCCCCAGTGGTGCCTGTGTACTCTCTGGAGTCACTGCATTGCATCCCCAGTGGTGCCAGTGCACTCTCTGGACTCACTGCACTGCATCCCCAGTGGTGCCATTGCACTCTCTGGACTCACTGCACTGCATCCCCAGTGGTGCCAGTGCACTCTCTGGACTAACTGCACTGCATCCCCAGTGGTGCCAGTGCACTCTCTAGTCTCACTGCTGTGCATCCCCAGTGGTGCAGAGCACTCCCTGGAGTCACTGCAGTGCATCTCCAGTGGTGCCAGTGCACTCTCTGGATTCACTGCACTGCATCTCCACTGGTGCCAGTGCACTCTCTGGACTCACTGCACTGCATCCCCACTGGTGCCAGTGCACTCTCTGGACTCACTGCACTGCATCCCCAGTGGTGCCAGTGCACTCTCTGGACTCACTGCACTGCATCCCCAGTGGTGCCAGTGCACTCTCTGTAGTCACTGCAGCACTGCATCCCCAGTGGTGCCAGTGCACTCTCTGGACTCACTGCACTGCATCCCCAGTGGTGCCAGTGTACTCTCTGGACTCACTGCACTGCATCCCCACTGGTGCCAGTGCTCTCTCTGGACTCACTTCACTGCTTCACCACTGGTGCCAGTGCACTCTCTGGACTCACTGCACTGCATCCCCAGTGGTGCCAGTGCACTCTCTGAACTCACTGCACTGCATCCCCAGTGGTGCCAGTGCACACTCTGGACTCACTGCACTGCATCCCCAGTGGTGCCAGTGCACTCTCTGGACTCACTGCACTGCATCCCCACTGGTGCCAGTGCACTCTCTGGACACACTGCACTGCATCCCCAGTGGTGCCAGTGCACTCTCTGGACTCACTGCACTGCATCCCCAGTGGTGCCAGTGCACTCTCTGGAGTCACTGCACTGCATCCCCAGTGGTGCCAGTGCACTCTCTGGACTCACTGCACTGCATCCCCAGTGGTGCCAGTGCACTCTCTGGACTCACTGCAGTGCATCCCCAGTGGTGCCAGTGCACTCTCTGGACTAACTGCACTGCATCCCCAGTGGTGACAGTGCACTCTCTGGACTCACTGCACTGCATCCCCAGTGGTGCCAGTGCACTCTCTGGACTCACTGCACTGCATCTCCAGTGGTGCCAGTGCACTCTCTGGACTAACTGCACTGCATCCTCACTGGTGCCAGTGCACTCTCTGCACTCACTGCACTGCATCCCCAGTGGTGCCAGTGTACTCTCTGGACTCACTGCACTGCATCCCCACTGGTGGCAGTGCGCTCTCTGGACTCACTGCACTGCATCTCCAGTGGTGCCAGTGCACTCTCTGGACTCACCGGGGTGCATCCCCAGTGGTGCCAGTGCACTCTCTGGACTCACTGCACTGCATCACCAGTGCTGCCAGTGCACTCTCTGGACTCACTGCACTGCATCCCCACTGGTGCCAGTGCACTCTCTGGACTAACTGCACTGCATCCCCAGTGGTGCCAGTGCACTCTCTAGTCTCACTGCAGTGCATCCCCAGTGGTGCAGAGCACTCCCTGGAGTCACTGCAGTGCATCCCCAGTGGTGCCAGTGCACTCTCTGGACTCACTGCACTGCATCCCCAGTGGTGCCAGTGCACTCTCTGGACCCACTGCACTGCATCCCCAGTGGTGCCAGTGCATTCTCTGGACTCACTGCACTGCATCCCTAATGGTACCAGTGCACTCTCTGAACTCACTGCACTGCATCCCCAGTGGTGCCAGTGCACTCTCTGGACTCACTGCACTGCATCCGCAATGGTGCCAGTGCACTCTCTGAACTCACTGCACTGCATCCCCAGTGGTGCCAGTGCACTCTCTGGAGTCACTGCACTGCATCACCAGTGGTGCCAGTGCACTCTCTGGACTCACTGCACTGCATCCCCAGTGGTGCCAGTGCACTCTCTGGACCCACTGCACCGCATCACCACTGGTGCCACTGCACTCTCTGGACTCACTGCACTGCATCCCCAGTGGTGCCAGTGTACTCTCTGGAGTCACTGCATTGCATCCGCACTGGTGCCAGTGCACTCTCTGGACTCACTGCACTGCATCCCCAGTGGTGCCAGTGCACTCTCTGGACTCACTGCACTGCATCCCCAGTGGTGCCAGTGCACTCTCTGGACTAACTGCACTGCATCCCCAGTGGTGCCAGTGCACTCTCTAGTCTCACTGCTGTGCATCCCCAGTGGTGCAGAGCACTCCCTGGAGTCACTGCAGTGCATCTCCAGTGGTGCCAGTGCACTCTCTGGATTCACTGCACTGCATCTCCACTGGTGCCAGTGCACTCTCTGGACTCACTGCACTGCATCCCCACTGGTGCCAGTGCACTCTCTGGACCAACTGCACTGCATCCCCAGTGGTGCCAGTGCACTCTCTGGACTCACTGCACTGCATTCCCAGTGGTGCCAGTGCACTCTCTGTAGTCACTGCAGTGCATCCCCAGTGGTGCCAGTGCACTCTCTGGACTCACTGCACTGCATCCCCAGTGGTGCCAGTGCACTCTCTGGACTCACTGCACTGCATCTCCAGTGGTGCCAGTGCACTCTCTGGACTCACGCACTGCATCCCCAGTGGTGCCAGTGCACTCTCTGGACTCACTGCACTGCATCCCCAGTGGTGCCAGTGTACTCTCTGTACTCACTGCACTGCATCCCCACTGGTGCCAGTGCTCTCTCTGGACTCACTTCACTGCTTCACCACTGGTGCCAGTGCACTCTCTGGACTCACTGAACTGCATCCCCACTGGTGCCAGTGCACTCTCTGGACTAACTGCACTGCATCCCCAGTGGTGCCAGTGCACTCTCTAGTCTCACTGCAGTGCATCCCCAGTGGTGCAGAGCACTCCCTGGAGTCACTGCAGTGCATCCCCAGTGGTGCCAGTGCACTCTCTGGACTCACTGCACTGCATCCCCAGTGGTGCCAGTGCACTCTCTGGACCCACTGCACTGCATCCCCAGTGGTGCCAGTGCATTCTCTGGACTCACTGCACTGCATCCCTAATGGTACCAGTGCACTCTCTGAACTCACTGCACTGCATCCCCAGTGGTGCCAGTGCACTCTCTGGACTCACTGCACTGCATCCGCAATGGTGCCAGTGCACTCTCTGAACTCACTGCACTGCATCCCCACTGGTGCCAGTGCACTCTCTGGAGTCACTGCACTGCATCACCAGTGGTGCCAGTGCACTCTCTGGACTCACTGCACTGCATCCCCAGTGGTGCCAGTGCACTCTCTGGACCCACTGCACCGCATCACCACTGGTGCCACTGCACTCTCTGGACTCACTGCACTGCATCCCCAGTGGTGCCAGTGTACTCTCTGGAGTCACTGCATTGCATCCGCACTGGTGCCAGTGCACTCTCTGGACTCACTGCACTGCATCCCCAGTGGTGCCAGTGCACTCTCTAGTCTCACTGCTGTGCATCCCCAGTGGTGCAGAGCACTCCCTGGAGTCACTGCAGTGCATCTCCAGTGGTGCCAGTGCACTCTCTGGATTCACTGCACTGCATCTCCACTGGTGCCAGTGCACTCTCTGGACTCACTGCACTGCATCCCCACTGGTGCCAGTGCACTCTCTGGACCAACTGCACTGCATCCCCAGTGGTGCCAGTGCACTCTCTGGACTCACTGCACTGCATCCCCAGTGGTGCCAGTGCACTCTCTGTAGTCACTGCAGTGCATCCCCAGTGGTGCCAGTGCACTCTCTGGACTCACTGCACTGCATCCCCAGTGCTGCCAGTGCACTCTCTGGACTCACTGCACTGCATCTCCAGTGGTGCCAGTGCACTCTCTGGACTCACGCACTGCATCCCCAGTGGTGCCAGTGCACTCTCTGGACTCACTGCACTGCATCCCCAGTGGTGCCAGTGTACTCTCTGTACTCACTGCACTGCATCCCCACTGGTGCCAGTGCTCTCTCTGGACTCACTTCACTGCTTCACCACTGGTGCCAGTGCACTCTCTGGACTCACTGCACTGCATCCCCAGTGGTGCCAGTGCACTCTCTGAACTCACTGCACTGCATCCCCAGTGGTGCCAGTGCACTCTCTGGACTCACTGCACTGCATCCCCAGTGGTGCCAGTGCACTCTCTGGACTCACTGCACTGCATCCCCACTGGTGCCAGTGCACTCTCTGGACACACTGCACTGCATCCCCAGTGGTGCCAGTGCACTCTCTGGACCCACTGCACTGCATCCCCAGTGGTGCCAGTGCACTCTCTGGAGTCACTGCACTGCATCCCCAGTGGTGCCAGTGCACTCTCTGGACTCACTGCACTGCATCCCCAGTGGTGCCAGTGCACTCTCTGGACTCACTGCAGTGCATCCCCTCTGGTGCCAGTGCACTCTCTGGACTAACTGCACTGCATCCCCAGTGGTGACAGTGCACTCTCTGGACTCACTGCACTGCATCCCCAGTGGTGCCAGTGCACTCTCTGGACTCACTGCACTGCATCTCCAGTGGTGCCAGTGCACTCTCTGGACTAACTGCACTGCATCCTCACTGGTGCCAGTGCACTCTCTGCACTCACTGCACTGCATCCCCAGTGGTGCCAGTGTACTCTCTGGACTCACTGCACTGCATCCCCACTGGTGGCAGTGCTCTCTCTGGACTCACTGCACTGCTTCACCACTGGTGCCAGTGCACTCTCTGGACTCACCGGGGTGCATCCCCAGTGGTGCCAGTGCACTCTCTGGACTCACCGGGGTGCATCCCCAGTGGTGCCAGTGCACTCTCTGGACTCACTGCACTGCATCCCCAGTGCTGCCAGTGCACTCTCTGGACTCACTGCACTGCATCCCCACTGGTGCCAGTGCACTCTCTGGACTAACTGCACTGCATCCCCAGTGGTGCCAGTGCACTCTCTAGTCTCACTGCAGTGCATCCCCAGTGGTGCAGAGCACTCCCTGGAGTCACTGCAGTGCATCCCCAGTGGTGCCAGTGCACTCTCTGGACTCACTGCACTGCATCCCCAGTGGTGCCAGTGCACTCTCTGGACCCACTGCACTGCATCCCCAGTGGTGCCAGTGCATTCTCTGGACTCACTGCACTGCATCCCTAATGGTACCAGTGCACTCTCTGAACTCACTGCACTGCATCCCCAGTGGTGCCAGTGCACTCTCTGGACTCACTGCACTGCATCCCCAGTGGTGCCAGTGCACTCTCTGAACTCACTGCACTGCATCCCCACTGGTGCCAGTGCACTCTCTGGAGTCACTGCACTGCATCACCAGTGGTGCCAGTGCACTCTCTGGACTCACTGCACTGCATCCCCAGTGGTGCCAGTGCACTCTCTGGACCCACTGCACCGCATCACCACTGGTGCCACTGCACTCTCTGGACTCACTGCACTGCATCCCCAGTGGTGCCAGTGTACTCTCTGGAGTCACTGCATTGCATCCGCACTGGTGCCAGTGCACTCTCTGGACTCACTGCACTGCATCCCCAGTGGTGCCAGTGCACTCTCTGGACTCACTGCACTGCATCCCCAGTGGTGCCAGTGCACTCTCTGGACTAACTGCACTGCATCCCCAGTGGTGCCAGTGCACTCTCTAGTCTCACTGCTGTGCATCCCCAGTGGTGCAGAGCACTCCCTGGAGTCACTGCAGTGCATCTCCAGTGGTGCCAGTGCACTCTCTGGATTCACTGCACTGCATCTCCACTGGTGCCAGTGCACTCTCTGGACTCACTGCACTGCATCCCCACTGGTGCCAGTGCACTCTCTGGACCAACTGCACTGCATCCCCAGTGGTGCCAGTGCACTCTCTGGACTCACTGCACTGCATCCCCAGTGGTGCCAGTGCACTCTCTGTAGTCACTGCAGTGCATCCCCAGTGGTGCCAGTGCACTCTCTGGACTCACTGCACTGCATCCCCAGTGCTGCCAGTGCACTCTCTGGACTCACTGCACTGCATCTCCAGTGGTGCCAGTGCACTCTCTGGACTCACGCACTGCATCCCCACTGGTGCCAGTGCACTCTCTGGACTCACTGCACTGCATCGCCAGTGGTGCCAGTGTACTCTCTGTACTCACTGCACTGCATCCCCACTGGTGCCAGTGCTCTCTCTGGACTCACTTCACTGCTTCACCACTGGTGCCAGTGCACTCTCTGGACTCACTGCACTGCATCCCCAGTGGTGCCAGTGCACTCTCTGAACTCACTGCACTGCATCCCCAGTGGTGCCAGTGCACTCTCTGGAGTCACTGCACTGCATCCCCAGTGGTGCCAGTGCACTCTCTGGACTCACTGCACTGCATCCCCACTGGTGCCAGTGCACTCTCTGGACACACTGCACTGCATCCCCAGTGGTGCCAGTGCACTCTCTGGACCCACTGCACTGCATCCCCAGTGGTGCCAGTGCACTCTCTGGAGTCACTGCACTGCATACCCAGTGGTGCCAGTGCACTCTCTGGACTCACTGCACTGCATCCCCAGTGGTACCAGTGCACTCTCTGAACTCACTGCACTGCATCCCCAGTGGTGCCAGTGCACTCTCTGGACTCACTGCACTGCATCCGCAATGGTGCCAGTGCACTCTCTGAACTCACTGCACTGCATCCCCACTGGTGCCAGTGCACTCTCTGGAGTCACTGCACTGCATCACCAGTGGTGCCAGTGCACTCTCTGGACTCACTGCACTGCATCCCCAGTGGTGCCAGTGCACTCTCTGGACCCACTGCACCGCATCACCACTGGTGCCACTGCACTCTCTGGACTCACTGCACTGCATCCCCAGTGGTGCCAGTGTACTCTCTGGAGTCACTGCATTGCATCCGCACTGGTGCCAGTGCACTCTCTGGACTCACTGCACTGCATCCCCAGTGGTGCCAGTGCACTCTCTGGACTCACTGCACTGCATCCCCAGTGGTGCCAGTGCACTCTCTGGACTAACTGCACTGCATCCCCAGTGGTGCCAGTGCACTCTCTAGTCTCACTGCTGTGCATCCCCAGTGGTGCAGAGCACTCCCTGGAGTCACTGCAGTGCATCTCCAGTGGTGCCAGTGCACTCTCTGGATTCACTGCACTGCATCTCCACTGGTGCCAGTGCACTCTCTGGACTCACTGCACTGCATCCCCACTGGTGCCAGTGCACTCTCTGGACCAACTGCACTGCATCCCCAGTGGTGCCAGTGCACTCTCTGGACTCACTGCACTGCATCCCCAGTGGTGCCAGTGCACTCTCTGTAGTCACTGCAGTGCATCCCCAGTGGTGCCAGTGCACTCTCTGGACTCACTGCACTGCATCCCCAGTGCTGCCAGTGCACTCTCTGGACTCACTGCACTGCATCTCCAGTGGTGCCAGTGCACTCTCTGGACTCACGCACTGCATCCCCCTGGTGCCAGTGCACTCTCTGGACTCACTGCACTGCATCCCCAGTGGTGCCAGTGTACTCTCTGTACTCACTGCACTGCATCCCCACTGGTGCCAGTGCTCTCTCTGGACTCACTTCACTGCTTCACCACTGGTGCCAGTGCACTCTCTGGACTCACTGCACTGCATCCCCAGTGGTGCCAGTGCACTCTCTGAACTCACTGCACTGCATCCCCAGTGGTGCCAGTGCACTCTCTGGACTCACTGCACTGCATCCCCAGTGGTGCCAGTGCACTCTCTGGACTCACTGCACTGCATCCCCACTGGTGCCAGTGCACTCTCTGGACACACTGCACTGCATCCCCAGTGGTGCCAGTGCACTCTCTGGACCCACTGCACTGCATCCCCAGTGGTGCCAGTGCACTCTCTGGACTCACTGCACTGCATCCCCAGTGGTGCCAGTGCACTCTCTGGACTCACTGCAGTGCATCCCCAGTGGTGCCAGTGCACTCTCTGGACTAACTGCACTGCATCCCCAGTGGTGACAGTGCACTCTCTGGACTCACTGCACTGCATCCCCAGTGGTGCCAGTGCACTCTCTGGACTCACTGCACTGCATCTCCAGTGGTGCCAGTGCACTCTCTGGACTAACTGCACTGCATCCTCACTGGTGCCAGTGCACTCTCTGCACTCACTGCACTGCATCCCCAGTGGTGCCAGTGTACTCTCTGGAACTCACTGCACTGCATCCCCCTGGTGGCAGTGCTCTCTCTGGACTCACTGCACTGCTTCACCACTGGTGCCAGTGCACTCTCTGGACTCACCGGGGTGCATCCCCAGTGGTGCCAGTGCACTCTCTGGACTCACCGGGGCACTGCATCCCCACTGGTGCCAGTGCACTCTCTGGACTAACTGCACTGCATCCCCAGTGGTGCCAGTGCACTCTCTAGTCTCACTGCAGTGCATCCCCAGTGGTGCAGAGCACTCCCTGGAGTCACTGCAGTGCATCCCCAGTGGTGCCAGTGCACTCTCTGGACTCACTGCACTGCATCCCCAGTGGTGCCAGTGCACTCTCTGGACCCACTGCACTGCATCCCCAGTGGTGCCAGTGCATTCTCTGGACTCACTGCACTGCATCCCTAATGGTACCAGTGCACTCTCTGAACTCACTGCACTGCATCCCCAGTGGTGCCAGTGCACTCTCTGGACTCACTGCACTGCATCCGCAATGGTGCCAGTGCACTCTCTGAACTCACTGCACTGCATCCCCACTGGTGCCAGTGCACTCTCTGGAGTCACTGCACTGCATCACCAGTGGTGCCAGTGCACTCTCTGGACTCACTGCACTGCATCCCCAGTGGTGCCAGTGCACTCTCTGGACCCACTGCACCGCATCACCAGTGGTGCCAGTGCACTCTCTGGACTCACTGCACTGCATCCCCAGTGGTGCCAGTGTACTCTCTGGAGTCACTGCATTGCATCCGCACTGGTGCCAGTGCACTCTCTGGACTCACTGCACTGCATCCCCAGTGGTGCCAGTGCACTCTCTGGACTCACTGCACTGCATCCCCAGTGGTGCCAGTGCACTCTCTGGACTAACTGCACTGCATCCCCAGTGGTGCCAGTGCACTCTCTAGTCTCACTGCTGTGCATCCCCAGTGGTGCAGAGCACTCCCTGGAGTCACTGCAGTGCATCTCCAGTGGTGCCAGTGCACTCTCTGGATTCACTGCACTGCATCTCCACTGGTGCCAGTGCACTCTCTGGACTCACTGCACTGCATCCCCACTGGTGCCAGTGCACTCTCTGGACCAACTGCACTGCATCCCCAGTGGTGCCAGTGCACTCTCTGGACTCACTGCACTGCATCCCCAGTGGTGCCAGTGCACTCTCTGTAGTCACTGCAGTGCATCCCCAGTGGTGCCAGTGCACTCTCTGGACTCACTGCACTGCATCCCCAGTGCTGCCAGTGCACTCTCTGGACTCACTGCACTGCATCTCCAGTGGTGCCAGTGCACTCTCTGGACTCACGCACTGCATCCCCACTGGTGCCAGTGCACTCTCTGGACTCACTGCACTGCATCCCCAGTGGTGCCAGTGTACTCTCTGGACTCACTGCACTGCATCCCCACTGGTGCCAGTGCTCTCTCTGGACTCACTTCACTGCTTCACCACTGGTGCCAGTGCACTCTCTGGACTCACTGCACTGCATCCCCAGTGGTGCCAGTGCACTCTCTGAACTCACTGCACTGCATCCCCAGTGGTGCCAGTGCACTCTCTGGACTCACTGCACTGCATCCCCAGTGGTGCCAGTGCACTCTCTGGACTCACTGCACTGCATCCCCACTGGTGCCAGTGCACTCTCTGGACACACTGCACTGCATCCCCAGTGGTGCCAGTGCACTCTCTGGACCCACTGCACTGCATCCCCAGTGGTGCCAGTGCACTCTCTGGAGTCACTGCACTGCATACCCAGTGGTGCCAGTGCACTCTCTGGACTCACTGCACTGCATCCCCAGTGGTGCCAGTGCACTCTCTGGACCCACTGCACTGCATCCCCAGTGGTGCCAGTGCATTCTCTGGACTCACTGCACTGCATCCCTAATGGTACCAGTGCACTCTCTGAACTCACTGCACTGCATCCCCAGTGGTGCCAGTGCACTCTCTGGACTCACTGCACTGCATCCGCAATGGTGCCAGTGCACTCTCTGAACTCACTGCACTGCATCCCCACTGGTGCCAGTGCACTCTCTGGAGTCACTGCACTGCATCACCAGTGGTGCCAGTGCACTCTCTGGACCCACTACACTGCATCCCCAGTGGTGCCAGTGCACTCTCTGGACTCACTGCACTGCATCCCCAGTGGTGACAGTGCACTCTCTGAACTCACTGCACTGCATCCCCAGTGGTGCCAGTGCACTCTCTGGAGTCACTGCACTGCATCACCAGTGGTGCCAGTGCACTCTCTGGACTCACTGCTCTGCATCCCCAGTGGTGCCAGTGCACTCTCTGGACCCACTGCACTGCATCCCCAATGGTGCCAGTGCACTCTCTGGACTCACTGCACTGCATCCCCAGTGGTGCCAGTGCACTCTCTGGACTCACTGCAGTGCATCCCCAGTGATGCCAGTGCACTCTCTGGACTCACTGCACTGCATCCCCAATGGTGCCAGTGCACTCTCTGGACTCACTGCACTGCATCCCCAGTGGTGCCAGTGCACTCTCTGGACCCACTGCACTGCATCCCCAATGGTGCCAGTGCACTCTCTGGACTCACTGCACTGCATCCCCAGTGGTGCCAGTGCACTCTCTGGACTCACTGCAGTGCATCCCCAGTGGTGCCAGTGCACTCTCTGGACTCACTGCACTGCATCCCCAGTGGTGCCAGTGCATTCTCTGGACTCACTGCACTGCATCCCCAGTGCTGCCAGTGCACTCTCTGGACTCACTGCACTGCATCTCCAGTGGTGCCAGTGCACTCTCTGGACTCACTGCACTGCATCCCCAGTGGTGCCAGTGTACTCTCTGGACTCACTGCACTGCATCCCCAGTGGTGGCAGTGCTCTCTCTGGATTCACTGCACTGCTTCACCACTGGTGCCAGTGCACTCTCTGGACTCACTGCACTGCATCCCCAGTGGTGCCAGTGCACTCTCTGAACTCACTGCACTGCATCCCTAGTGGTGCCAGTGCACTCTCTGGACTCACTGCACTGCATCCCCAGTGGTGCCAGTGCACTCTCAGGACTCACTGCACTGCATCCCCACTGGTGCCACTGCACTCTCTGGACTCACTGCACTGCATCCCCAGTGGTGCCAGTGCACTCTCTGGACCCACTGCACTGCATCCCCAGTGGGGCCAGTGCACTCTCTGGACTCACTGCACTGCATCCCCACTGGTGCCAGTGTACTCTCTGGACTCACTGCACTGCATCCCCACTGGTGGCAGTGCACTCTCTGGACTCAATGCACTGCATCCCCAGTGGTGCCAGTGCACTCTCTGGACTCACTGCACTGCATCCCCAATGCTGCCAGTGCACTCTCTGAACTCACTGCACTGCATCTCCAGTGGTGCCAGTGCACTCTCTGGACTCACTGCACTGCATCCCCAGTGGTGCCAGTGCACTCTCTGGACTCACTGCACTGCATCCCCAGTGGTGCCAGTGTGCTCTCTGGACTCACTGCACTGCATCCCCACTGGTGGCAGTGCTCTCTCTGGACTCACTGCACTGCTTCACCACTGGTGCCAGTGCACTCTCTGGACTCACAGCACTGCATCCCCAGTGGTGCCAGTGCACTCTCTGGACTCACTGCACTGCATCTTTCCATCATTTATCGGCAGTCCTGGCTATCGGGGGAGGTCCCGGTTGACTGGCGGCTAGCCAATGTGACGCCCATCTATAAGAAGGGCCGGAGGGCAGACCCGGGGAACTATAGGCCTGTCAGTTTGACCTCAGTGCCGGGGAAGCTCATGGAGCAGATTATCTTGAGGGTCATCACGCGGCACTTGCAGGGCAAGCAGGCGATCAGGCCCAGTCAGCATGGGTTTATGAAAGGCAGGTCCTGCTTGACGAACCTGATCTCCTTCTATGACCAAGTGACGCGCTTGGTGGATGAGGGAAAGGCTGTGGACGTGGTCTACCTTGACCTCAGTAAGGCTTTTGACACCGTTCCCCACAACATTCTCCTCAAGAAACTGGCTGCTCGGGGCTTGGACTGGCGTACGCTTCGCTGGGTTAGAAACTGGCTGGATGGCCGGGCCCAGAGAGTTGTGGTGAATGGAGTCAAATCTGGTTGGAGGCCGGTCACTAGTGGAGTCCCCCAGGGCTCGGTACTGGGGCCGGTCCTCTTTAATATCTTTATCGATGATCTGGATGAGGGCGTCCAGTGCACCCTCAGTAAGTTTGCAGATGACACCAAGCTAAGTGCGTGTGTCGATCTGCTCGAGGGCAGGAAGGCTCTGCAGGAGGATCTGGATAGGCTGGAGCGATGGGCTGAGGTCAACTGCATGAAGTTCAACAAGGCCAAGTGCCGGGTCCTGCACCTGGGCTGCAACAACCCCAAGCAGAGCTACAGGCTGGGAGATGAGTGGCTGGAAAGCTGCCTGGCCGAGAAGGACCTGGGAGTATTGGTGGATAGTCGGCTGAATATGAGCCAGCAGTGTGCTCAGGTGGCCAAGAAGGCCAACGGCATCCTGGCCTGTATAAGAAGCAGTGTGGCCAGCAGGTCGAGGGAAGTGATTGTGCCCCTGTACTCGGCTCTGGTGAGGCCGCACCTCGAGTACTGTGTTCAGTTTTGGGCCCCTCGCTACAGGAAGGACATGGACGTGCTCGAGCGAGTCCAGAGAAGGGCGACCAAGCTGGTGAGGGGTCTGGAGAACAAGTCTTACGAGGAGCGGCTGAGGGAGCTGGGCTTGTTCAGCCTGGAGAAGAGGAGGCTCAGGGGTGACCTCATCGCTCTCTACAGTTACCTGAAAGGAGGCTGTAGAGAGGTGGGGGTTGGTCTATTCTCCCACGTGCCTAGTGACAGGACGAGGGGGAATGGGCTAAAGTTGCGACAGGGGAGTTTTAGGTTGGATGTTAGGAAGTACTTCTTTACCGAAAGGGTTATTAAGCATTGGAACGGGCTGCCCAGGGAGGTGGTGGAGTCACCATCCCTGGAGGTCTTTAAAAGACGTTTAGATGTAGAGCTTAGGGATATGGTTTAGTGGAGTACTTAGTGTTAGGTCGGAGGTTGGACTCGATGATCTTGAGGTCTCTTCCAACCTAGAGAAATCTGTGAATCTGTGAATCTGTGAATCCCCAGTGGTGCCAGTGCACTCTCTGGACTCACTGCACTGCATCCCCACTGGTGCCACTGCACTCTCTGGACTCACTGCACTGCATCCCCACTGGTGCCACTGCACTCTCTGGACTCACTGCACTGCATCCCCAGTCGTGTCAGTGCACTCTCTGGACCCACTGCACTGCATCCCCAGTGCTGCCAGTGCACTCCCTGGACTCACTGCACTGCATCCCCAGTGGGGCCAGTGCACTCTCTGGACTCACTGCACTGCATCCCCAGTGCTGCCAGTGCACTCTCTGGACTCACTGCACTACATCAGCAATCGTGCCAGTGCACTCTCTGAACTCACTGCACTGCATCCCCAGTGGTGCCAGTACAGTCTCTGGACTCACTGCACTGCATCCCCAGTGGTGCCAGTGCACTCTCTGGACTCACTGCAGTGCATCCCCAGTGATGCCAGTGCAGTCTCTGGACTCACTGCACTGCATCTCCAGTGGTGCCAGTGCACTCTCTGGACTCACTGCACTGCATCCCCACTGGTGCCAGTGCACTCTCTGGACTCACTGCAGTGCATCCCCAGTGGTGCCAGTGCACTCTCTGGACTCACTGCACTGCATCCCCAGTGGTGCCAATGCACTCTCTGGACTCACGGCACTGCATCCCCAGTGGTGCCAGTGCACTCTCTGGACTCACTGCACTGCATCCCCAGTGCTGCCAGTGCACTCTCTGGACTCAGTGCACTGCATCCCCAGTGGTGCCAGTGCACTCTCTGGACCCACTGCACTGCATCCCCAGTGGTGCCAGTGCACTCTCTGCACTCACTGCACTACATCCCCAGTGGTGCCAGTGCACTCTCTTGACTCACCGGGGTGCATCCCCAGTGGTGCCAGTGCACTCTCTGGACTCACTGCAGTGCATGCCCAGTGGTGCCAGTGCACTCTCTGGACTCACTGCACTGCATCCCCACTGGCGGCAGTGCACTCTCTGGACCCACTGCACTGCATCCCCAGTGGTGCCAGTGCACTCTATGGACTCACTGCACTGCATCCCCAGTGGTGCCAGTGCACTCTCTGGAGTCACTGACCTGCATCCCCACTGGTGCCAGTGCACTCTCGGGACTCCCTGCACTGCATCCCCAGTGGTGCCAGTGCACTCTCTGGATTCACTGCACTGCATCTCCACTGGTGCCAGTGCACTCTCTGGACTCACTGCACTGCATCCCCACTGGTGCCAGTGCACTCTCTGGACTCACTGCACTGCATCCCCAGTGGTGCCAGTGCACTCTCTGGACTCACTGCACTGCATCCCCAGTGGTGCCAGTGCACTCTCTGTAGTCACTGCAGTGCATCCCCAGTGGTGCCAGTGCACTCTCTGGACTCACTGCACTGCATCCCCAGTGCTGCCAGTGCACTCTATGGACTCACTGCACTGCATCTCCAGCGGTGCCAGTGCACTCTCTGGACTCACGCACTGCATCCCCACTGGTGCCAGTGCACTCTCTGGACTCACTGCACTGCATCCCCAGTGGTGCCAGTGTACTCTCTGGACTCACTGCACTGCATCCCCACTGGTGCCAGTGCTCTCTCTGGACTCACTTCACTGCTTCACCACTGGTGCCAGTGCACTCTCTGGACTCACTGCACTGCATCCCCAGTGGTGCCAGTGCACTCTCTGGACTCACTGCACTGCATCCCCAGTGGTGCCAGTGCACACTCTGGACTCACTGCACTGCATCCCCAGTGGTGCCAGTGCACTCTCTGGACTCACTGCACTGCATCCCCACTGGTGCCAGTGCACTCTCTGGACACACTGCACTGCATCCCCAGTGGTGCCAGTGCACTCTCTGGACCCACTGCACTGCATCCCCAGTGGTGCCAGTGCACTCTCTGGAGTCACTGCACTGCATCCCCAGTGGTGCCAGTGCACTCTCTGGACTCACTGCACTGCATCCCCAGTGGTGCCAGTGCACTCTCTGGACTCACTGCAGTGCATCCCCAGTGGTGCCAGTGCACTCTCTGGACTAACTGCACTGCATCCCCAGTGGTGACAGTGCACTCTCTGGACTCACTGCACTGCATCCCCAGTGGTGCCAGTGCACTCTCTGGACTCACTGCACTGCATCTCCAGTGGTGCCAGTGCACTCTCTGGACTAACTGCACTGCATCCTCACTGGTGCCAGTGCACTCTCTGCACTCACTGCACTGCATCCCCAGTGGTGCCAGTGTACTCTCTGGACTCACTGCACTGCATCCCCACTGGTGGCAGTGCGCTCTCTGGACTCACTGCACTGCTTCACCACTGGTGCCAGTGCACTCTCTGGACTCACCGGGGTGCATCCCCAGTGGTGCCAGTGCACTCTCTGGACTCACTGCACTGCATCACCAGTGCTGCCAGTGCACTCTCTGGACTCACTGCACTGCATCCCCACTGGTGCCAGTGCACTCTCTGGACTAACTGCACTGCATCCCCAGTGGTGCCAGTGCACTCTCTAGTCTCACTGCAGTGCATCCCCAGTGGTGCAGAGCACTCCCTGGAGTCACTGCAGTGCATCCCCAGTGGTGCCAGTGCACTCTCTGGACTCACTGCACTGCATCCCCAGTGGTGCCAGTGCACTCTCTGGACCCACTGCACTGCATCCCCAGTGGTGCCAGTGCATTCTCTGGACTCACTGCACTGCATCCCTAATGGTACCAGTGCACTCTCTGAACTCACTGCACTGCATTCCCAGTGGTGCCAGTGCACTCTCTGGACTCACTGCACTGCATCCGCAATGGTGCCAGTGCACTCTCTGAACTCACTGCACTGCATCCCCACTGGTGCCAGTGCACTCTCTGGAGTCACTGCACTGCATCACCAGTGGTGCCAGTGCACTCTCTGGACTCACTGCACTGCATCCCCAGTGGTGCCAGTGCACTCTCTGGACCCACTGCACCGCATCACCACTGGTGCCACTGCACTCTCTGGACTCACTGCACTGCATCCCCAGTGGTGCCAGTGTACTCTCTGGAGTCACTGCATTGCATCCGCACTGGTGCCAGTGCACTCTCTGGACTCACTGCACTGCATCCCCAGTGGTGCCAGTGCACTCTCTGGACTCACTGCACTGCATCCCCAGTGGTGCCAGTGCACTCTCTGGACTAACTGCACTGCATCCCCAGTGGTGCCAGTGCACTCTCTAGTCTCACTACTGTGCATCCCCAGTGGTGCAGAGCACTCCCTGGAGTCACTGCAGTGCATCTCCAGTGGTGCCAGTGCACTCTCTGAATTCACTGCACTGCATCTCCACTGGTGCCAGTGCACTCTCTGGACTCACTGCACTGCATCCCCACTGGTGCCAGTGCACTCTCTGGACCAACTGCACTGCATCCCCAGTGGTGCCAGTGCACTCTCTGGACTCACTGCACTGCATTCCCAGTGGTGCCAGTGCACTCTCTGTAGTCACTGCAGTGCATCCCCAGTGGTGCCAGTGCACTCTCTGGACTCACTGCACTGCATCCCCAGTGGTGCCAGTGCACTCTCTGGACTCACTGCACTGCATCTCCAGTGGTGCCAGTGCACTCTCTGGACTCACGCACTGCATCCCCAGTGGTGCCAGTGCACTCTCTGGACTCACTGCACTGCATCCCCAGTGGTGCCAGTGCACTCTCTAGTCTCACTGCAGTGCATCCCCAGTGGTGCAGAGCACTCCCTGGAGTCACTGCAGTGCATCCCCAGTGGTGCCAGTGCACTCTCTGGACTCACTGCACTGCATCCCCAGTGGTGCCAGTGCACTCTCTGGACCCACTGCACTGCATCCCCAGTGGTGCCAGTGCATTCTCTGGACTCACTGCACTGCATCCCTAATGGTACCAGTGCACTCTCTGAACTCACTGCACTGCATCCCCAGTGGTGCCAGTGCACTCTCTGGACTCACTGCACTGCATCCCCACTGGTGCCAGTGCTCTCTCTGGACTCACTTCACTGCTTCACCACTGGTGCCAGTGCACTCTCTGGACTCACTGCACTGCATCCCCACTGGTGCCAGTGCACTCTCTGGACTCACTGCACTGCATCCCCAGTGGTGCCAGTGCTCTCTCTGGACCCACTGCACTGCATCCCCAGTGGTGCCAGTGCACTCTCTGGAGTCACTGCACTGCATCCCCAGTGGTGCCAGTGCACTCTCTGGACTCACTGCACTGCATCCCCAGTGGTGCCAGTGCACTCTCTGGACTCACTGCAGTGCATCCCCTCTGGTGCCAGTGCACTCTCTGGACTAACTGCACTGCATCCCCAGTGGTGACAGTGCACTCTCTGGACTCACTGCACTGCATCCCCAGTGGTGCCAGTGCACTCTCTGGACTCACTGCACTGCATCTCCAGTGGTGCCAGTGCACTCTCTGGACTAACTGCACTGCATCCTCACTGGTGCCAGTGCACTCTCTGCACTCACTGCACTGCATCCCCAGTGGTGCCAGTGTACTCTCTGGACTCACTGCACTGCATCCCCACTGGTGGCAGTGCTCTCTCTGGACTCACTGCACTGCTTCACCACTGGTGCCAGTGCACTCTCTGGACTCACCGGGGTGCATCCCCAGTGGTGCCAGTGCACTCTCTGGACTCACTGGGGTGCATCCCCAGTGGTGCCAGTGCACTCTCTGGACTCACTGCACTGCATCCCCAGTGCTGCCAGTGCACTCTCTGGACTCACTGCACTGCATCCCCACTGGTGCCAGTGCACTCTCTGGACTAACTGCACTGCATCCCCAGTGGTGCCAGTGCACTCTCTAGTCTCACTGCAGTGCATCCCCAGTGGTGCAGAGCACTCCCTGGAGTCACTGCAGTGCATCCCCAGTGGTGCCAGTGCACTCTCTGGACTCACTGCACTGCATCCCCAGTGGTGCCAGTGCACTCTCTGGACCCACTGCACTGCATCCCCAGTGGTGCCAGTGCATTCTCTGGACTCACTGCACTGCATCCCTAATGGTACCAGTGCACTCTCTGAACTCACTGCACTGCATCCCCAGTGGTGCCAGTGCACTCTCTGGACTCACTGCACTGCATCCCCAGTGGTGCCAGTGCACTCTCTGAACTCACTGCACTGCATCCCCACTGGTGCCAGTGCACTCTCTGGAGTCACTGCACTGCATCACCAGTGGTGCCAGTGCACTCTCTGGACTCACTGCACTGCATCCCCAGTGGTGCCAGTGCACTCTCTGGACCCACTGCACCGCATCACCACTGGTGCCACTGCACTCTCTGGACTCACTGCACTGCATCCCCAGTGGTGCCAGTGTACTCTCTGGAGTCACTGCATTGCATCCGCACTGGTGCCAGTGCACTCTCTGGACTCACTGCACTGCATCCCCAGTGGTGCCAGTGCACTCTCTGGACTCACTGCACTGCATCCCCAGTGGTGCCAGTGCACTCTCTGGACTAACTGCACTGCATCCCCAGTGGTGCCAGTGCACTCTCTAGTCTCACTGCTGTGCATCCCCAGTGGTGCAGAGCACTCCCTGGAGTCACTGCAGTGCATCTCCAGTGGTGCCAGTGCACTCTCTGGATTCACTGCACTGCATCTCCACTGGTGCCAGTGCACTCTCTGGACTCACTGTAGTGCATCCCCAGTGGTGCCAGTGCACTCTCTGGACCAACTGCACTGCATCCCCAGTGGTGCCAGTGCACTCTCTGGACTCACTGCACTGCATCCCCAGTGGTGCCAGTGCACTCTCTGTAGTCACTGCAGTGCATCCCCAGTGGTGCCAGTGCACTCTCTGGACTCACTGCACTGCATCCCCAGTGCTGCCAGTGCACTCTCTGGACTCACTGCACTGCATCTCCAGTGGTGCCAGTGCACTCTCTGGACTCACGCACTGCATCCCCACTGGTGCCAGTGCACTCTCTGGACTCACTGCACTGCATCGCCAGTGGTGCCAGTGTACTCTCTGTACTCACTGCACTGCATCCCCACTGGTGCCAGTGCTCTCTCTGGACTCACTTCACTGCTTCACCACTGGTGCCAGTGCACTCTCTGGACTCACTGCACTGCATCCCCAGTGGTGCCAGTGCACTCTCTGAACTCACTGCACTGCATCCCCAGTGGTGCCAGTGCACTCTCTGGAGTCACTGCACTGCATCCCCAGTGGTGCCAGTGCACTCTCTGGACTCACTGCACTGCATCCCCACTGGTGCCAGTGCACTCTCTGGACACACTGCACTGCATCCCCAGTGGTGCCAGTGCACTCTCTGGACCCACTGCACTGCATCCCCTGTGGTGCCAGTGCACTCTCTGGAGTCACTGCACTGCATACCCAGTGGTGCCAGTGCACTCTCTGGACTCACTGCACTGCATCCCCAGTGGTACCAGTGCACTCTCTGAACTCACTGCACTGCATCCCCAGTGGTGCCAGTGCACTCTCTGGACTCACTGCACTGCATCCGCAATGGTGCCAGTGCACTCTCTGAACTCACTGCACTGCATCCCCACTGGTGCCAGTGCACTCTCTGGAGTCACTGCACTGCATCACCAGTGGTGCCAGTGCACTCTCTGGACTCACTGCACTGCATCCCGACTGGTGCCAGTGCACTCTCTGGACCCACTGCACCGCATCACCACTGGTGCCACTGCACTCTCTGGACTCACTGCACTGCATCACCAGTGGTGCCAGTGTACTCTCTGGAGTCACTGCATTGCATCCGCACTGGTGCCAGTGCACTCTCTGGACTCACTGCACTGCATCCCCAGTGGTGCCAGTGCACTCTCTGGACTCACTGCACTGCATCCCCAGTGGTGCCAGTGCACTCTCTGGACTAACTGCACTGCATCCCCAGTGGTGCCAGTGCACTCTCTAGTCTCACTGCTGTGCATCCCCAGTGGTGCAGAGCACTCCCTGGAGTCACTGCAGTGCATCTCCAGTGGTGCCAGTGCACTCTCTGGATTCACTGCACTGCATCTCCAGTGGTGCCAGTGCACTCTCTGGACTCACTGCACTGCATCCCCAGTGGTGCCAGTGCACTCTCTGGACCAACTGCACTGCATCCCCAGTGGTGCCAGTGCACTCTCTGGACTCACTGCACTGCATCCCCAGTGGTGCCAGTGCACTCTCTGTAGTCACTGCAGTGCATCCCCAGTGGTGCCAGTGCACTCTCTGGACTCACTGCACTGCATCCCCAGTGCTGCCAGTGCACTCTCTGGACTCACTGCACTGCATCTCCAGTGGTGCCAGTGCACTCTCTGGACTCACGCACTGCATCCCCCTGGTGCCAGTGCACTCTCTGGACTCACTGCACTGCATCCCCAGTGGTGCCAGTGTACTCTCTGTACTCACTGCACTGCATCCCCACTGGTGCCAGTGCTCTCTCTGGACTCACTTCACTGCTTCACCACTGGTGCCAGTGCACTCTCTGGACTCACTGCACTGCATCCCCAGTGGTGCCAGTGCACTCTCTGAACTCACTGCACTGCATCCCCAGTGGTGCCAGTGCACTCTCTGGACTCACTGCACTGCATCCCCAGTGGTGCCAGTGCACTCTCTGGACTCACTGCACTGCATCCCCACTGGTGCCAGTGCACTCTCTGGACACACTGCACTGCATCCCCAGTGGTGCCAGTGCACTCTCTGGACCCACTGCACTGCATCCCCAGTGGTGCCAGTGCACTCTCTGGACTCACTGCACTGCATCCCCAGTGGTGCCAGTGCACTCTCTGGACTCACTGCAGTGCATCCCCAGTGGTGCCAGTGCACTCTCTGGACTAACTGCACTGCATCCCCAGTGGTGACAGTGCACTCTCTGGACTCACTGCACTGCATCCCCAGTGGTGCCAGTGCACTCTCTGGACTCACTGCACTGCATCTCCAGTGGTGCCAGTGCACTCTCTGGACTAACTGCACTGCATCCTCACTGGTGCCAGTGCACTCTCTGCACTCACTGCACTGCATCCCCAGTGGTGCCAGTGTACTCTCTGGAACTCACTGCACTGCATCCCCACTGGTGGCAGTGCTCTCTCTGGACTCACTGCACTGCTTCACCACTGGTGCCAGTGCACTCTCTGGACTCACCGGGGTGCATCCCCAGTGGTGCCAGTGCACTCTCTGGACTCACCGGGGTGCATCCCCAGTGGTGCCAGTGCACTCTCTGGACTCACTGCACTGCATCCCCAGTGCTGCCAGTGCACTCTCTGGACTCACTGCACTGCATCCCCACTGGTGCCAGTGCACTCTCTGGACTAACTGCACTGCATCCCCAGTGGTGCCAGTGCACTCTCTAGTCTCACTGCAGTGCATCCCCAGTGGTGCAGAGCACTCCCTGGAGTCACTGCAGTGCATCCCCAGTGGTGCCAGTGCACTCTCTGGACTCACTGCACTGCATCCCCAGTGGTGCCAGTGCACTCTCTGGACCCACTGCACTGCATCCCCAGTGGTGCCAGTGCATTCTCTGGACTCACTGCACTGCATCCCTAATGGTACCAGTGCACTCTCTGAACTCACTGCACTGCATCCCCAGTGGTGCCAGTGCACTCTCTGGACTCACTGCACTGCATCCGCAATGGTGCCAGTGCACTCTCTGAACTCACTGCACTGCATCCCCACTGGTGCCAGTGCACTCTCTGGAGTCACTGCACTGCATCACCAGTGGTGCCAGTGCACTCTCTGGACTCACTGCACTGCATCCCCAGTGGTGCCAGTGCACTCTCTGGACCCACTGCACCGCATCACCAGTGGTGCCAGTGCACTCTCTGGACTCACTGCACTGCATCCCCAGTGGTGCCAGTGTACTCTCTGGAGTCACTGCATTGCATCCGCACTGGTGCCAGTGCACTCTCTGGACTCACTGCACTGCATCCCCAGTGGTGCCAGTGCACTCTCTGGACTCACTGCACTGCATCCCCAGTGGTGCCAGTGCACTCTCTGGACTAACTGCACTGCATCCCCAGTGGTGCCAGTGCACTCTCTAGTCTCACTGCTGTGCATCCCCAGTGGTGCAGAGCACTCCCTGGAGTCACTGCAGTGCATCTCCAGTGGTGCCAGTGCACTCTCTGGATTCACTGCACTGCATCTCCACTGGTGCCAGTGCACTCTCTGGACTCACTGCACTGCATCCCCACTGGTGCCAGTGCACTCTCTGGACCAACTGCACTGCATCCCCAGTGGTGCCAGTGCACTCTCTGGACTCACTGCACTGCATCCCCAGTGGTGCCAGTGCACTCTCTGTAGTCACTGCAGTGCATCCCCAGTGGTGCCAGTGCACTCTCTGGACTCACTGCACTGCATCCCCAGTGCTGCCAGTGCACTCTCTGGACTCACTGCACTGCATCTCCAGTGGTGCCAGTGCACTCTCTGGACTCACGCACTGCATCCCCACTGGTGCCAGTGCACTCTCTGGACTCACTGCACTGCATCCCCAGTGGTGCCAGTGTACTCTCTGGACTCACTGCACTGCATCCCCACTGGTGCCAGTGCTCTCTCTGGACTCACTTCACTGCTTCACCACTGGTGCCAGTGCACTCTCTGGACTCACTGCACTGCATCCCCAGTGGTGCCAGTGCACTCTCTGAACTCACTGCACTGCATCCCCAGTGGTGCCAGTGCACTCTCTGGACTCACTGCACTGCATCCCCAGTGGTGCCAGTGCACTCTCTGGACTCACTGCACTGCATCCCCACTGGTGCCAGTGCACTCTCTGGACACACTGCACTGCATCCCCAGTGGTGCCAGTGCACTCTCTGGACCCACTGCACTGCATCCCCAGTGGTGCCAGTGCACTCTCTGGAGTCACTGCACTGCATACCCAGTGGTGCCAGTGCACTCTCTGGACTCACTGCACTGCATCCCCAGTGGTGCCAGTGCACTCTCTGGACCCACTGCACTGCATCCCCAGTGGTGCCAGTGCATTCTCTGGACTCACTGCACTGCATCCCTAATGGTACCAGTGCACTCTCTGAACTCACTGCACTGCATCCCCAGTGGTGCCAGTGCACTCTCTGGACTCACTGCACTGCATCCGCAATGGTGCCAGTGCACTCTCTGAACTCACTGCACTGCATCCCCACTGGTGCCAGTGCACTCTCTGGAGTCACTGCACTGCATCACCAGTGGTGCCAGTGCACTCTCTGGACCCACTACACTGCATCCCCAGTGGTGCCAGTGCACTCTCTGGACTCACTGCACTGCATCCCCAGTGGTGACAGTGCACTCTCTGAACTCACTGCACTGCATCCCCAGTGGTGCCAGTGCACTCTCTGGAGTCACTGCACTGCATCACCAGTGGTGCCAGTGCACTCTCTGGACTCACTGCTCTGCATCCCCAGTGGTGCCAGTGCACTCTCTGGACCCACTGCACTGCATCCCCAATGGTGCCAGTGCACTCTCTGGACTCACTGCACTGCATCCCCAGTGGTGCCAGTGCACTCTCTGGACTCACTGCAGTGCATCCCCAGTGATGCCAGTGCACTCTCTGGACTCACTGCACTGCATCCCCAATGGTGCCAGTGCACTCTCTGGACTCACTGCACTGCATCCCCAGTGGTGCCAGTGCACTCTCTGGACCCACTGCACTGCATCCCCAATGGTGCCAGTGCACTCTCTGGACTCACTGCACTGCATCCCCAGTGGTGCCAGTGCACTCTCTGGACTCACTGCAGTGCATCCCCAGTGGTGCCAGTGCACTCTCTGGACTCACTGCACTGCATCCCCAGTGGTGCCAGTGCATTCTCTGGACTCACTGCACTGCATCCCCAGTGCTGCCAGTGCACTATCTGGACTCACTGCACTGCATCTCCAGTGGTGCCAGTGCACTCTCTGGACTCACTGCACTGCATCCCCAGTGGTGCCAGTGTACTCTCTGGACTCACTGCACTGCATCCCCAGTGGTGGCAGTGCTCTCTCTGGATTCACTGCACTGCTTCACCACTGGTGCCAGTGCACTCTCTGGACTCACTGCACTGCATCCCCAGTGGTGCCAGTGCACTCTCTGAACTCACTGCACTGCATCCCCAGTGGTGCCAGTGCACTCTCTGGACTCACTGCACTGCATCCCCAGTGGTGCCAGTGCACTCTCAGGACTCACTGCACTGCATCCCCACTGGTGCCACTGCACTCTCTGGACTCACTGCACTGCATCCCCAGTGGTGCCAGTGCACTCTCTGGACCCACTGCACTGCATCCCCAGTGGGGCCAGTGCACTCTCTGGACTCACTGCACTGCATCCCCACTGGTGCCAGTGTACTCTCTGGACTCACTGCACTGCATCCCCACTGGTGGCAGTGCACTCTCTGGACTCAATGCACTGCATCCCCAGTGGTGCCAGTGCACTCTCTGGACTCACTGCACTGCATCCCCAATGCTGCCAGTGCACTCTCTGAACTCACTGCACTGCATCTCCAGTGGTGCCAGTGCACTCTCTGGACTCACTGCACTGCATCCCCAGTGGTGCCAGTGCACTCTCTGGACTCACTGCACTGCATCCCCAGTGGTGCCAGTGTGCTCTCTGGACTCACTGCACTGCATCCCCACTGGTGGCAGTGCTCTCTCTGGACTCACTGCACTGCTTCACCACTGGTGCCAGTGCACTCTCTGGACTCACAGCACTGCATCCCCAGTGGTGCCAGTGCACTCTCTGGACTCACTGCACTGCATCTTTCCATCATTTATCGGCAGTCCTGGCTATCGGGGGAGGTCCCGGTTGACTGGCGGCTAGCCAATGTGACGCCCATCTATAAGAAGGGCCGGAGGGCAGACCCGGGGAACTATAGGCCTGTCAGTTTGACCTCAGTGCCGGGGAAGCTCATGGAGCAGATTATCTTGAGGGTCATCACGCGGCACTTGCAGGGCAAGCAGGCGATCAGGCCCAGTCAGCATGGGTTTATGAAAGGCAGGTCCTGCTTGACGAACCTGATCTCCTTCTATGACCAAGTGACGCGCTTGGTGGATGAGGGAAAGGCTGTGGACGTGGTCTACCTTGACCTCAGTAAGGCTTTTGACACCGTTCCCCACAACATTCTCCTCAAGAAACTGGCTGCTCGGGGCTTGGACTGGCGTACGCTTCGCTGGGTTAGAAACTGGCTGGATGGCCGGGCCCAGAGAGTTGTGGTGAATGGAGTCAAATCTGGTTGGAGGCCGGTCACTAGTGGAGTCCCCCAGGGCTCGGTACTGGGGCCGGTCCTCTTTAATATCTTTATCGATGATCTGGATGAGGGCGTCCAGTGCACCCTCAGTAAGTTTGCAGATGACACCAAGCTAAGTGCGTGTGTCGATCTGCTCGAGGGCAGGAAGGCTCTGCAGGAGGATCTGGATAGGCTGGAGCGATGGGCTGAGGTCAACTGCATGAAGTTCAACAAGGCCAAGTGCCGGGTCCTGCACCTGGGCTGCAACAACCCCAAGCAGAGCTACAGGCTGGGAGATGAGTGGCTGGAAAGCTGCCTGGCCGAGAAGGACCTGGGAGTATTGGTGGATAGTCGGCTGAATATGAGCCAGCAGTGTGCTCAGGTGGCCAAGAAGGCCAACGGCATCCTGGCCTGTATAAGAAGCAGTGTGGCCAGCAGGTCGAGGGAAGTGATTGTGCCCCTGTACTCGGCTCTGGTGAGGCCGCACCTCGAGTACTGTGTTCAGTTTTGGGCCCCTCGCTACAGGAAGGACATGGACGTGCTCGAGCGAGTCCAGAGAAGGGCGACCAAGCTGGTGAGGGGTCTGGAGAACAAGTCTTACGAGGAGCGGCTGAGGGAGCTGGGCTTGTTCAGCCTGGAGAAGAGGAGGCTCAGGGGTGACCTCATCGCTCTCTACAGTTACCTGAAAGGAGGCTGTAGAGAGGTGGGGGTTGGTCTATTCTCCCACGTGCCTAGTGACAGGACGAGGGGGAATGGGCTAAAGTTGCGACAGGGGAGTTTTAGGTTGGATGTTAGGAAGTACTTCTTTACCGAAAGGGTTATTAAGCATTGGAACGGGCTGCCCAGGGAGGTGGTGGAGTCACCATCCCTGGAGGTCTTTAAAAGACGTTTAGATGTAGAGCTTAGGGATATGGTTTAGTGGAGTACTTAGTGTTAGGTCGGAGGTTGGACTCGATGATCTTGAGGTCTCTTCCAACCTAGAGAAATCTGTGAATCTGTGAATCTGTGAATCCCCAGTGGTGCCAGTGCACTCTCTGGACTCACTGCACTGCATCCCCACTGGTGCCACTGCACTCTCTGGACTCACTGCACTGCATCCCCAGTGGTGCCACTGCACTCTCTGGACTCACTGCACTGCATCCCCAGTCGTGTCAGTGCACTCTCTGGACCCACTGCACTGCATCCCCAGTGCTGCCAGTGCACTCTCTGGACTCACTGCACTGCATCCCCAGTGGGGCCAGTGCACTCTCTGGACTCACTGCACTGCATCCCCAGTGCTGCCAGTGCACTCTCTGGACTCACTGCACTACATCAGCAATGGTGCCAGTGCACTCTCTGAACTCACTGCACTGCATCCCCAGTGGTGCCAGTACAGTCTCTGGACTCACTGCACTGCATCCCCAGTGGTGCCAGTGCACTCTCTGGACTCACTGCAGTGCATCCCCAGTGATGCCAGTGCAGTCTCTGGACTCACTGCACTGCATCTCCAGTGGTGCCAGTGCACTCTCTGGACTCACTGCACTGCATCCCCACTGGTGCCAGTGCACTCTCTGGACTCACTGCAGTGCATCCCCAGTGGTGCCAGTGCACTCTCTGGACTCACTGCACTGCATCCCCAGTGGTGCCAATGCACTCTCTGGACTCACGGCACTGCATCCCCAGTGGTGCCAGTGCACTCTCTGGACTCACTGCACTGCATCCCCAGTGCTGCCAGTGCACTCTCTGGACTCAGTGCACTGCATCCCCAGTGGTGCCAGTGCACTCTCTGGACCCACTGCACTGCATCCCCAGTGGTGCCAGTGCACTCTCTGGACTCACTGCACTGCATCCCCAGTGGTGCCAGTGCACTCTCTTGACTCACCGGGGTGCATCCCCAGTGGTGCCAGTGCACTCTCTGGACTCACTGCAGTGCATGCCCAGTGGTGCCAGTGCACTCTCTGGACTCACTGCACTGCATCCCCACTGGTGGCAGTGCACTCTCTGGACCCACTGCACTGCATCCCCAGTGGTGCCAGTGCACTCTATGGACTCACTGCACTGCATCCCCAGTGGTGCCAGTGCACTCTCTGGAGTCACTGACCTGCATCCCCACTGGTGCCAGTGCACTCTCGGGACTCCCTGCACTGCATCCCCAGTGGTGCCAGTGCACTCTCTGGACTCACTGCACTGCATCCCCAGTGGGGCCAGTGCACTCTCTTGACTCACCGGGGTGCATCCCCAGTGGTGCCAGTGCACTCTCTGGACTCACTGCACTGCATCCCCAGTGGTGCCAGTGCACTCTCTGGAGTCACTGCACTGCATCCCCAGTGCTGCCAGTGCACTCTCTGGACCCACTGCACTGCATCCCCAGTGGTGCCAGTGCACTCTATGGACTCACTGCACTGCATCCCCAGTGGTGCCAGTGCACTCTCTGGACTCACTGCACTGCATCCCCACTGGTGCCACTGCACTCTCTGGACTCACTGCACTGCATCCCCAGTGGTGCCAGTGCACTCTCTGGACTCACTGCACTGCATCCCCACTGGTGACTGTGCACTCTCTGGAGTCACTTCACTGCATCCCCAGTGGTGCCAGTGCACTCTCTGGACTCACTGCACTGCATGCCCAGTGGTGCCAGTGCACTCTCTGGAGTCACTGCACTGCATCCCCAGTGGTGCCAGTGCACACTCTGGAGTCACTGCACTGCTTCCCCAGTGCTTCCAGTGCACGCTCTGGACTCACTGCACTTCTTCCCCACTGGTGCCAGTGCACTCTCGGGACTCACTGCACTCCATCCCCAGTGGTGCCAGTGCACTCTCTGGACTCACTGCACTGCATCCCCACTGGTGCCAGTGCACTCTCTGGACCCACTGCACTGCATCCCCACTGGTGCCAGTGAACTCTCTGGACTCACTGCACTGCATCCCCAGTGGTGCCAGTGCACTCTCTGGACCCACGGAGCTGCATCCCCACTGGTGCCAGTGCACTCTCTGAGCTCACTGCACTGCATCCCCAGTGATGCGAGTGCAGTCTCTGGACTGACTGCACTGCATCCCCAGTGGTTCCAGTGCACTCTCTGGACTCACTGCACTGCATCCCCGGTGGTGCCAGTGCACTCTCTGGAGTCACTGCACTGCATCCCCACTGGTGCCAGTGCACTCTCTGGACTCACTGCACTGCATCCCCACTGGTGCCAGTGCACTCTCTGGACTCACTGCACTGCATCCCCAGTGGTGCCAGTGCACTCTCTGGACTCACTGCACTGCATCCCCACTGGTGCCAGTGCACTCTCTGGACCCACTGCACTGCATCCCCAGTGGTGCCAGTGCACTCGCTGGACTCACTGCACTGCATCCCCAGTGGTGCCAGTGCACTCTCTGGACTCACTGCACTGCATCCCCAGTGGTGCCAGTGTACTCTCTGGACTCACCGGAGTGCATCCCAGTGGTGCCAGTGCACTCTCTGGACTCACTGCACTGCATCCCCAGTGGTGCCAGTGCACTCTCTGGATTCACCGCAGTACATCTCCAGTGGTGCCAGTGCACTCTCTGGACTCACTGCACTGCATCCCCACTGGTGCCAGTACACTGTCTGGTGTCACTGCACTGCATCCCCAGTGGTGCCAGTGCACTCTCTGGACTCACTGCACTGCATCCCCACTGCTGCCAGTGCACTCTCTGGACTCACTGCACTGCATCCCCAGTGTGTACTCTCTGGAGTCACTGCATTGCATCCGCACTGGTGCCAGTGCACTCTCTGGACTCACTGCACTGCATCCCCAGTGGTGCCAGTGCACTCTCTGGACTCACTGCACTGCATCCCCAGTGGTGCCAGTGCACTCTCTAGTCTCACTGCACTGCATCCCCAGTGGTGCAGAGCACTCCCTGGAGTCACTGGTGCCAGTGCTCTGCAGCACTGGTGCCAGTGCACTCTCTGGACTCACTCACTGCAGTGGTGCCAGTGCACTCTCTGGACTCACTGCACTGCATCCCCAGGTGCCAGTGCACTCTCACTGCACTGCATCCCCTCACTGCACTGCAGTCCGCAGTGGTGCCAGTGCACTCTCTGGATTCACTGCACCACTGCATCCGCAGTGGTGCCAGTGCACTCTCTACCCAGTGGTGCCAGTGCACTCTCTGGACTCACTGCACTGCATCCCCAGTGGGGCCAGTGCACTCTCAGGACTCACTGCACTGCATCCCCAGTGGTGCCAGTGCACTCTCTGGACTCACTGCAGTGCATCCCCAGTGGTGCCAGTGCACTCTCTGGACTAACTGCACTGCATCCCCAGTGGTGACAGTGCACTCTCTGGACTCACTGCACTGCATCCCCAGGGGTGCCAGTGCACTCTCTGGACTCACTGCACTGCATCTCCAGTGGTGCCAGTGCACTCTCTGGACTAACTGCACTGCATCCTCACTGGTGCCAGTGCACTCTCTGCACTCACTGCACTGCATCCCCAGTGGTGCCAGTGTACTCTCTGGACTCACTGCACTGCATCCCCACTGGTGGCAGTGCTCTCTCTGGACTCACTGCACTGCTTCACCACTGGTGCCAGTGCACTCTCTGGACTCACCGGGGTGCATCCCCAGTGGTGCCAGTGCACTCTCTGGACTCACCGGGGTGCATCCCCAGTGGTGCAAGTGCACTCTCTGGACTCACTGCACTGCATCCCCAGGGCTGCCAGTGCACTCTCTGGACTCACTGCAAGGAATCCCCACTGGTGCCAGTGCACTCTCTGGACTAACTGCACTGCATCCCCAGTGGTACCAGTGCACTCTCTAGTCTCACTGCACTGCATCCCCAGTGGTGCAGAGCACTCCCTGGAGTCACTGCAGTGCATCCCCAGTGCTTCCAGTGCACGCTCTGGACTCACTGCACTTCTTCCCCACTGGTGCCAGTGCACTCTCTGGACTCACTGCACTGCATCCCCAGTGGTGCCAGTGCACTCTCTGGACCCACTGCACTGCATCCCCACTGGTGCCAGTGCATTCTCTGGACTCACTGCACTGCATCCCCAGTGGTGCCAATGCACTCTCTGGATTCACGGCACTGCATCCCCAGTGGTGCCAGTGCACTCTCTGGACTCACTGCACTGCATCCGCAGTGCTGCCAGTGCACTCTCTGGACTCAGTGCACTGCATCCCCAGTGGTGCCAGTGCACTCTCTCGACCCACTGCACTGCATCCCCAGTGGTGCCAGTGCACTCTCTGCACTCACTGCACTGCATCCCCAGTGGTGCCAGTGCACTCTCTTGACTCACCGGGGTGCATCCCCAGTGGTGCCAGTGCACTCTCTGGACTCACTGCACTGCATCCCCAGTGGTGCCAGTGCACTCTCTGGACTCACTGCACTGCATCCCCAGTGCTGCCAGTGCACTCTCTGGACCCACTGCACTGCATCCCCAGTGGTGCCAGTGCACTCTCTGGACTCACTGCACTGCATCCCCAGTGGTGCCAGTGCACTCTCTGGAGTCACTGACCTGCATCCCCAGTGGTGCCAGTGCACTCTCTGGACTCCCTGCACTGCATCTCCAGTGGTGCCAGTGCACTCTCTGGACTCACTGCACTGCATCCCCAGTGGGGCCAGTGCACTCTCTGGACTCACTGCACTGCACCCCAGTGGTGCCATTGCAGTCTCTGGACTCACTGCAGTGCATCCCCAGTGGTGCCAGTGCACTCTCTTGACTCACCGGGGTGCATCCCCATTGGTGCCAGTGCACTCTCTGGACTCACTGCACTGCATCCCCAGTGGTGCCAGTGCACTCTCTGGAGTCACTGCACTGCATCCCCAGTGCTGCCAGTGCACTCTCTGGACCCACTGCACTGCATCCCCAGTGGTGCCAGTGCACTCTATGGACTCACTGCACTGCATCCCCAGTGGTGCCAGTGCACTCTCTGGACTCACTGCACTGCATCCCCAGTGGTGCCAGTGCACTCTGTGGACTCACTGCACTGCATCCCCACTGGTGACTGTGCACTCTCTGGAGTCACTTCACTGCATCCCCAGTGGTGCCAGTGCACTCTCTGGACTCACTGCACTGCTTCCCCAGTGCTTCCAGTGCACGCTCTGGACTCACTGCACTTCTTCCCCACTGGTGCCAGTGCACTCTCGGGACTCACTGCACTGCATCCCCATTGGTGCCAGTGCACTCTCTGGACTCACTGCACTGCATCCCCAGTGGTGCCAGTGCACTCTCTGGAGTCACTGCACTGCATCCCCAGTGCTGCCAGTGCACTCTCTGGACCCACTGCACTGCATCCCCAGTGGTGCCAGTGCACTCTATGGACTCACTGCACTGCATCCCCACTGGTGCCAGTGCACTCTCTGGACTCACTGCACTGCATCCCCAGTGGTGCCAGTGCACTCTCTGGACTCACTGCACTGCATCCCCACTGGTGACTGTGCACTCTCTGGAGTCACTTCACTGCATCCCCAGTGGTGCCAGTGCACTCTCTGGACTCACTGCACTGCTTCCCCAGTGCTTCCAGTGCACGCTCTGGACTCACTGCACTTCTTCCCCACTGGTGCCAGTGCACTCTCGGGACTCACTGCACTGCATCCCCAGTGGTGCCAGTGCACTCCCTGGAGTCACTGCACTGCATCCCCAGTGGTGCCAGTGCACTCTCTGGACTCACTGCACGCCATCCCCAGTGGTGCCAGTGCACTCTCTGGACTCACTGCACTGCATCCCCACTGGTGCCAGTGCACTCTCTGGACCCACTGCACTGCATCCCCACTGGTGCTAGTGAACTCTCTGGACTCACTGCACTGCATCCCCAGTGGTGCCAGTGCACACTCTGGAGTCACTGCACTGCTTCCCCAGTGCTTCCAGTGCACGCTCTGGACTCACTGCACTTCTTCCCCACTGGTGCCAGTGCACTCTCGGGACTCACTGCACTGCATCCCCAGTGGTGCCAGTGCACTCCCTAGAGTCACTGCACTGCATCCCCAGTGGTGCCAGTGCACTCTCTGGACTCACTGCACTCCATCCCCAGTGGTGCCAGTGCACTCTCTGGACTCACTGCACTGCATCCCCACTGGTGCCAGTGCACTCTCTGGACCCACTGCACTGCATCCCCACTGGTGCCAGTGAACTCTCTGGACTCACTGCACTGCATCCCCAGTGGTGCCAGTGCACTCTCTGGACCCACGGAGCTGCATCCCCACTGGTGCCAGTGCACTCTCTGAGCTCACTGCACTGTATCCCCAGTGATGCCAGTGCAGTCTCTGGACTGACTGCACTGCATCCCCAGTGGTTCCAGTGCACTCTCTGGACTCACTGCACTGCATCCCCGGTGGTGCCAGTGCACTCTCTGGAGTCACTGCACTGCATCCCCACTGGTGCCAGTGCACTCTCTGGACTCACTGCACTGCATCCCCAGTGGTGCCAGTGCACTCTCTGGACTCACTGCACTGCATCCCCACTGGTGCCAGTGCACTCTCTGGACCCACTGCACTGCATCCCCAGTGGTGCCAGTGCACTCTCTGGACTCACTGCACTGCATCCCCAGTGGTGCCAGTGCACTCGCTGGACTCACTGCACTGCATCCCCAGTGGAGCCAGTTCACTCTCTGGACTCACCGGAGTGCATCCCAGTGGTGCCAGTGCACTCTCTGGACTCACTGCACTGCATCCCCAGTGGTGCCAGTGCACTCTCTGGATTCACCGCAGTACATCTCCAGTGGTTCCAGTGCACTCTCTGGACTCACTGCACTGCATCCCCACTGGTGCCAGTGCACTCCCTGGAGTCACTGCACTGCATCCCCAGTGGTGCCAGTGCACTCTCTGGACTCACTGCACTGCATCCCCACTGGTGCCAGTGCACTCTCTGGACTCACTGCACTGCATCCCCAGTGGTGCCAGTGCACTCTCTGGACCCACTGCACCGCATCACCACTGGTGCCACTGCACTCTCTGGACTCACTGCACTGCATCCCCAGTGGTGCCAGTGTACTCTCTGGAGTCACTGCATTGCATCCGCACTGGTGCCAGTGCACTCTCTGGACTCACTGCACTGCATCCCCAGTGGTGCCAGTGCACTCTCTAGACTCACTGCACTGCATCCCCAGTGGTGCCAGTGCACTCTCTGGACTAACTGCACTGCATCCCCAGTGGTGCCAGTGCACTCTCTAGTCTCACTGCACTGCATCCCCAGTGCTGCAGAGCACTCCCTGGAGTCACTGCAGTGCATCTGCAGTGGTGCCAGTGCACTCTCTGGATTCACTGCACTGCATCTCCACTGGTGCCAGTGCACTCTCTGGACTCACTGCACTGCATCCCCAGTGGTGCCAGTGCACTCTCTGGACCCACTGCACTGCATCCCCAGTGGTGCCAGTGCACTCTCTGGAGTCACTGCACTGCATCCCCAGTGGGGCCAGTGCACTCTCTGGACTCACTGCACTGCATCCCCAGTGGTGCCAGTGCACTCTCTGGACTCACTGCAGTGCATCCCCAGTGGTGCCAGTGCACTCTCTGGACTAACTGCACTGCATCCCCAGTGGTGACAGTGCACTCTCTGGACTCACTGCACTGCATCCCCAGTGGTGCCAGTGCACTCTCTGGACTCACTGCACTGCATCTCCAGTGGTGCCAGTGCACTCTCTGGACTAACTGCACTGCATCCTCACTGGTGCCAGTGCACTCTCTGCACTCACTGCACTGCATCCCCAGTGGTGCCATTGTACTCTCTGGACTCACTGCACTGCATCCCCACTGGTGGCAGTGCTCTCTCTGGACTCACTGCACTGCTTCACCACTGGTGCCAGTGCACTCTCTGGACTCACCGGGGTGCATCCCCAGTGGTGCCAGTGCACTCTCTGGACTCACTGCACTGCATCCCCAGTGCTGCCAGTGCACTCTCTGGACTCACTGCACTGCATCCCCACTGGTGCCAGTGCACTCTCTGGACTAACTGCACTGCATCCCCAGTGGTACCAGTGCACTCTCTAGTCTCACTGCACTGCATCCCCAGTGGTGCAGAGCACTCCCTGGAGTCACTGCAGTGCATCCCCAGTGGTGCCAGTGCACTCTCTGGACCCACTGCACTGCATCCCGAGTGGTGCCAGTGCATTCTCTGGACTCACTGCACTGCATCCCTAATCGTACCAGTGCACTCTCTGAACTCACTGCACTGCATCCCCAGTGGTGCCAGTGCACTCTCTGGACTCACTGCACTGCATCCCCAGTGGTGCCAGTGCACTCTCTGGACTCACTGCACTGCATCCGCAATGGTGCCAGTGCACTCTCTGAACTCACTGCACTGCATCCCCACTGGTGCCAGTGCACTCTCTGGACTCACTGCACTGCATCACCAGTGGTGCCTGTGCACTCTCTGGACCCACTGCACTGCATCCCCAGTGGTGCCACTGCACTCTCTGGACTCACTGCACTGCATCACCAGTGGTGACAGTGCACTCTCTGAACTCACTGCACTGCATCCCCAGTGGTGCCAGTGCACTCTCTGGACTCACTGCACTGCAGCCCCAGTGGTGCCAGTGCACTCTCTGGACTCACTGCACTGCATCCCCAGTGGAGCCAGTTCACTCTCTGGACTCACCGGAGTGCATCCCCAGTGGTGCCAGTGCACTCTCTGGACTCACTGCACTGCATCCCCAGTGGTGCCAGTGCACTCTCTGGACTCACTGCACTGCATCCCCAGTGGTGCCAGTGCACTCTCTGGACTCACTGCACTGCATCCCCACTGGTGCCAGTGCACTCTCTGGTGTCACTGCACTGCATCCCCAGTGGTGCCAGTGCACTCTCTGGACTCACTGCACTGCATCCCCACTGGTGCCAGTGCACTCTCTGGACTCACTGCACTGCATCCCCAGTGGTGCCAGTGCACTCTCTGGACCCACTGCACTGCATCCCCAGTGGTGCCACTGCACTCTCTGGACTCACTGCACTGCATCCCCAGTGGTGCCAGTGTACTCTCTGGAGTCACTGCATTGCATCCCAGTGGTGCCAGTGCACTCTCTGGACTCACTGCACTGCATCCCCAGTGGTGCCAGTGCACTCTCTAGACTCACTGCACTGCATCCCCAGTGGTGCCAGTGCACTCTCTGGACTAACTGCACTGCATCCCCAGTGGTGCCAGTGCACTCTCTAGTCTCACTGCACTGCATCCCCAGTGGTGCAGAGCACTCCCTGGAGTCACTGCAGTGCATCTGCAGTGGTGCCAGTGCACTCTCTGGATTCACTGCACTGCATCCCACTGGTGCCAGTGCACTCTCTGGACTCACTGCACTGCATCCCCAGTGGTGCCAGTGCACTCTCTGGACCCACTGCACTGCATCCCCAGTGGTGCCAGTGCACTCTCTGGAGTCACTGCACTGCATCCCCAGTGGTGCCAGTGCACTCTCTGGACTCACTGCACTGCATCCCCAGTGGTGCCAGTGCACTCTCTGGACTCACTGCACTGCATCCCCAGTGGTGCCAGTGCACTCTCTGGACTCACTGCACTGCATCCCCAGTGGTGACAGTGCACTCTCTGGACTCACTGCACTGCATCCCCAGTGGAGCCAGTTCACTCTCTGGACTCACCGGAGTGCATCCCAGTGGTGCCAGTGCACTCTCTGGACTCACTGCACTGCATCCCCAGTGGTGCCAGTGCACTCTCTGGATTCACCGCAGTACATCTCCAGTGGTGCCAGTGCACTCTCTGGACTCACTGCACTGCATCCCCACTGGTGCCAGTGCACTCTCTGGAGTCACTGCACTGCATCCCCAGTGGTGCCAGTGCACTCTCTGGACTCACTGCACTGCATCCCCACTGGTGCCAGTGCACTCTCTGGACTCACTGCACTGCATCCCCAGTGGTGCCAGTGCACTCTCTGGACCCACTGCACCGCATCCCCACTGGTGCCACTGCACTCTCTGGACTCACTGCACTGCATCCCCAGTGGTGCCAGTGTACTCTCTGGAGTCACTGCATTGCATCCGCACTGGTGCCAGTGCACTCTCTGGACTCACTGCACTGCATCCCCAGTGGTGCCAGTGCACTCTCTAGACTCACTGCACTGCATCCCCAGTGGTGCCAGTGCACTCTCTGGACTAACTGCACTGCATCCCCAGTGGTGCCAGTGCACTCTCTAGTCTCACTGCACTGCATCCCCAGTGCTGCAGAGCACTCCCTGGAGTCACTGCAGTGCATCTGCAGTGGTGCCAGTGCACTCTCTGGATTCACTGCACTGCATCTCCACTGGTGCCAGTGCACTCTCTGGACTCACTGCACTGCATCCCCAGTGGTGCCAGTGCACTCTCTGGACCCACTGCACTGCATCCCCAGTGGTGCCAGTGCACTCTCTGGAGTCACTGCACTGCATCCCCAGTGGGGCCAGTGCACTCTCTGGACTCACTGCACTGCATCCCCAGTGGTGCCAGTGCACTCTCTGGACTCACTGCAGTGCATCCCCAGTGGTGCCAGTGCACTCTCTGGACTAACTGCACTGCATCCCCAGTGGTGACAGTGCACTCTCTGGACTCACTGCACTGCATCCCCAGTGGTGCCAGTGCACTCTCTGGACTCACTGCACTGCATCCCAGTGGTGCCAGTGCACTCTCTGGACTAACTGCACTGCATCCTCACTGGTGCCAGTGCACTCTCTGCACTCACTGCACTGCATCCCCAGTGGTGCCATTGTACTCTCTGGACTCACTGCACTGCATCCCCACTGGTGGCAGTGCTCTCTCTGGACTCACTGCACTGCTTCACCACTGGTGCCAGTGCACTCTCTGGACTCACCGGGGTGCATCCCCAGTGGTGCCAGTGCACTCTCTGGACTCACTGCACTGCATCCCCAGTGCTGCCAGTGCACTCTCTGGACTCACTGCACTGCATCCCCACTGGTGCCAGTGCACTCTCTGGACTAACTGCACTGCATCCCCAGTGGTACCAGTGCACTCTCTAGTCTCACTGCACTGCATCCCCAGTGGTGCAGAGCACTCCCTGGAGTCACTGCAGTGCATCCCCAGTGGTGCCAGTGCACTCTCTGGACCCACTGCACTGCATCCCGAGTGGTGCCAGTGCATTCTCTGGACTCACTGCACTGCATCCCTAATCGTACCAGTGCACTCTCTGAACTCACTGCACTGCATCCCCAGTGGTGCCAGTGCACTCTCTGGACTCACTGCACTGCATCCCCAGTGGTGCCAGTGCACTCTCTGGACTCACTGCACTGCATCCGCAATGGTGCCAGTGCACTCTCTGAACTCACTGCACTGCATCCCCACTGGTGCCAGTGCACTCTCTGGACTCACTGCACTGCATCACCAGTGGTGCCTGTGCACTCTCTGGACCCACTGCACTGCATCCCCAGTGGTGCCACTGCACTCTCTGGACTCACTGCACTGCATCACCAGTGGTGACAGTGCACTCTCTGAACTCACTGCACTGCATCCCCAGTGGTGCCAGTGCACTCTCTGGACTCACTGCACTGCAGCCCCAGTGGTGCCAGTGCACTCTCTGGACTCACTGCACTGCATCCCCAGTGGAGCCAGTTCACTCTCTGGACTCACCGGAGTGCATCCCCAGTGGTGCCAGTGCACTCTCTGGAGTCACTGCACTGCATCCCCAGTGGTGCCAGTGCACTCTCTGGATTCACCGCAGTACATCTCCAGTGGTGCCAGTGCACTCTCTGGACTCACTGCACTGCATCCCCACTGGTGCCAGTACACTGTCTGGTGTCACTGCACTGCATCCCCAGTGGTGCCAGTGCACTCTCTGGACTCACTGCACTGCATCCCCACTGGTGCCAGTGCACTCTCTGGACTCACTGCACTGCATCCCCAGTGGTGCCAGTGCACTCTCTGGACCCACTGCACCGCATCACCACTGGTGCCACTGCACTCTCTGGACTCACTGCACTGCATCCCCAGTGGTGCCAGTGTACTCTCTGGAGTCACTGCATTGCATCCGCACTGGTGCCAGTGCACTCTCTGGACTCACTGCACTGCATCCCCAGTGGTGCCAGTGCACTCTCTAGACTCACTGCACTGCATCCCCAGTGGTGCCAGTGGTGCACTCTCTGGACTAACTGCACTGCATCCCCAGTGGTGCCAGTGCACTCTCTAGTCTCACTGCACTGCATCCCCAGTGCTGCAGAGCACTCCCTGGAGTCACTGCAGTGCATCTGCAGTGGTGCCAGTGCACTCTCTGGATTCACTGCACTGCATCTCCACTGGTGCCAGTGCACTCTCTGGACTCACTGCACTGCATCCCCAGTGGTGCCAGTGCACTCTCTGGACCCACTGCACTGCATCCCCAGTGGTGCCAGTGCACTCTCTGGAGTCACTGCACTGCATCCCCAGTGGGGCCAGTGCACTCTCTGGACTCACTGCACTGCATCCCCAGTGGTGCCAGTGCACTCTCTGGACTCACTGCAGTGCATCCCCAGTGGTGCCAGTGCACTCTCTGGACTAACTGCACTGCATCCCCAGTGGTGACAGTGCACTCTCTGGACTCACTGCACTGCATCCCCAGTGGTGCCAGTGCACTCTCTGGACTCACTGCACTGCATCTCCAGTGGTGCCAGTGCACTCTCTGGACTAACTGCACTGCATCCTCACTGGTGCCAGTGCACTCTCTGCACTCACTGCACTGCATCCCCAGTGGTGCCAGTGTACTCTCTGGACTCACTGCACTGCATCCCCACTGGTGGCAGTGCACTCTCTGGACTCACTGCACTGCTTCACCACTGGTGCCAGTGCACTCTCTGGACTCACCGGGGTGCATCCCCAGTGGTGCCAGTGCACTCTCTGGACTCACCGGGGTGCATCCCCAGTGGTGCCAGTGCACTCTCTGGACTCACTGCACTGCATCCCCAGTGCTGCCAGTGCACTCTCTGGACTCACTGCACTGCATCCCCACTGGTGCCAGTGCACTCTCTGGACTAACTGCACTGCATCCCCAGTGGTACCAGTGCACTCTCTAGTCTCACTGCACTGCATCCCCAGTGGTGCAGAGCACTCCCTGGAGTCACTGCAGTGCATCCCCAGTGGTGCCAGTGCACTCTCTGGACTCACTGCACTGCATCCCCAGTGGTGCCAGTGCACTCTCTGGACCCACTGCACTGCATCCCGAGTGGTGCCAGTGCATTCTCTGGACTCACTGCACTGCATCCCTAATGGTACCAGTGCACTCACTGAACTCACTGCACTGCATCCCCAGTGGTGCCAGTGCACTCTCTGGACTCACTGCACTGCATCCCCAGTGGTGCCAGTGCACTCTCTGGACTCACTGCACTGCATCCGCAATGGTGCCAGTGCACTCTCTGGACTCACTGCACTGCATCCCCACTGGTGCCAGTGCACTCTCTGGAGTCACTGCACTGCATCCCCAGTGGTGCCAGTGCACTCTCTGGACTCACTGCACTGCATCCCCAGTGGTGCCAGTGCACTCTCTGGACTCACTGCACTGCATCCCCAGTGGTGACAGTGCACTCTCTGAACTCACTGCACTGCATCCCCAGTGGTGCCAGTGCACTCTCTGGACTCACTGCACTGCATCCCCAGTGGTGCCAGTGCACTCTCTGGACTCACTGCAGTGCATCCCCAGTGGTGCCAGTGCACTCTCTGGACTCACTGCACTGCATCCCCAGTGGTGCCAGTGCACTCTCTGGACTCACTGCACTGCATCCCCAGTGGTGCCAGTGCACTCTCTGGACTCACTGCACTGCATCCCCAGTGGTGCCAGTGCACTCTCTGGACTCACTGCACTGCATCCCCAGTGGTGCCAGTGCACTCTCTGGACTCACTGCACTGCATCCCCAGTGGTGCCAGTGCACTCTCTGGACTCACTGCACTGCATCCCCAGTGGTGCCAGTGCACTCTCTGGACTCACTGCACTGCATCCCCAGTGGTGCCAGTGCACTCTCTGGACTCACTGCACTGCATCCCCAGTGCTGCCAGTGCACTCTCTGGACTCACTGCACTGCATCCCCAGTGGTGCCAGTGCACTCTCTGGACTCACTGCACTGCATCCCCAGTGGTGCCAGTGCACTCTCTGGACTCACTGCACTGCATCCCCAGTGGTGCCAGTGCACTCTCTGGACTCACTGCACTGCATCCCCAGTGGTGCCAGTGCACTCTCTGGACTCACTGCACTGCATCCCCACTGGTGCCAGTGCACTCTCTGGACTCACTGCACTGCATCCCCAGTGGTGCCAGTGCACTCTCTGGACTCACTGCACTGCATCCCCAGTGCTGCCAGTGCACTCTCTGGACTCACTGCACTGCATCCCCACTGGTGCCAGTGCACTCTCTGGACTCACTGCACTGCATCCCCAGTGGTGCCAGTGCACTCTCTGGACTCACTGCACTGCATCCCCAGTGGTGCCAGTGCACTCTCTGGACTCACTGCACTGCATCCCCAGTGGGGCCAGTGCACTCTCTGGACTCACTGCACTGCATCCCCAGTGGTGCCAGTGCACTCTCTGGACTCACTGCACTACATCAGCAATGGTGCCAGTGCACTCTCTGAACTCACTGCACTGCATCCCCAGTGGTGCCAGTGCACTCTCTGGACTCACTGCACTGCTTCCCCAGTGGTGCCAGTGCACTCTCTGGACTCACTGCACTGCATCCCCAGTGGTGCCAGTGCACTCTCTGGCCCCACTGCACTGCATCCCCACTGGTGCCAGTGCATTCTCTGGACTCACTGCACTGCATCCCTAATGGTGCCAGTGCACTCTCTGAACTCACTGCACTGCATCCCCAGTGGTGCCAGTGCACTCTCTGGACTCACTGCACTGCATCCCCAGTGGTGCCAGTGCACTCTCTGGACTCACTGCACTGCATCCGCAATGGTGCCAGTGCACTCTCTGAACTCACTGCACTGCATCCCCACTGGTGCCAGTGCACTCTCTGGACTCACTGCACTGCATCCCCAGTGGTGCCAGTACAGTCTCTGGACTCACTGCACTGCATCCCCAGTGGTGCCAGTGCACTCTCTGGACCCACAGCACTGCATCCCCAATGGTGCCAGTGCACTCTCTGGACTCACTGCACTGCATCCCCAGTGGTGCCAGTGCACTCTCTGGACTCACTGCAGTGCATCCCCAGTGATGCCAGTGCAGTCTCTGGACTCACTGCACTGCATCTCCAGTGGTGCCAGTGCACTCTCTGGACTCACTGCACTGCATCCCCAGTGGTGCCAGTGCACTCTCTGGACTCACTGCAGTGCATCCCCAGTGGTACCAGTGCACTCTCTGGACTCACTGCTCTGCATCCCCAGTGGTGCCAGTGCACTCTCTGGACTAACTGCACTGCATCCCCAGTGGTGCCAGTGCACTCTCTAGACTCAGTGCAGTGCATCCCCAGTGGTGCCAGTGCACTCTCTGGATTCACTGCACTGCATCCCCAGTGGTGCCAGTGCACTCTCTGGACTCACTGCACTGCATCCCCAGTGGTGCCAGTGCACTCTCTGGACTCACTGCACTGCATCCCCACTGGTGCCAGTGCACTCTCTGGACTCACTGCACTGCATCCCCAGTGGTGCAGAGCACTCCCTGGAGTCACTGCACTGCATCCCCAGTGGTGCCAGTGCACTCTCTGGACTCACTGCACTGCATCCCCAGTGGTGCAGAGCACTCCCTGGAGTCACTGCACTGCATCCCCAGTGGTGCCAATGCACTCTCTGGACTCACGGCACTGCATCCCCAGTGGTGCCAGTGCACTCTCTGGACTCACTGCACTGCATCCCCAGTGCTGCCAGTGCACTCTCTGGACTCAGTGCACTGCATCCCCAGTGGTGCCAGTGCACTCTCTGGACCCACTGCACTGCATCCCCAGTGGTGCCAGTGCACTCTCTGGACTCACTGCACTGCATCCCCAGTGGTGCCAGTGCACTCTCTTTACTCACCGGGGTGCATCCCCAGTGGTGCCAGTGCACTCTCTGGACTCACTGCAGTGCATCCCCAGTGGTGCCAGTGCACTCTCTGGACTCACTGCACTGCATCCCCAGTGCTGCCATTGCACTCTCTGGACCCACTGCACTGCATCCCTAGTGGTGCCAGTGCACTCTATGGACTCACTGCACTGCATCCCCAGTGGTGCCAGTGCACTCTCTGGAGTCACTGACCTGCATCCCCAGTGGTGCCAGTGCACTCTCTGGACTCCCTGCACTGCATCCCCAGTGGTGCCAGTGCACTCTCTAGTCTCAGTGCAGTGCATCCCCAGTGGTGCCAGTGCACTCTCTGGATTCACTGCACTGCATCCCCAGTGGTGCCAGTGCACTCTCTGGACTCACTGCACTGCATCCCCAGTGGTGCCAGTGCACTCTCTGGACTCACTGCACTGCATCCCCAGTGGTGCCAGTGCACTCTATGGACTCAATGCACTGCATCCCCAGTGGTGCAGAGCACTCCCTGGAGTCACTGCACTGCATCCCCAGTGGTGCCAGTGCACTCTCTGGACTCACTGCACTGCATCCCCAGTGGTGCAGAGCACTCCCTGGAGTCACTGCACTGCATCCCCAGTGGTGCCAATGCACTCTCTGGACTCACGGCACTGCGTCCCCAGTGGTGCCAGTGCACTCTCTGGACTCACTGCACTGCATCCCCAGTGCTGCCAGTGCACTCTCTGGACTCAGTGCACTGCATCCCCAGTGGTGCCAGTGCACTCTCTGGACCCACTGCACTGCATCCCCAGTGGTGCCAGTGCACTCTCTGGACTCACTGCACTGCATCCCCACTGGTGCCAGTGGACTCTCTTTACTCACCGGGGTGCATCCCCAGTGGTGCCAGTGCACTCTCTGGACTCACTGCACTGCATCCCCAGTGGTGCCAGTGCACTCTCTGGACTCACTGCACTGCATCCCCAGTGCTGCCATTGCACTCTCTGGACCCACTGCACTGCATCCCTAGTGGTGCCAGTGCACTCTATGGACTCACTGCACTGCATCCCCAGTGGTGCCAGTGCACTCTCTGGAGTCACTGACCTGCATCCCCAGTGGTGCCAGTGCACTCTCTGGACTCCCTGCACTGCATCCCCAGTGGTGCCAGTGCACTCTCTGGACTCACTGCACTGCATCCCCAGTGGGGCCAGTGCACTCTCTGGACTCACTGCACTGCATCCCCAGTGGTGCCATTGCACTCTCTGGACTCACTGCAGTGCATCCCCAGTGGTGCCAGTGCACTCTCTGGATTCACCGCAGTGCATCTCCAGTGGTGCCAGTGCACTCTCTGGACTCACTGCACTGCATCCCCACTGGTGCCAGTACACTGTCTGGTGTCACTGCACTGCATACCCAGTGGTGCCAGTGCACTCTCTGGACTCACTGCACTGCATCCCCACTGGTGCCAGTGCACTCTCTGGACTCACTGCACTGCATCCCCAGTGGTGCCAGTGCACTCTCTGGACTCACTGCACTGCATCCCCACTGGTGCCTGTGCACTCTCTGGACTCACTGCAGTGCATCCCCAGTGGTGCCAGTGCACTCTCTGGACTCACTGCACTGCATCCCCAGTGGTGCCAGTGCACTCTCTGGACTCACTGCACTGCATCCCAGGTGGTGCCAGTGCACTCTCTGGACCCACTGCACTGCATCCCCAGTGCTGCCAGTGCACAATCTGGAGTCACTGCACTGCTTCCCCAGTGCTTCCAGTGAACGCTCTGGACTCACTGCACTGCTTCCCCAGTGGTGCCAGTGCACTCTCTGGACTCACTGCACTGCATCCCCACTGGTGCTAGTGCACTGTCTGGACTCACTGCACTGCATCCCCACTGGTGCCAGTGCACTGTCTGGACTCACTGCACTGCATCACCAGTGCTGCCAGTGCACTCTCTGGACTCACTGCACTGCATCCCCATTGGTGCCAGTGCACTCTATGGACTCACTGCAGTGCATCCCCAGTGGTGCCAGTGCATTCTCCGGACTCACTGCACTGCATCCCCAGTGGTGCCAGTGCACTCCCTGGAGTCACTGCACTGCATCCCCAGTGGTGCCAGTGCACTCTCTGGACTCACTGCACTCCAACCCCAGTGGTGCCAGTGCACTCTCTGGACTCACTGCACTGCATCCCCACTGGTGCCAGTGCACTCTCTGGACCCACTGCACTGCATCCCCACTGGTGCAAGTGAACTCTCTGGACTCACTGCACTGCATCCCCAGTGGTGCCAGTGCACTTTCTGGACCCACGGCGCTGCATCCCCATTGGTGCCAGTGCACTCTCTGAGCTCACTGCACTGCATCCCCAGTGATGCCAGTGCAGTCTCTGGACTGACTGCACTGCATCCCCAGTGGTTCCAGTGCACTCTCTGGACTCACTGCACTGCATCCCCACTGGTGCCAGTGCACTCTCTGGACCCACTGCACTGCATCCCCAGTGGTGCCAGTGCACTCTCTGGACCCACTGCACTGCATCCCCAGTGGTGCCAGTGCACTCTCTGGAGTCACTGCACTGCATCCCCACTGGTGCCAGTGCACTCTCTGGACTCACTGCACTGCATCCCCAGTGGTGCCAGTGCACTCTCTGGACTCACTGCATGTGCATCCCCAGTGGTGCCAGTGCACTCTCTGGACTCACTGCACTGCATCCCCAGTGGTGCCAGTGCACTCTCTGGACTCACTGCACTGCATCCCCAGTGGTGCCAGTGCACTCTCTGGACTCACTGCACTGCATCCCCAGTGGTGCCAGTGCACTCTCTGGACTCACTGCAGTGCATCCCCAGTGGTGCCAGTGCACTCTCTGGACTCACTGCACTGCATCCCCAGTGGTGCCAGTGCACTCTCTGGACTCACCGCAGTGCATCCCCAGTGGTGCCAGTGCACTCTCTGGACTCACTGCACTGCATCCCCAGTGGTGCCAGTGCACTCTCTGGACTCACTGCACTGCATCCCCAGTGGTGCCAGTGCACTCTCTGGACTCACTGCACTGCATCCCCAGTGGTGCCAGTGCACTCTCTGGACTCACAGCACTGCATCCCCAGTGGTGCCAGTGCACTCCCTGGACTCACTGCACTGCATCCCCAGTGGTGCCAGTGCACTCTCTGGACTCACTGCACTGCATCCCCATTTCTGACAGTGCACCCTCTGGACTCACTGCACTGCATCCCCAAGGTGCCAGTGCACTCTCTGGACTCACTGCACTGCATCCCCAGTGGTGCCAGTGCACTCTCTGGAGTCACTGCAGTGCATCCCCAGTGGTTCTAGTGCACTCTCTGTACTCACTGCACTGCATCCCCAGTGGTGCCTGTGCACTCTCTGGACTCACTGCAATGCATCTCCGTGGTGCCACTGCACTCTCTGGACTCACTGCATTGCATCCCCAGTGGTGCCAGTGCACTCTCTGGACTCACTGCAGTGCATCCCCAGTGGTGCCAGTGCACTCTCTGGACTCACTGCACTGCATCCCCAGTGGTGCCAGTGCACTCTCTGGGCTCACTGCACTGCATCCCCAGTGGTGCCAGTGCACTCTCTGGACTCACTGCAGTGCATCCCCAGTGGTGCCAGTGCACTCTCTGGACTCACTGCACTGCATCCCCAGTGGTGCCAGTGCACTCTCTGGACTCACTGCACTGCATCCCCAGTGGTGCCAGTGCACTCTCTGGACTCACTGCACTGCATCCCCAGTGGTGCCAGTGCACTCTCTGGACTCACTGCACTGCATCCCCAGTGGTGCCAGTGCACTCTCTGGACTCACTGCACTGCATCCCCAGTGGTGCCAGTGCACTCTCTGGACTCACTGCACTGCATCCCCAGTGGTGCCAGTGCACTCTCTGGACTCACTGCACTGCATCCCCAGTGGTGCCAGTGCACTCTCTGGACTCACTGCACTGCATCCCCAGTGGTGCCAGTGCACTCTCTGGACTCACTGCACTGCATCCCCAGTGGTGCCAGTGCACTCTCTGGACTCACTGCAGTGCATCCCCACTGGTGCCAGTGCACTCTCTGGACTCACTGCACTGCATCCCCAGTGGTGCCAGTGCACTCTCTGGATTCACTGCACTGCATCCCCAGTGGTGCCAGTGCACTCTCTGGACTCACTGCACTGCATCCCCAGTGGTGCCAGTGCACTCTCTGGACTCACTGCACTGCATCCCCAGTGGTGCCAGTGCACTCTCTGGACTCACTGCACTGCATCCCCAGTGGTGCCAGTGCACTCTCTGGACTCACTGCAGTGCATCCCCAGTGGTGCCAGTGCACTCTCTGGACTCACTGCACTGCATCCCCAGTGGTGCCAGTGCACTCTCTGGACTCACTGCACTGCATCCCCATTGGTGCCAGTGCACTCTCTGGACTCACTGCACTGCATCCCCAGTGGTGCCAGTGCACTCTCTGGACTCACTGCACTGCATCCCCAGTGGTGCCAGTGCACTCTCTGGACTCACTGCACTGCATCCCCAGTGGTGCCAGTGCACTCTCTGGACTCACTGCACTGCATCCCCAGTGGTGCCAGTGCACTCTCTGGACTCACTGCACTGCATCCCCAGTGGTGCCAGTGCACTCTCTGGTTCACTGCTGTGCATCCCCAGTGGTGCCAGTGCACTCTCTGGACTCACTGCACTGCATCCCCACTGGTGCCAGTGCACTCTCTGGACTCACTGCAGTGCATCCCCAGTGGTGCCAGTGCACTCTCTGGACTCACTGCACTGCATCCCCAGTGGTGCCAGTGCACTCTCTGGACTCACTGCACTGCATCCCCAGTGATGCCAGTGCACTCTCTGGACTCACTGCACTGCATCCCCAGTGGTGCCAGTGCACTCTCTGGACTCACTGCAGTGCATCCCCAGTGGTGCCAGTGCACTCTCTGGACTCACTGCAGTGCATCCCCAGTGGTGCCAGTGCACTCTCTGGACTCACTGCACTGCATCCCCAGTGGTGCCAGTGCACTCTCTGGAGTCACTGCAGTGCATCCCCAGTGGTGCCAGTGCACTCTCTGGACTCACTGCACTGCATCCCCAGTGGTGCCAGTGCACTCTCTGGACTCACTGCAGTGCATCCCCAGTGGTGCCAGTGCACTCTCTGGACTCACTGCACTGCATCCCCAGTGGTGCCAGTGCACTCTCTGGACTCACTGCACTGCATCCCCTCTGGTGCCAGTGCACTCTCTGGACTCACTGCACTGCATCCCCAGTGGTGCCAGTGCACTCTCTGGACTCACTGCACTGCATCCCCAGTGGTGCCAGTGCACTCTCTGGACTCACTGCACTGCATCCCCAGTGGTGCCAGTGCACTCTCTGGACTCACTGCACTGCATCCCCAGTGGTGCCAGTGCACTCTCTGGACTCACTGCACTGCATCCCCAGTGGTGCCAGTGCACTCTCTGGACTCACTGCACTGCATCCCCAGTGGTGCCAGTGCACTCTCTGGACTCACTGCACTGCATCCCCAGTGGTGCCAGTGCACTCTCTGGACTCACTGCACTGCATCCCCAGTGGTGCCAGTGCACTCTCTGGACTCACTGCACTGCATCCCCAGTGGTGCCAGTGCACTCTCTGGACTCACTGCACTGCATCCCCAGTGGTGCCAGTGCACTCTCTATACTCACTGCAGTGCATTCCCCAGTGGTGCCAGTACACTCTCTGGACTCACTGCACTGCATCCCCAGTGGTGCCAGTGCACTCTCTGGACTCACTGCACTGCATCCCCAGTGGTGCCAGTGCACTCTCTGGACTCACTGCACTGCATCCCCAGTGGTGCCAGTGCACTCTCTGGACTCACTGCACTGCATCCCCAGTGGTGCCAGTGCACTCTCTGGACTCACTGCACTGCATCCCCAGTGGTGCCAGTGCACTCTATGGACTCACAGCACTGCATCGCCAGTGGTGCCAGTGCACTCTCTGGACTCACTGCACTGCATCCCCAGTGGTTCTAGTGCACTCTCTGGACTCACAGCACTGCATCGCCAGTGGTGCCAGTGCACTCTCTGGACTCACTGCACTGCATCCCCAGTGGTGCCAGTGCACTCTCTGGACTCACTGCACTGCATCCCCAGTGGTGCCAGTGCACTCTCTGGACTCACTGCAGTGCATCCCCAGTGGTGCCAGTGCACTCTCTGGAGTCACTGCAGTGCATCCCCAGTGGTGCCAGTGCACTCTCTGGACTCACTGCACTGCATCCCCAGTGGTGCCAGTGCAATCTTTGGACGCACTGCAGTGCATCCCCAGTGGTGCCAGTGCACTCTCTGGACTCACTGCACTGCATCCCCAGTGGTGCCAGTGCACTCTCTGGAGTCACTGCAGTGCATCCCCAGTGATGCCAGTGCACTCTCTGGACTCACTGCACTGCATCCCCAGTGGTGCCAGTGCACTCTCTGGACTCACTGCAGTGCATCCCCAGTGGTGCCAGTGCACTCTCTGGACTCACTGCAGTGCATCCCCAGTGGTGCCAGTGCACTCTCTGGAGTCACTGCAGTGCATCCCCAGTGGTGCCAGTGCACTCTCTGGACTCACTGCACTGCATCCCCAGTGGTGCCAGTGCACTCTCTGGAGTCACTGCACTGCATCCCCAGTGATGCCAGTGCACTCTCTGGACTCACTGCAGTGCATCCCCAGTGGTGCCAGTGCACTCTCTGGACTCACTGCACTGCATCCCCAGTGGTGCCAGTGCAATCTTTGGACGCACTGCATTGCATACCCAGTGGTGCCAGTGTACTCTCTGCACTCACTGCACTGCATCCCCAGTGATGCCAGTGCACTTTCTGGAGTCACTGCACTGCATCCCCAGTGGTGCCAGTGCACTCTCTGGACTCACTGCACTGCATCCCCAGTGGTGCCAGTGCACTCTCTGGACTCACTGTACTGCATCATCAGTCGTGCCAGTGCACTCTCTGGACTCACTGCAGTGCATCCCCAGTGGTGCCAGTGTACTCTCTGCATTCACTGCAGTGCATCCCCAGTGGAGCCAGTGCACTCTCTGGACTCATTGCACTGCATCCCCAAGGTGCCAGTGCACTCTCTGGACTCACTGCACTGCATCCCCACTGGTGCCAGTGCACTCTCTGGACTCACTGCAGTGCATCCCCAGTGGTGCCAGTGCACTCTCTGGAGTCACTGCACTGCATCCCCAGTGGTGCCAGTGCACTCTCTATATTCACTGCAGTGCATTCCCCGTGGTGCCAGTACACTCTCTGGACTCACTACACTGCATCCCCAGTGGTGCCAGTGCACTCTCTGGACTCACAGCACTGCATCCCCAGTGGTGCCAGTGCACTCTCTGGACTCACTGCACTGCATCCCCAGTGGTGCCAGTGCACTCTCTGGACTCACTGCAGTGCATCCCCAGTGGTGCCAGTGCTCTCTCTGGACTCACTGCACTGCATCCCCAGTGGTGCCAGTGCACTCTATGGACTCACAGCACTGCATCGCCAGTGGTGCCAGTGCACTCTCTGGACTCACTGCAGTGCATCCCCAGTGGTGCCAGTGCACTCTCTGGACTCACTGCACTGCATCCCCAGTGGTGCCAGTTCACTCTCTGGACTCACTGCACTGCATCCCCAGTGGTGCCAGTGCACTCTCTGGACTCACTGCACTGCATCCCCAGTGGTGCCAGTGCACTCTCTGGACTCACTGCACTGCATCCCCAGTGGTGCCAGTGCACTCTCTAGAGTCACTACAGTGCATCCCCAGTGGTGCCAGTGCACTCTCTGGACTCACTGCACTGCATTCCCCAGTGGTGCCAGTGCACTCTCTGGAGTCACTGCAGTGCATCCCCAGTGATGCCAGTGCACTCTCTGTACTCACTGCACTGCATCCCCAGTGGTGCCAGTGCACTCTCTGGACTCACTGCACTGCATCCCCAGTGGTGCCAGTGCACTCTCTATAGTCACTGCAGTGCATCCCCAGTGATGCCAGTGCACTCTCTGGACTCACTGCACTGCATCACCAGTGGTGCCAGTGCACTCTCTGGAGTCACTGCAGTGCATCCGCAGTGATGCCAGTGCACTCTCTGGACTCACTGCAGTGCATTCCCAGGGGTGCCAGTGCACTCTATGGACTCACTGCAGTGCATCCCCAATTGTGCCAGTGCACTCTCTGGACTCACTGCAGTGCATCCGCAAGGTGCCAGTGCACTCTCTGGACTCACTACACTGCATCCCCAGTGGTGCCAGTGCACTCTCTGCACTCACTGCACTGCATCACCAGTGGTGCCAGTGCACTCTCTGGACTCACTGCACTGCATCCCCAGTGGTGCCAGTGCACTCTCTGGACTCACTGCACTGCATCCCCAAGGTGCCAGTGCACTCTCTGGACTCACTGCAGTGCATCCCCAGTGGAGCCAGTGCACTCTGTGGACTCACTGTACTGCATCCCCACTGGTGCCAGTGCACTCTCTGGACTCACTGCAGTGCATCCCCAGTGGTGCCAGTGCACTCTCTGGACTCACTGCACTGCATCCCCAGTGCTGCCAGTGCACTCTCTGGACTCATTGCACTGTATCCCCAGTGGTGCCAGTGCACTCTCTGGACTCACTGCAGTGCATCCCCAGTAGTGCCAGTGCACTCTCTGGAGTCACTGCCCTGCATCCCCAGTGGTGCCAGTGCACTCTCTGGACTCACTGCACTGCATCCCCAGTGGTGCCAGTGCTCTCTCTAGAGTCACTGCAGTGCATCCCCACTGGTGCCAGTGCACTCTCTGGACTCACTGCAGTGCATCCCCAGTGGTGCCAGTGCACTCTCTGGACTCACTGCACTGCATCCCCAGTGATGCCAGTGCACTCTCTGGACTCACTGCACTGCATCCCCAGTGGTGACAGTGCCCTCTCTGCATGACTGCACTGCATCCCCAGTGGTGCCAATGCACTCTCTGGACTCACTGCACTGCATCCCCTCTGGTGCCAGTGCACTCTCTGGACTCGCGGCACTGCATCCCCACTGGTGCCACTGCACTCTCTGGAGTCAATGCACTGCATCCCCATTGCTGCCAGTGCACTTTCTGGACTCACTGCACTGCATCCCCAGTGGTGCCAGTACACTCTCTGGAGTCACTGCACTGCATCCCCAGTGGTGCCAGTGCACTCTCTGGACTCACTGCACTGCATCCCCAGTGGTGCCAGTGCACTCTCTGGACTCACTGCACCGCATCCTCAATGGTGCCAGGGCACTCTCTGGACTCACTGCAGTGCATCCCCAGTGGTGCCAGTGCACACTCTGGACTCACTGTAGTGCATCCCCACTGGTGCCAGTGCACTCTCTGGACTCACTGCACTGCATCCCCAGTGGGGCCAGTGCATTCTCTGGACTCACTGCACTGCATCCCCAGTGGTGCCAGTGCACTCTCTGGACTCACTGCACTGCATCCCCAGTGGGGCCAGTGCACTCTCTGGACTCACTGCACTGCATCCCCAGTGCTGCCAGTGCACTCTCTGGACTCACTGCACTACATCAGCAATGGTGCCAGTGCACTCTCTGAACTCACTGCACTGCATCCCCAGTGGTGCCAGTGCACTCTCTGGACTCACTGCACTGGTTCCCCAGTGGTGCCAGTGCACTCTCTGGACTCACTGCACTGCATCCCCAGTGGTGCCAGTGCACTCTCTGGACTCACTGCACTGCATCCCCACTGGTGCCAGTGCATTCTCTGGACTCACTGCACTGCATCCCTAATGGTGCCAGTGCACTCTCTGAACTCACTGCACTGCATCCCCAGTGGTGCCAGTGCACTCTCTGGACTCACTGCACTGCATCCCCAGTGGTGCCAGTGCACTCTCTGGACTCACTGCACTGCATCCGCAATGGTGCCAGTGCACTCTCTGAACTCACTGCACTGCATCCCCACTGGTGCCAGTGCACTCTCTGGACTCACTGCACTGCATCCCCAGTGGTGCCAGTACAGTCTCTGGACTCACTGCACTGCATCCCCAGTGGTGCCAGTGCACTCTCTGGACCCACAGCACTGCATCCCCAATGGTGCCAGTGCACTCTCTGGACTCTCTGCACTGCATCCCCAGTGGTGCCAGTGCACTCTCTGGACTCACTGCAGTGCATCCCCAGTGATGCCAGTGCAGTCTCTGGACTCACTGCACTGCATCTCCAGTGGTGCCAGTGCACTCTCTGGACTCACTGCACTGCATCCCCAGTGGTGCCAGTGCACTCTCTGGACTCACTGCACTGCATCCCCAGTGGTGCCAGTGCACTCTCTGGACTCACTGCTCTGCATCCCCAGTGGTGCCAGTGCACTCTCTGGACTAACTTCACTGCATCCCCAGTGGTGCCAGTGCACTCTCTGGACTCACTGCACTGCATCCGCAATGGTGCCAGTGCACTCTCTGAACTCACTGCACTGCATCCCCACTGGTGCCAGTGCACTCTCTGGACTCACTGCACTGCATCCCCAGTGGTGCCAGTACAGCCTCTGGACTCACTGCACTGCATCCCCAGTGGTGCCAGTGCACTCTCTGGACCCACAGCACTGCATCCCCAATGGTGCCAGTGCACTCTCTGGACTCACTGCACTGCATCCCCAGTGGTGCCAGTGTACTCTCTGGACTCACTGCAGTGCATCCCCAGTGATGCCAGTGCAGTCTCTGGACTCACTGCACTGCATCTCCAGTGGTGCCAGTGCACTCTCTGGACTCACTGCACTGCATCCCCAGTGGTGCCAGTGCACTCTCTGGACTCACTGCACTGCATCCCCAGTGGTGCCAGTGCACTCTCTGGACTCACTGCTCTGCATCCCCAGTGGTGCCAGTGCACTCTCTGGACTAACTGCACTGCATCCCCAGTGGTGCCAGTGCACTCTCTGGACTCACTGCACTGCATCCCCAGTGGTGACAGTGCACTCTCTGAACTCACTGCACTGCATCCCCAGTGGTGCCAGTGCACTCTCTGGAGTCACTGCACTGCATCACCAGTGGTGCCAGTGCACTCTCTGGACTCACTGCACTGCATCCCCAGTGGTGCCAGTGCACTCTCTGGAGTCACTGCACTGCATCACCAATGGTGCCAGTGCACTCTCTGGACTCACTGCACTGCATCCCCAGTGGTGCCAGTGCACTCTCTGGACTCACTGCAGTGCATCCCCAGTGATGCCAGTGCACTCTCTGGACTCACTGCACTGCATCCCCAGTGGTGCCAGTGCACTCTCTGGACTCACTGCAGTGCATCCCCAGTGATGCCAGTGCACTCTCTGGACTCACTGCAATGCATCCCCAGTGGTGCCAGTGCACTCTCTGGACTCACTGCACTGCATCCCCAGTGGTGCCAGTGCACTCTCTGGACTCACTGCACTGAATCCCGACTGGTGCCAATGCACTCTCTGGACCCATTGCACTGCATCCCCACCGGTGCACGTGAACTCTCTGGACTCACTGCACTGCATCTCCACTGGTGCCAGTGCACTCTCTGGACTCACTGCACTGCATCCCCAGTGGTGCCAGTGCACTCTCTGGACTCACTGCACTGCATCCCCACTGGTGCCACTGCATTCTCTGGACTCACTGCACTGCATCCCCACTGGTGGCAGTGCTCTCTCTGGACTCACTGCACTGCTTCACCACTGGTGCCAGTGAACTCTCTGGACTCACTGCACTGCATCCCCACTGGTGCCAGTGCACTCTCTGGACTCACTGCACTGCATCCCCACTGGTGCCAGTGCACTCTCTGGACCCACTGCAGTGCACTCTCTGGACTCACTGCACTGCATCCCCAGTGGTGCCAGTGCACTCTCTGGACTCACTGCACTGCATCTGGTGCCACTGCATTCTCTGGACTCACTGCACTGCATCCCCAGTGGTGCCAGTGAACTCTCTGGACTCACTGCACTGCTTCACCACTGGTGCCACTCTCTGGACTCACTGCACTGTGGTGCCAGTGCACTCTCTGGACTCACTGCACTGCATCCCCACTGGTGCCAGTGCACTCTCTGGACCCACTGCACTGCATCCCCACTGATGCCAGTGCATTCTCTGGACTGACTGCACTGCATCCCCAGTGGTGCCAGTGAACTCTCTGGACTCACTGCACTTCATCCCCAGTGGTGCCAGTGCACTCTCTGGACTCACTGCACTGCATCCCCAGTGGTGCCAGTGAGTCTGGAGTCACTGCACTGCTTCCCCAGTGCTTCCAGTGAACGCTCTGGACTCACTGCACTGCTTCCCCAGTGGTGCCAGTGCACTCCCTGGACTCACTGCACTGTATCCTCTCTGTTGCCAGTGCTCTCTCTGGACTCACTGCACTGCATCCCCAGTGATGCCAGTGCACTCTCTGGACTAACTGCACTGCATCCCCAGTGGTACCAGTGCACTCTCTAGTCTCACTGCACTGCATCCCCAGTGGTGCAGAGCACTCCCTGGAGTCACTGCAGTGCATCCCCAGTGGTGCCAGTGCACTCTCTGGACTCACTGCACTGCATCCCCAGTGGTGCCAGTGCACTCTCTGGACCCACTGCACTGCATCCCGAGTGGTGCCAGTGCATTCTCTGGACTCACTGCACTGCATCCCCAGTGGTGCCAGTGCACTCTCTGGACTCACTGCACTGCATCCCCACTGGTGCCAGTGCACTCTCTGGAGTCACTGCATCACCAGTGGTGCCAGTGCACTCTCTGGACTCACTGCACTGCATCCCCAGTGGTGCCAGTGCACTCTCTGGACTCACTGCACTGCATCCCCAGTGGTGCCAGTGCACTCTCTGAACTCACTGCACTGCATCCCCAGTGGTGCCAGTGCACTCTCTGGACTCACTGCACTGCATCCCCAGTGGTGCCAGTGCACTCTCTGGACTCACTGCAGTGCATCCCCAGTGGTGCCAGTGCACTCTCTGGACTCACTGCACTGCATCCCTAGTGGTGCCAGTGCACTCTCTGGACTCACTGCAGTGCATCCCCAGTGGTGCCAGTGCACTCTCTGGACTCACTGCACTGCATCCCCAGTGGTGCCAGTGCACTCTCTGGACTCACTGCACTGCATCCCCAGTGGTGCCAGTGCACTCTCTGGACTCACTGCACTGCATCCCCAGTGGTGCCAGTGCACTCTCTGGACTCACTGCAGTGCATCCCCAGTGGTGCCAGTGCACTCTCTGGACTCACTGCACTGCATCCCCAGTGGTGCCAGTGCACTCTCTGGACTCACTGCACTGCATCCCCAGTGGTGCCAGTGCACTCTCTGGACTCACTGCACTGCATCCCCAGTGGTGCCAGTGCACTCTCTGGACTCACTGCACTGCATCCCCAGTGGTGCCAGTGTACTCTCTGGACTCACTGCACTGCATCCCCAGTGGTGGCAGTGCTCTCTCTGGACTCACTGCACTGCATCCCCAGTGGTGCCAGTGCACTCTCTGGACTCACTGCACTGCATCCCCACTGGTGCCAGTGCACTCTCTGGACTCACTGCACTGCATCCCCAGTGGTGCCAGTGCACTCTCTGGACCCACTGCACTGCATCCCCAGTGGTGCCAGTGCACTCTCTGGACTCACTGCACTGCATCCCCACTGGTGTCAGTGCACTCTCTGGACTCACTGCACTGCATCCCCAGTGGTGCCAGTGCACTCTCTGGACTCACTGCAGTGCATCCCCAGTGGTGCCAGTGCACTCTCTGGACTCACTGCACTGCATCCCCAGTGGTGCCAGTGCACTCTCTGGACTCACTGCACTGCATCTCCAGTGGTGCCAGTGCACTCTCTGGACTCACTGCACTGCATCCCCAGTGGTGCCAGTGCACTCTCTGGACTCACTGCACTGCATCCCCACTGTTGCCAGTGCACTCTCTGGACTCACTGCACTGCATCCCCACTGGTGCCAGTGCACTCTCTGGACTCACTGCACTGCATCCCCAGTGGTGCCAGTGCACTCTCTGGACTCACTGCACTGCATCCCCAGTGGTGCCAGTGCACTCTCTGGACTCACTGCACTGCATCCCCACTGGTGCCAGTGCACTCTCTGGACTCACTGCACTGCATCCCCAGTGGTGTCAGTGCACTCTCTGGACCCACTGCACTGCATCCCCAGTGTGCCAGTGCACTCTCTGGACTCACTGCACTGCATCCCCAGTGGGGCCAGTGCACTCTCTGGACTCACTGCACTGCATCCCCAGTGGTGCCAGTGCACTCTCTGGACTCACTGCACTGCATCAGCAATGGTGCCAGTGCACTCTCTGAACTCACTGCACTGCATCCCCAGTGGTGCCAGTGCACTCTCTGGACTCACTGCACTGCTTCCCCAGTGGTGCCAGTGCACTCTCTGGACTCACTGCACTGCATCCCCAGTGGTGCCAGTGCACTCTCTGGACCCACTGCACTGCATCCCCACTGGTGCCAGTGCATTCTCTGGACTCACTGCACTGCATCCCTAATGGTGCCAGTGCACTCTCTGGACTCACTGCACTGCATCCCCAGTGGTGCCAGTGCACTCTCTGGACTCACTGCACTGCATCCCCAGTGGTGCCAGTGCACTCTCTGGACTCACTGCACTGCATCCCCAATGGTGCCAGTGCACTCTCTGGACTCACTGCACTGCATCCCCACTGGTGCCAGTGCACTCTCTGGACTCACTGCACTGCATCCCCAGTGGTGCCAGTACAGTCTCTGGACTCACTGCACTGCATCCCCAGTGGTGCCAGTGCACTCTCTGGACCCACAGCACTGCATCCCCAATGGTGCCAGTGCACTCTCTGGACTCACTGCACTGCATCCCCAGTGGTGCCAGTGCACTCTCTGGACTCACTGCAGTGCATCCCCAGTGATGCCAGTGCAGTCTCTGGACTCACTGCACTGCATCTCCAGTGGTGCCAGTGCACTCTCTGGACTCACTGCACTGCATCCCCAGTGGTGCCAGTGCACTCTCTGGACTCACTGCACTGCATCCCCAGTGGTGCCAGTGCACTCTCTGGACTCACTGCTCTGCATCCCCAGTGGTGCCAGTGCACTCTCTGGACTAACTGCACTGCATCCCCAGTGGTGCCAGTGCACTCTCTGGACTCACTGCAGTGCATCCCCAGTGGTGCCAGTGCACTCTCTGGACTCACTGCACTGCATCCCCAGTGGTGCCAGTGCACTCTCTGGACTCACTGCACTGCATCCCCAGTGGTGCCAGTGCACTCTCTGGACTCACTGCACTGCATCCCCAGTGGTGCCAGTGCACTCTCTGGACTCACTGCACTGCATCCCCAGTGGTGCCAGTGCACTCTCTGGACTCACTGCACTGCATCCCCAGTGGTGCCAGTGCACTCTCTGGACTCACTGCACTGCATCCCCAGTGGTGCCAGTGCACTCTCTGGACTCACTGCACTGCATCCCCAGTGGTGCCAGTGCACTCTCTGGACTCACTGCACTGCATCCCCAGTGGTGCCAGTGCACTCTCTGGACTCACTGCACTGCATCCCCAGTGGTGCCAGTGCACTCTCTGGACTCACTGCACTGCATCCCCAGTGGTGCCAGTGCACTCTCTGGACTCACTGCACTGCATCCCCAGTGGTGCCAGTGCACTCTCTGGACTCACTGCACTGCATCCCCAGTGGTGCCAGTGCACTCTCTGGACTCACTGGGGTGCATCCCCAGTGGTGCCAGTGCACTCTCTGGACTCACTGCAGTGCATCCCCAGTGGTGCCAGTGCACTCTCTGGACTCACTGCACTGCATCCCCAGTGCTGCCATTGCACTCTCTGGACTCACTGCACTGCATCCCCAGTGGTGCCAGTGCACTCTCTGGACTCACTGCACTGCATCCCCAGTGGTGCCAGTGCACTCTCTGGACTCACTGACCTGCATCCCCAGTGGTGCCAGTGCACTCTCTGGACTCCCTGCACTGCATCCCCAGTGGTGCCAGTGCACTCTCTGGACTCACTGCACTGCATCCCCAGTGGTGCCAGTGCACTCTCTGGACTCACTGCACTGCATCCCCAGTGGTGCCAGTGCACTCTCTGGACTCACTGCACTGCATCCCCAGTGGTGCCAGTGCACTCTCTGGACTCACTGCAGTGCATCCCCAGTGGTGCCAGTGCACTCTCTGGACTCACTGCACTGCATCCCCAGTGGTGCCAGTGCACTCTCTGGTGTCACTGCACTGCATCCCCAGTGGTGCCAGTGCACTCTCTGGACTCACTGCACTGCATCCCCAGTGGTGCCAGTGCACTCTCTGGACTCACTGCACTGCATCCCCACTGGTGCCAGTGCACTCTCTGGACTCACTGCAGTGCATCCCCAGTGGTGCCAGTGCACTCTCTGGACTCACTGCACTGCATCCCCAGTGGTGCCAGTGCACTCTCTGGACTCACTGCACTGCATCCCAGTGGTGCCAGTGCACTCTCTGGACTCACTGCACTGCATCCCCAGTGCTGCCAGTGCACTCTCTGGACTCACTGCACTGCATCCCCAGTGCTGCCAGTGCACTCTCTGGACTCACTGCACTGCATCCCCAGTGGTGCCAGTGCACTCTCTGGACTCACTGCACTGCATCCCCACTGGTGCCAGTGCACTCTCTGGACTCACTGCACTGCATCCCCAGTGGTGCCAGTGCACTCTCTGGACTCACTGCACTGCATCCCCAGTGCTGCCAGTGCACTCTCTGGAATCACTGCACTGCATCCCCATTGGTGCCAGTGCACTCTCTGGACTCACTGCAGTGCATCCCCAGTGGTGCCAGTGCACTCTCTGGACTCACTGCACTGCATCCCCAGTGGTGCCAGTGCACTCTCTGGACTCACTGCACTGCATCCCCAGTGGTGCCAGTGCACTCTCTGGACTCACTGCACTGCATCCCCAGTGGTGCCAGTGCACTCTCTGGACTCACTGCACTGCATCCCCACTGGTGCCAGTGCACTCTCTGGACTCACTGCACTGCATCCCCACTGGTGCCAGTGCACTCTCTGGACTCACTGCACTGCATCCCCAGTGGTGCCAGTGCACTCTCTGGACTCACTGCGCTGCATCCCCATTGGTGCCAGTGCACTCTCTGGACTCACTGCACTGCATCCCCAGTGGTGCCAGTGCACTCTCTGGACTCACTGCACTGCATCCCCAGTGGTGCCAGTGCACTCTCTGGACTCACTGCACTGCATCCCCAGTGGTGCCAGTGCACTCTCTGGACCCACTGCACTGCATCCCCAGTGGTGCCAGTGCACTCTCTGGACTCACTGCACTGCATCCCCAGTGGTGCCAGTGCACTCTCTGGACTCACTGCACTGCATCCCCACTGGTGCCAGTGCACTCTCTGGACTCACTGCACTGCATCCCCAGTGGTGCCAGTGCACTCTCTGGACTCACTGCACTGCATCCCCAGTGGTGCCAGTGCACTCTCTGGACTCACTGCATGTGCATCCCCAGTGGTGCCAGTGCACTCTCTGGTGTCACTGCACTGCATCCCCAGTGGTGCCAGTGCACTCTCTGGACTCACTGCACTGCATCCCCAGTGGTGCCAGTGCACTCTCTGGACTCACTGCACTGCATCCCCAGTGGTGCCAGTGCACTCTCTGGACTCACTGCACTGCATCCCCAGTGGTGCCAGTGCACTCTCTGGACTCACTGCAGTGCATCCCCAGTGGTGCCAGTGCACTCTCTGGACTCACTGCACTGCATCCCCAGTGGTGCCAGTGCACTCTCTGGACTCACTGCACTGCATCCCAGTGGTGCCAGTGCACTCTCTGGACTCACTGCACTGCATCCCCAGTGGTGCCAGTGCACTCTCTGGACTCACTGCACTGCATCCCCAGTGGTGCCAGTGCACTCTCTGGACTCACTGCACTGCATCCCCAGTGGTGCCAGTGCACTCTCTGGACTCACTGCACTGCATCCCCAGTGGTGCCAGTGCACTCTCTGGACTCACTGCACTGCATCCCCAGTGGTGCCAGTGCACTCTCTGGACTCACTGCACTGCATCCCCATTTCTGACAGTGCACTCTCTGGACTCACTGCACTGCATCCCCAAGGTGCCAGTGCACTCTCTGGACTCACTGCACTGCATCCCCAGTGGTGCCAGTGCACTCTCTGGAGTCACTGCAGTGCATCCCCAGTGGTTGCCAGTGCACTCTCTGGACTCACTGCACTGCATCCCCAGTGGTGCCAGTGCACTCTCTGGACTCACTGCATGCTTCTCCGTGGTGCCACTGCACTCTCTGGACTCACTGCATTGCATTCCCCAGTGGTGCCAGTGCACTCTCTGGACTCACTGCAGTGCATCCCCAGTGGTGCCAGTGCACTCTCTGGACTCACTGCACTGCATCCCCAGTGGTGCCAGTGCACTCTCTGGGCTCACTGCACTGCATCCCCAGTGGTGCCAGTGCACTCTCTAGAGTCACTGCAGTGCATCCCAGTGGTGCCAGTGCACTCTCTGGACTCACTGCACTGCATCCCCCGTGGTGCCAGTGCACTCTCTGGACTCACTGCACTGCATCCCCAGTGGTGCCAGTGCACTCTCTGGACTCACTGCACTGCATCCCCAGTGGTGCCAGTGCACTCTCTGGACTCACTGCACTGCATCCCCAGTGGTGCCAGTGCACTCTCTGGACTCACTGCACTGCATCCCCAGTGGTGCCAGTGCACTCTCTGGACTCACTGCAGTGCATCCCCAGTGGTGCCAGTGCACTCTCTGGAGTCACTGCAGTGCATCCCCAGTGGTGCCAGTGCACTCTCTGGACCCACAGCACTGCATCCCCAGTGGTGCCAGTGCAATCTTTGGACGCACTGCAGTGCATCCCCAGTGGTGCCAGTGCACTCTCTGGACTCACTGCAGTGCATCCCCACTGGTGCCAGTGCACTCTCCTGAGTCACTGTACTGCATCCCCAGTGGTGCCAGTGCACTCTCTGGATTCACTGCACTGCATACCCAGTGGTGCCAGTGCATTCTCTGGACTCACTGCACTGCATCCCCATTGGTGCCAGTGCATTCTCTGGACTCACTGCACTGCACCCTGAGTGGTGCCAGTGCACTCTCTGGACTCACTGCACCGCATCCCCAGTGGTGCCAGTGCACTCTCTGGACTCACTGCAGTGCATCCCCAGTGGTGCCAGTGCACTCTCTGGACTCCCGGAACCGCATCCCCAGTGGTGCCAGTGCATTCTCTGGACTCACTGCACTGCACCCTGATTGGTGCCAGTGCACTCTCTGGACTCAGTGCATCGCATCCCCAGTGGTGCCAGTGCACTCTCTGGACTCACTGCACCGAATCCCCAGTGGTGCCAGTGCACTCTCTGGAATTACTGCACTGCATCCCCAGTGGTAACAGTGCACTCTCTGGACTCACTGCACTACATCCCCTGTGGTGCCAGTGCACTCTCTGGCCTCACTGCACTGCATCTCCAATGGTGCCAGTGCACTCTCTAGGTTCACTGCAGTGCATCGGCAGTGGTGCGAGTGCACTCTCTGCATGACTGCACTGCATCCCCACTGGTGCCAGTGCACTCTCTGGACTCACTGCAGTGCATCCCCAGTGGTGCCAGTGCATTCTCCGGACTCACTGCACTGCATCCCCAGTGGTGCCAGTGCACTCTCTGGTCTCACTGCACTGCATCCCCAGTGATGCCAGTGCACTCTCTGGACTCACTGCACTGCATCCCCAGTGGTGCCAGTGCACTCCCAGGACTCACTGCAGTGCATCCCCAGTGGTGCCTGTGTACTCTCTGCACTCACTGCAGTGCATCCCCAGTGGTGCCAGTTCACTCTCTGGACTCACTGCACTGCATCCCCAGTGGTGCCAGTGCACTCCCTAGAGTCACTGCAGTGCATCCCCAGTGGTGCCAGTGCACTCTCTGGACTCACTGCACTGCATCACCAGTGGTGCCAGTGCACTCTCTGGAGTCACTACAGTGCATCCCCAGTGGTGCCAGTGCACTCTCTGGAGTCACTGTACTGCATCCCCACTGGTGCCAGTGTACTCTCTGGACTCACTGCACTGCATCCCCTCTGGTGCCAGTGCACTCTCTGGACTCACTGCAGTGCATCCCCAGTGGTGCCAGTGCACTCTCTGGACTCACAGCACTGCATCCCCAGTGGTGCCAGTGCACTCTCTGGACTCACTGCACTGCATCCCCAGTGGTGCCAGTGCACTCTCTGGACTCACTGCACTGCATCCCCATTGCTGACTGTGCACCCTCTGGACTCACTGCACTGCATCCCCAAGGTGCCAGTGCACTCTCTGGACTCACTGCACTGCATCCCCAGTGGTGCCAGTGCACTCTCTGGAGTCACTGCAGTGCATCCCCAGTGGTTCTAGTGCACTCTCTGTACTCACTGCACTGCATCCCCAGTGGTGCCTGTGCACTCTCTGGACTCACTGCAATGCTTCCCCGTGGTGCCACTGCACTCTCTGGACTCACTGCATTGCATTCCCCGTGGTGCCAGTGCACTCTCTGGACTCACTGCACTGCATCCCCAGTGGTGCCAGTGCACTCTCTGGACTCACTGCACTGCATCCCCAGTGGTGACAGTGCACTCTCTGGACTCACTGCACTGCATCCCCACTGGTGCCAGTGCACTCTCTAGAGTCACTGCAGTGCATCTCCAGTGGTGCCAGTGCACTCTCTGGACTCACTGCACTGCATCCCCAGTGGTTCTAGTGCACTCTCTGGACTCACAGCACTGCATCGCCAGTGGTGCCAGTGCACTCTCTGGACTCACTGCACTGCATCCCCAGTGGTGCCAGTGCACTCTCTGGACTCACTGCACTGCATCCCCAGTGGTGCCAGTGCACTCTCTTGACTCACTGCACTGCATCCCCAGTGGTGCCAGTGCACTCTCTGGACTCACTGCAGTGCATCCCCAGTGGTTCCAGTGCACTCTCTGGAGTCACTGCAGTGCATCCCCAGTGGTGCCAGTGCACTCTCTGGACTCACTGCACTGCATCCCCAGTGGTGCCAGTGCAATCTTTGGACGCACTGCAGTGCATCCCCAGTGGTGCCAGTGCACTCTCTGGACTCACTGCACTGCATCCCCAGTGGTGCCAGTGCACTCTCTGGACTCACTGCAGTGCATCCCCAGTGATGCCAGTGCACTCTCTGGACTCACTGCACTGCATCCCCAGTGGTGCCAGTGCACTCTCTGGACTCACTGCAGTGCATCCCCAGTGGTGCCAGTGCACTCTCTGGACTCACTGCAGTGCATCCCCAGTGGTGCCAGTGCACTCTCTGGAGTCACTGCAGTGCATCCCCAGTGGTGCCAGTGCACTCTCTGGACTCACTGCACTGCATCCCCAGTGGTGCCAGTGCACTCTCTGGAGTCACTGCACTGCATCCCCAGTGATGCCAGTGCACTCTCTGGACTCACTGCAGTGCATCCCCAGTGGTGCCAGTGCACTCTCTGGACTCACTGCACTGCATCCCCAGTGGTGCCAGTGCAATCTTTGGACGCACTGCATTGCATACCCAGTGGTGCCAGTGTACTCTCTGCACTCACTGCACTGCATCCCCAGTGATGCCAGTGCACTTTCTGGAGTCACTGCACTGCATCCCCAGTGGTGCCAGTGCACTCTCTGGACTCACTGCACTGCATCCCCAGTGGTGCCAGTGCACTCTCTGGACTCACTGTACTGCATCATCAGTCGTGCCAGTGCACTCTCTGGACTCACTGCAGTGCATCCCCAGTGGTGCCAGTGTACTCTCTGCATTCACTGCAGTGCATCCCCAGTGGAGCCAGTGCACTCTCTGGACTCATTGCACTGCATCCCCAAGGTGCCAGTGCACTCTCTGGACTCACTGCACTGCATCCCCACTGGTGCGAGTGCACTCTCTGGACTCACTGCAGTGCATCCCCAGTGGTGCCAGTGCACTCTCTGGAGTCACTGCACTGCATCCCCAGTGGTGCCAGTGCACTCTCTATACTCACTGCAGTGCATTCCCCGTGGTGCCAGTACACTCTCTGGACTCACTGCACTGCATCCCCAGTGGTGCCAGTGCACTCTCTGGACTCACAGCACTGCATCCCCAGTGGTGCCAGTGCACTCTCTGGACTCACTGCACTGCATCCCCAGTGGTGCCAGTGCACTCTCTGGACTCACTGCAGTGCATCCCCAGTGGTGCCAGTGCTCTCTCTGGACTCACTGCACTGCATCCCCAGTGGTGCCAGTGCACTCTATGGACTCACAGCACTGCATCGCCAGTGGTGCCAGTGCACTCTCTGGACTCACTGCAGTGCATCCCCAGTGGTTCTAGTGCACTCTCTGGACTCACAGCACTGCATCGCCAGTGGTGCCAGTGCACTCTCTGGACTCACTGCACTGCATCCCCAGTGGTGCCAGTGCACTCTCTGGACTCACTGCACTGCATCCCCAGTGGTGCCAGTGCACTCTCTTGACTCACTGCACTGCATCCCCAGTGGTGCCAGTGCACTCTCTGGACTCACTGCAGTGCATCCCCAGTGGTGCCAGTGCACTCTCTGGAGTCACTGCAGTGCATCCCCAGTGGTGCCAGTGCACTCTCTGGACTCACTGCACTGCATCCCCAGTGGTGCCAGTGCAATCTTTGGACGCACTGCAGTGCATCCCCAGTGGTGCCAGTGCACTCTCTGGACTCACTGCACTGCATCCCCAGTGGTGCCAGTGCACTCTCTGGAGTCACTGCAGTGCATCCCCAGTGATGCCAGTGCACTCTCTGGACTCACTGCACTGCATCCCCAGTGGTGCCAGTGCACTCTCTGGACTCACTGCAGTGCATCCCCAGTGGTGCCAGTGCACTCTCTGGACTCACTGCAGTGCATCCCCAGTGGTGCCAGTGCACTCTCTGGAGTCACTGCAGTGCATCCCCAGTGGTGCCAGTGCACTCTCTGGACTCACTGCACTGCATCCCCAGTGGTGCCAGTGCACTCTCTGGAGTCACTGCACTGCATCCCCAGTGATGCCAGTGCACTCTCTGGACTCACTGCAGTGCATCCCCAGTGGTGCCAGTGCACTCTCTGGACTCACTGCACTGCATCCCCAGTGGTGCCAGTGCAATCTTTGGACGCACTGCATTGCATACCCAGTGGTGCCAGTGTACTCTCTGCACTCACTGCACTGCATCCCCAGTGATGCCAGTGCACTTTCTGGAGTCACTGCACTGCATCCCCAGTGGTGCCAGTGCACTCTCTGGACTCACTGCACTGCATCCCCAGTGGTGCCAGTGCACTCTCTGGACTCACTGTACTGCATCATCAGTCGTGCCAGTGCACTCTCTGGACTCACTGCAGTGCATCCCCAGTGGTGCCAGTGTACTCTCTGCATTCACTGCAGTGCATCCCCAGTGGAGCCAGTGCACTCTCTGGACTCATTGCACTGCATCCCCAAGGTGCCAGTGCACTCTCTGGACTCACTGCACTGCATCCCCACTGGTGCGAGTGCACTCTCTGGACTCACTGCAGTGCATCCCCAGTGGTGCCAGTGCACTCTCTGGAGTCACTGCACTGCATCCCCAGTGGTGCCAGTGCACTCTCTATATTCACTGCAGTGCATTCCCCGTGGTGCCAGTACACTCTCTGGACTCACTGCACTGCATCCCCAGTGGTGCCAGTGCACTCTCTGGACTCACAGCACTGCATCCCCAGTGGTGCCAGTGCACTCTCTGGACTCACTGCACTGCATCCCCAGTGGTGCCAGTGCACTCTCTGGACTCACTGCAGTGCATCCCCAGTGGTGCCAGTGCTCTCTCTGGACTCACTGCACTGCATCCCCAGTGGTGCCAGTGCACTCTATGGACTCACAGCACTGCATCGCCAGTGGTGCCAGTGCACTCTCTGGACTCACTGCACTGCATCCCCAGTGGTGCCAGTGCACTCTCTGGACTCACTGCACTGCATCCCCAGTGGTGCCAGTTCACTCTCTGGACTCACTGCACTGCATCCCCAGTGGTGCCAGTGCACTCTCTGGACTCACTGCACTGCATCCCCAGTGGTGCCAGTGCACTCTCTGGACTCACTGCACTGCATCCCCAGTGGTGCCAGTGCACTCTCTAGAGTCACTACAGTGCATCCCCAGTGGTGCCAGTGCACTCTCTGGACTCACTGCACTGCATTACCAGTGGTGCCAGTGCACTCTCTGGAGTCACTGCAGTGCATCCCCAGTGATGCCAGTGCACTCTCTGTACTCACTGCACTGCATCCCCAGTGGTGCCAGTGCACTCTCTGGACTCACTGCACTGCATCCCCAGTGGTGCCAGTGCACTCCCTATAGTCACTGCAGTGCATCCCCAGTGATGCCAGTGCACTCTCTGGACTCACTGCACTGCATCACCAGTGGTGCCAGTGCACTCTCTGGAGTCACTGCAGTGCATCCGCAGTGATGCCAGTGCACTCTCTGGACTCACTGCAGTGCATTCCCAGGGGTGCCAGTGCACTCTATGGACTCACTGCAGTGCATCCCCAATTGTGCCAGTGCACTCTCTGGACTCACTGCACTGCATTACCAGTGGTGCCAGTGCACTCTCTGGACTCACTGCAGTGCATCCGCAAGGTGCCAGTGCACTCTCTGGACTCACTACACTGCATCTCCAGTGGTGCCAGTGCACTCTCTGCACTCACTGCACTGCATCACCAGTGGTGCCAGTGCACTCTCTGGACTCACTGCACTGCATCCCCAGTGGTGCCAGTGCACTCTCTGGACTCACTGCACTGCATCCCCAAGGTGCCAGTGCACTCTCTGGACTCACTGCAGTGCATCCCCAGTGGAGCCAGTGCACTCTGTGGACTCACTGTACTGCATCCCCACTGGTGCCAGTGCACTCTCTGGACTCACTGCAGTGCATCCCCAGTGGTGCCAGTGCACTCTCTGGACTCACTGCACTGCATCCCCAGTGCTGCCAGTGCACTCTCTGGACTCATTGCACTGTATCCCCAGTGGTGCCAGTGCACTCTCTGGACTCACTGCAGTGCATCCCCAGTGGTGCCAGTGCACTCTCTGGAGTCACTGCCCTGCATCCCCAGTGGTGCCAGTGCACTCTCTGGACTCACTGCACTGCATCCCCAGTGGTGCCAGTGCTCTCTCTAGAGTCACTGCAGTGCATCCCCACTGGTGCCAGTGCACTCTCTGGACTCACTGCAGTGCATCCCCAGTGGTGCCAGTGCACTCTCTGGACTCACTGCACTGCATCCCCAGTGATGCCAGTGCACTCTCTGGACTCACTGCACTGCATCCCCAGTGGTGCCAGTGCACTCTCTGGACTCACTGCACTGCATCCCCAGTGGTGCCTGTGTACTCTCTGGACTCACTGCAGTGCCAGTGGTGCCAGTGCACTCTCTGGACTCACTGCACTGCATCACCAGTGGTGCCAGTGCACTCTATGGACTCACTGCACTGCATCCCCTGTGGTGCCAGTGCACTCTCTGGACTCACTGCACTGCATCCCCAGTGGTGCCAGTGCACTCCCTAGAGTCACTGCAGTGCATCCCCAGTGGTGCCAGTGCACTCTCTGGACTCACTGCACTGCATCCCCAGTGGGGCCAGTGCACTCTCTGGACCCACTGCACTGCATCCCCAGTGGTGCCAGTGCACTCTCTGGACTCACTGCAGTGCATCCCCAGTGGTGCCAGTGCACTCTCTGGACCCACAGCACTGCATCCCCAGTGGTGCCAGTGCACTCTCTAGAGTCACTGCACTGCATCCCCAGTGGTGCCAGTGCACTCTCTGGACTCACTAGAGAGCATCCCCACTGGTGACAGTGCCCTCTCTGCATGACTGCACTGCATCACCAGTGGTGCCAGTGCACTCTCTGGACTCACTGCAGTGCATCCCCAGTGGTGCCAGTGCACTCTGTGGACTCACTGTACTGCATCCCCAGTGGTGCCAGTGCACTCTCTGGACTCACTGCACTGCATCCCCAGTGGTGCCAGTGCACTCTCTGGACTCACTGCACTGCATCCCCAGTGGTGCCACTGCACTCTCTGGACTCATTGCACTGTATCCCCAGTGGTTCCAGTGCACTCTCTGGACTCACTGCAGTGCATCCCCAGTGGTGCCAGTGCACTCTCTGGAGTCACTGCACTGCATCCCCAGTGGTGCCAGTGCACTCTCTGGACTCACTAGAGAGCATCCCCAGTGGTGACAGTGCCCTCTCTGCATGACTGCACTGCATCCCCCCATGCACTCTCTGGACTCACTGCACTGCATCCCCTCTGGTGCCAGTGCACTCTCTGGACTCGCGGCACTGCATCCCCACTGGTGCCACTGCACTCTCTGGAGTCAATGCACTGCATCCCCATTGCTGCCAGTGCACTTTCTGGACTCACTGCACTGCATCCCCAGTGGTGCCAGTACACTCTCTGGAGTCACTGCACTGAATCCCCAATGGTGCCAGTGCACATTCTGGACTCACTGCACTGCATCCCCAGTGGTGCCAGTGCACTCTCTGGACTCACTGCACCGCATCCTCAATGGTGCCAGGGCACTCTCTGGACTCACTGCAGTGCATCCCCAGTGGTGCCAGTGCACACTCTGGACTCACTGTAGTGCATCCCCACTGGTGCCAGTGCACTCTCTGGACTCACTGCACTGCATCCCCAGTGGGGCCAGTGCATTCTCTGGACTCACTGCACTGCATCCCCAGTGGTGCCAGTGCACTCTCTGGACTCACTGCACTGCATCCCCAGTGGGGCCAGTGCACTCTCTGGACTCACTGCACTGCATCCCCAGTGCTGCCAGTGCACTCTCTGGACTCACTGCACTACATCAGCAATGGTGCCAGTGCACTCTCTGAACTCACTGCACTGCATCCCCAGTGGTGCCAGTGCACTCTCTGGACTCACTGCACTGGTTCCCCAGTGGTGCCAGTGCACTCTCTGGACTCACTGCACTGCATCACCAGTGGTGCCAGTGCACTCTCTGGCCCCACTGCACTGCATTCCCACTGGTGCCAGTGCATTCTCTGGACTCACTGCACTGCATCCCTAATGGTGCCAGTGCACTCTCTGAACTCACTGCACTGCATCCCCAGTGGTGCCAGTGCACTCTCTGGACTCACTGCACTGCATCCCCAGTGGTGCCAGTGCACTCTCTGGACTCACTGCACTGCATCCCAGTGGTGCCAGTGCACTCTCTGGACTCACTGCACTGCATCCCCAGTGGTGCCAGTGCACTCTCTGGACTCACTGCACTGCATCCCCAGTGGTGCCAGTGCACTCTCTGGACTCACTGCACTGCATCCCCAGTGGTGCCAGTGCACTCTCTGGACTCACTGCACTGCATCCCCAGTGGTGCCAGTGCACTCTCTGGACTCACTGCACTGCATCCCCAGTGGTGCCAGTGCACTCTCTGGACTCACTGCAGTGCATCCCCAGTGGTGCCAGTGCACTCTCTGGACTCACTGCACTGCATCCCCAGTGGTGCCAGTGCACTCTCTGGACTCACTGCACTGCATCCCCAGTGGTGCCAGTGCACTCTCTGGACTCACTGCACTGCATCCCCAGTGGTGCCAGTGCACTCTCTGGACTCACTGCACTGCATCCCCAGTGGTGCCAGTGCACTCTCTGGACTCACTGCACTGCATCCCCAGTGGTGCCAGTGCACTCTCTGGACTCACTGCACTGCATCCCCAGTGGTGCCAGTGCACTCTCTGGACTCACTGCAGTGCATCCCCAGTGGTGCCAGTGCACTCTCTGGACTCACTGCACTGCATCCCCAGTGGTGCCAGTGCACTCTCTGGACTCACTGCACTGCATCCCCAGTGGTGCCAGTGCACTCTCTGGACTCACTGCAGTGCATCCCCAGTGGTGCCAGTGCACTCTCTGGACTCACTGCACTGCATCCCCAGTGGTGCCAGTGCACTCTCTGGACTCACTGCACTGCATCCCCAGTGGTGCCAGTGCACTCTCTGGACTCACTGCACTGCATCCCCAGTGGTGCCAGTGCACTCTCTGGACTCACTGCACTGCATCCCCAGTGGTGCCAGTGCACTCTCTGGACTCACTGCACTGCATCCCCAGTGGTGCCAGTGCACTCTCTGGACTCACTGCAGTGCATCCCCAGTGGTGCCAGTGCACTCTCTGGACTCACTGCACTGCATCCCCAGTGGTGCCAGTGCACTCTCTGGACTCACAGCACTGCATCCCCAGTGGTGCCAGTGCACTCTCTGGACTCACTGCAGTGCATCCCCAGTGGTGCCAGTGCACTCTCTGGACTCACTGCACTGCATCCCCAGTGGTGCCAGTGCACTCTCTGGACTCACTGCACTGCATCCCCAGTGGTGCCAGTGCACTCTCTGGACTCACTGCACTGCATCCCCAGTGGTGCCAGTGCACTCTCTGGACTCACTGCACTGCATCCCCAGTGGTGCCAGTGCACTCTCTGGACTCACTGCACTGCATCCCCAGTGGTGCCAGTGCACTCTCTGGACTCACTGCACTGCATCCCCAGTGGTGCCAGTGCACTCTCTGGACTCACTGCAGTGCATCCCCAGTGGTGCCAGTGCACTCTCTGGACTCACTGCCGTGCATCCCCAGTGGTGCCAGTGCACTCTCTGGACTCACTGCACTGCATCCCCAGTGGTGCCAGTGCACTCTCTGGACTCACTGCACTGCATCCCCAGTGGTGCCAGTGCACTCTCTGGACTCACTGCACTGCATCCCCAGTGGTGCCAGTGCACTCTCTGGACTCACTGCACTGCATCCCCAGTGGTGCCAGTGCACTCTCTGGACTCACTGCACTGCATCCCCAGTGGTGCCAGTGCACTCTCTGGACTCACTGCACTGCATCCCCAATGGTGCCAGTGCACTCTCTGGACTCACTGCACTGCATCCCCAGTGGTGCCAGTGCACTCTCTGGACTCACTGCACTGCATCCCCACTGGTGCCAGTGCACTCTCTGGACTCACTGCAGTGCATCCCCAGTGGTGCCAGTGCACTCTCTGGACTCACTGCACTGCATCCCCAGTGGTGCCAGTGCACTCTCTGGTCTCACTGCACTGCATCCCCAGTGATGCCAGTGCACTCTCTGGACTCACTGCACTGCATCCCCAGTGGTGCCAGTGCACTCCCAGGACTCACTGCAGTGCATCCCCAGTGGTGCCAGTGCACTCTCTGCACTCACTGCAGTGCATCCCCAGTGGTGCCAGTGCACTCTCTGGACTCACTGCACTGCATCCCCAGTGGTGCCAGTGCACTCTCTAGAGTCACTGCAGTGCATCCCCAGTGGTGCCAGTGCACTCTCTGGACTCACTGCACTGCATCCCCAGTGGTGCCAGTGCACTCTCTGGAGTCACTGCAGTGCATCCCCAGTGGTGCCAGTGCACTCTCTGGACTCACTGTACTGCATCCCCACTGGTGCCAGTGTACTCTCTGGACTCACTGCACTGCATCCCCAGTGGTGCCAGTGCACTCTCTGGACTCACTGCAGTGCATCCCCAGTGGTGCCAGTGCACTCTCTGGACTCACAGCACTGCATCCCCAGTGGTGCCAGTGCACTCTCTGGACTCACTGCACTGCATCCCCAGTGGTGCCAGTGCACTCTCTGGACTCACTGCACTGCATCCCCAGTGGTGCCACTGTGCACTCTCTGGACTCACTGCACTGCATCCCCAGTGGTGCCAGTGCACTCTCTGGACTCACTGCACTGCATCCCCAGTGGTGCCAGTGCACTCTCTGGAGTCACTGCACTGCATCCCCAGTGGTGCCAGTGCACTCTCTGTACTCACTGCACTGCATCCCCAGTGGTGCCTGTGCACTCTCTGGACTCACTGCAATGCTTCCCCAGTGGTGCCAGTGCACTCTCTGGACTCACTGCACTGCATTCCCCAGTGGTGCCAGTGCACTCTCTGGACTCACTGCACTGCATCCCCAGTGGTGCCAGTGCACTCTCTGGACTCACTGCACTGCATCCCCAGTGGTGCCAGTGCACTCTCTGGACTCACTGCACTGCATCCCCACTGGTGCCAGTGCACTCTCTAGAGTCACTGCAGTGCATCCCAGTGGTGCCAGTGCACTCTCTGGACTCACTGCACTGCATCCCCAGTGGTGCCAGTGCACTCTCTGGACTCACTGCACTGCATCGCCAGTGGTGCCAGTGCACTCTCTGGACTCACTGCACTGCATCCCCAGTGGTGCCAGTGCACTCTCTGGACTCACTGCACTGCATCCCCAGTGGTGCCAGTGCACTCTCTTGACTCACTGCACTGCATCCCCAGTGGTGCCAGTGCACTCTCTGGACTCACTGCAGTGCATCCCCAGTGGTGCCAGTGCACTCTCTGGAGTCACTGCAGTGCATCCCCAGTGGTGCCAGTGCACTCTCTGGACTCACTGCACTGCATCCCCAGTGGTGCCAGTGCACTCTCTGGACTCACTGCAGTGCATCCCCAGTGGTGCCAGTGCACTCTCTGGACTCACTGCACTGCATCCCCAGTGGTGCCAGTGCACTCTCTGGACTCACTGCAGTGCATCCCCAGTGATGCCAGTGCACTCTCTGGACTCACTGCACTGCATCCCCAGTGGTGCCAGTGCACTCTCTGGACTCACTGCACTGCATCCCCAGTGGTGCCAGTGCACTCTCTGGACTCACTGCAGTGCATCCCCAGTGGTGCCAGTGCACTCTCTGGAGTCACTGCAGTGCATCCCCAGTGGTGCCAGTGCACTCTCTGGACTCACTGCACTGCATCCCCAGTGGTGCCAGTGCACTCTCTGGAGTCACTGCACTGCATCCCCAGTGGTGCCAGTGCACTCTCTGGACTCACTGCACTGCATCCCCAGTGGTGCCAGTGCACTCTCTGGACTCACTGCAGTGCATCCCCAGTGGTGCCAGTGCACTCTCTGGACTCACTGCAGTGCATCCCCAGTGGTGCCAGTGCACTCTTTGGACGCACTGCATTGCATACCCAGTGGTGCCAGTGTACTCTCTGGACTCACTGCACTGCATCCCCAGTGATGCCAGTGCACTTTCTGGAGTCACTGCACTGCATCCCCAGTGGTGCCAGTGCACTCTCTGGACTCACTGCACTGCATCCCCAGTGGTGCCAGTGCACTCTCTGGACTCACTGTACTGCATCCCCAGTGGTGCCAGTGCACTCTCTGGACTCACTGCAGTGCATCCCCAGTGGTGCCAGTGTACTCTCTGCATTCACTGCAGTGCATCCCCAGTGGAGCCAGTGCACTCTCTGGACTCACTGCACTGCATCCCCAGTGGTGCGAGTGCACTCTCTGGACTCACTGCAGTGCATCCCCAGTGGTGCCAGTGCACTCTCTGGAGTCACTGCACTGCATCCCCAGTGGTGCCAGTGCACTCTCTATACTCACTGCAGTGCATTCCCCGTGGTGCCAGTACACTCTCTGGACTCACTGCACTGCATCCCCAGTGGTGCCAGTGCACTCTCTGGACTCACAGCACTGCATCCCCAGTGGTGCCAGTGCACTCTCTGGACTCACTGCACTGCATCCCCAGTGGTGCCAGTGCACTCTCTGGACTCACTGCAGTGCATCCCCAGTGGTGCCAGTGCTCTCTCTGGACTCACTGCACTGCATCCCCAGTGGTGCCAGTGCACTCTATGGACTCACAGCACTGCATCGCCAGTGGTGCCAGTGCACTCTCTGGACTCACTGCAGTGCATCCCCAGTGGTTCTAGTGCACTCTCTGGACTCACAGCACTGCATCCCCAGTGGTGCCAGTGCACTCTCTGGACTCACTGCACTGCATCCCCAGTGGTGCCAGTGCACTCTCTGGACTCACTGCACTGCATCCCCAGTGGTGCCAGTGCACTCTCTTGACTCACTGCACTGCATCCCCAGTGGTGCCAGTGCACTCTCTGGACTCACTGCAGTGCATCCCCAGTGGTTCCAGTGCACTCTCTGGAGTCACTGCAGTGCATCCCCAGTGGTGCCAGTGCACTCTCTGGACTCACTGCACTGCATCCCCAGTGGTGCCAGTGCAATCTTTGGACGCACTGCAGTGCATCCCCAGTGGTGCCAGTGCACTCTCTGGACTCACTGCACTGCATCCCCAGTGGTGCCAGTGCACTCTCTGGAGTCACTGCAGTGCATCCCCAGTGATGCCAGTGCACTCTCTGGACTCACTGCACTGCATCCCCAGTGGTGCCAGTGCACTCTCTGGACTCACTGCAGTGCATCCCCAGTGGTGCCAGTGCACTCTCTGGACTCACTGCAGTGCATCCCCAGTGGTGCCAGTGCACTCTCTGGAGTCACTGCAGTGCATCCCCAGTGGTGCCAGTGCACTCTCTGGACTCACTGCACTGCATCCCCAGTGGTGCCAGTGCACTCTCTGGAGTCACTGCACTGCATCCCCAGTGATGCCAGTGCACTCTCTGGACTCACTGCAGTGCATCCCCAGTGGTGCCAGTGCACTCTCTGGACTCACTGCACTGCATCCCCAGTGGTGCCAGTGCACTCTCTGGACTCACTGTACTGCATCATCAGTCGTGCCAGTGCACTCTCTGGACTCACTGCAGTGCATCCCCAGTGGTGCCAGTGTACTCTCTGCATTCACTGCAGTGCATCCCCAGTGGAGCCAGTGCACTCTCTGGACTCATTGCACTGCATCCCCAAGGTGCCAGTGCACTCTCTGGACTCACTGCACTGCATCCCCACTGGTGCGAGTGCACTCTCTGGACTCACTGCAGTGCATCCCCAGTGGTGCCAGTGCACTCTCTGGAGTCACTGCACTGCATCCCCAGTGGTGCCAGTGCACTCTCTATATTCACTGCAGTGCATTCCCCGTGGTGCCAGTACACTCTCTGGACTCACTGCACTGCATCCCCAGTGGTGCCAGTGCACTCTCTGGACTCACAGCACTGCATCCCCAGTGGTGCCAGTGCACTCTCTGGACTCACTGCACTGCATCCCCAGTGGTGCCAGTGCACTCTCTGGACTCACTGCACTGCATCCCCAGTGGTGCCAGTGCTCTCTCTGGACTCACTGCACTGCATCCCCAGTGGTGCCAGTGCACTCTATGGACTCACTGCACTGCATCGCCAGTGGTGCCAGTGCACTCTCTGGACTCACTGCACTGCATCCCCAGTGGTGCCAGTGCACTCTCTGGACTCACTGCACTGCATCCCCAGTGGTGCCAGTTCACTCTCTGGACTCACTGCACTGCATCCCCAGTGGTGCCAGTGCACTCTCTGGACTCACTGCACTGCATCCCCAGTGGTGCCAGTGCACTCTCTAGACTCACTGCAGTGCATCCCCAGTGGTGCCAGTGCACTCTCTGGACTCACTGCACTGCATTACCAGTGGTGCCAGTGCACTCTCTGGAGTCACTGCAGTGCATCCCCAGTGATGCCAGTGCACTCTCTGTACTCACTGCACTGCATCCCCAGTGGTGCCAGTGCACTCTCTGGACTCACTGCACTGCATCCCCAGTGGTGCCAGTGCACTCCTATAGTCACTGCAGTGCATCCCCAGTGGTGCCAGTGCACTCTCTGGACTCACTGCACTGCATCACCAGTGGTGCCAGTGCACTCTCTGGAGTCACTGCAGTGCATCCCCAGTGATGCCAGTGCACTCTCTGGACTCACTGCAGTGCATTCCCAGTGGTGCCAGTGCACTCTCTGGACTCACTGCAGTGCATCCCCAGTGGTGCCAGTGCACTCTCTGGACTCACTGCACTGCATCCCCAGTGGTGCCAGTGCACTCTCTGGACTCACTGCAGTGCATCCCAGTGGTGCCAGTGCACTCTCTGGACTCACTGCACTGCATCCCCAGTGGTGCCAGTGCACCCTCTGCACTCACTGCACTGCATCCCCAGTGGTGCCAGTGCACTCTCTGGACTCACTGCACTGCATCCCCAGTGGTGCCAGTGCACTCTCTGGACTCACTGCACTGCATCCCCAGTGGTGCCAGTGCACTCTCTGGACTCACTGCACTGCATCCCCAGTGGTGCCAGTGCACTCTCTGGACTCACTGTACTGCATCCCCACTGGTGCCAGTGCACTCTCTGGACTCACTGCACTGCATCCCCAGTGGTGCCAGTGCACTCTCTGGACTCACTGCACTGCATCCCCAGTGGTGCCAGTGCACTCTCTGGACTCATTGCACTGTATCCCCAGTGGTGCCAGTGCACTCTCTGGACTCACTGCACTGCATCCCCAGTGGTGCCAGTGCACTCTCTGGAGTCACTGCCCTGCATCCCCAGTGGTGCCAGTGCACTCTCTGGACTCACTGCACTGCATCCCCAGTGGTGCCAGTGCACTCTCTAGAGTCACTGCAGTGCATCCCCAGTGGTGCCAGTGCACTCTCTGGACTCACTGCAGTGCATCCCCAGTGGTGCCAGTGCACTCTCTGGACTCACTGCACTGCATCCCCAGTGATGCCAGTGCACTCTCTGGACTCACTGCACTGCATCCCCAGTGGTGCCAGTGCACTCTCTGGACTCACTGCACTGCATCCCCAGTGGTGCCTGTGTACTCTCTGGACTCACTGCACTGCATCCCCAGTGGTGCCAGTGCACTCTCTGGACTCACTGCACTGCATCACCAGTGGTGCCAGTGCACTCTATGGACTCACTGCACTGCATCCCCAGTGGTGCCAGTGCACTCTCTGGACTCACTGCACTGCATCCCCAGTGGTGCCAGTGCACTCCCTAGAGTCACTGCAGTGCATCCCCAGTGGTGCCAGTGCACTCTCTGGACTCACTGCACTGCATCCCCAGTGGGGCCAGTGCACTCTCTGGACTCACTGCACTGCATCCCCAGTGGTGCCAGTGCACTCTCTGGACTCACTGCAGTGCATCCCCAGTGGTGCCAGTGCACTCTCTGGACCCACAGCACTGCATCCCCAGTGGTGCCAGTGCACTCTCTAGAGTCACTGCACTGCATCCCCAGTGGTGCCAGTGCACTCTCTGGAGTCACTGCTCTGCATCCCCAGTGGTGCCAGTGCACTCTCTGGACTCACTGCACTGCATCCCCAGTGGTGCCAGTGCACTCTCTGGACTCATTGCACTGCATCCCCAGTGGTGCCAGTGCACTCTCTGGACTCACTGCACTGCATCCCCAGTGGTGCCAGTGCACTCTCTGGACTCACTGCACTGCATCCCCAGTGGTGCCAGTGCACTCTCTGGACTCACTGCACTGCATCCCCAGTGGTGCCAGTGCACTCTCTGGACTCACTGCACTGCATCCCCAGTGGTGCCAGTGCACTCTCTGGACTCACTGCAGTGCATCCCCAGTGGTGCCAGTGCACTCTCTGGAGTCACTGCACTGCATCCCCAGTGGTGCCAGTGCACTCTCTGGACTCACTGCACTGCATCCCCAGTGGTGCCACTGCACTCTCTGGACTCATTGCACTGTATCCCCAGTGGTTCCAGTGCACTCTCTGGACTCACTGCACTGCATCCCCAGTGGTGCCAGTGCACTCTCTGGACTCACTGTAGTGCATCCCCACTGGTGCCAGTGCACTCTCTGGACTCACTGCACTGCATCCCCAGTGGGGCCAGTGCATTCTCTGGACTCACTGCACTGCATCCCCAGTGGTGCCAGTGCACTCTCTGGACTCACTGCACTGCATCCCCAGTGGGGCCAGTGCACTCTCTGGACTCACTGCACTGCATCCCCAGTGCTGCCAGTGCACTCTCTGGACTCACTGCACTACATCAGCAATGGTGCCAGTGCACTCTCTGGACTCACTGCACTGCATCCCCAGTGGTGCCAGTGCACTCTCTGGACTCACTGCACTGCATCCCCAGTGGTGCCAGTGCACTCTCTGGACTCACTGCACTGCATCTCCAGTGGTGCCAGTGCACTCTCTGGCCCCACTGCACTGCATTCCCACTGGTGCCAGTGCATTCTCTGGACTCACTGCACTGCATCCCCAGAGGTGCCAGTGCACTCTCTGGAATCACTGCACTGCATCCCCAGTGTTGCCAGTGCACTCTCTGGACTCACCGGAGTGCATCCCAGTGGTGCCAGTGCACTCTCTGGACTCACTGCACTGCATACCCAGTGGTGCCAGTGCACTCTCTGGACTCACTGCACTGCATCCCCATTTCTGCCAGTGCACCCTCTGGACTCACTGCACTGCATCCCCAAGGTGCCAGTGCACTCTCTGGACTCACTGCACTGCATCCCCAGTGGTGCCAGTGCACTCTCTGGAGTCACTGCAGTGCATCCCCAGTGGTTCTAGTGCACTCTCTGTACTCACTGCACTGCATCCCCAGTGGTGCCTGTGCACTCTCTGGACTCACTGCAATGCTTCTCCGTGGTGCCAGTGCACTCTCTGGACTCACTGCATTGCATTCCCCGTGGTGCCAGTGCACTCTCTGGACTCACTGCAGTGCATCCCCAGTGGTGCCAGTGCACTCTCTGGACTCACTGCACTGCATCCCCAGTGGTGCCAGTGCACTCTCTGGGCTCACTGCACTGCATCCCCAGTGGTGCCAGTGCACTCTCTAGAGTCACTGCAGTGCATCTCCAGTGGTGCCAGTGCACTCTCTGGACTCACTGCACTGCATCCCCCGTGGTTCTAGTGCACTCTCTGGACTCACTGCACTGCATCCCCAGTGGTGCCAGTGCACTCTCTGGACTCACTGCACTGCATCCCCAGTGGTGCCAGTGCACTCTCTGGACTCACTGCACTGCATCCCCAGTGGTGCCAGTGCACTCTCTGGACTCACTGCACTGCATCCCAGTGGTGCCAGTGCACTCTCTGGACTCACTGCACTGCATCCCCAGTGGTTCCAGTGCACTCTCTGGAGTCACTGCAGTGCATCCCCAGTGGTGCCAGTGCACTCTCTGGACCCACAGCACTGCATCCCCAGTGGTGCCAGTGCAATCTTTGGACGCACTGCAGTGCATCCCCAGTGGTGCCAGTGCACTCTCTGGACTCACTGCAGTGCATCCCCACTGGTGCCAGTGCACTCTCCTGAGTCACTGTACTGCATCCCCAGTGGTGCCAGTGCACTCTCTGGATTCACTGCACTGCATACCCAGTGGTGCCAGTGCATTCTCTGGACTCACTGCACTGCATCCCCATTGGTGCCAGTGCATTCTCTGGACTCACTGCACTGCACCCTGAGTGGTGCCAGTGCACTCTCTGGACTCACTGCACCGCATCCCCAGTGGTGCCAGTGCACTCTCTGGACTCACTGCAGTGCATCCCCAGTGGTGCCAGTGCACTCTCTGGACTCCCGGAACCGCATCCCCAGTGGTGCCAGTGCATTCTCTGGACTCACTGCACTGCACCCTGATTGGTGCCAGTGCACTCTCTGGACTCAGTGCATCGCATCTCCAGTGGTGCCAGTGCACTCTCTGGACTCACTGCACCGAATCCCCAGTGGTGCCAGTGCACTCTCTGGAATTACTGCACTGCATCCCCAGTGGTAACAGTGCACTCTCTGGACTCACTGCACTACATCCCCTGTGGTGCCAGTGCACTCTCTGGCCTCACTGCACTGCATCTCCAATGGTGCCAGTGCACTCTCTAGGTTCACTGCAGTGCATCGGCAGTGGTGCGAGTGCACTCTCTGCATGACTGCACTGCATCCCCACTGGTGCCAGTGCACTCTCTGGACTCACTGCAGTGCATCCCCAGTGGTGCCAGTGCATTCTCCGGACTCACTGCACTGCATCCCCAGTGGTGCCAGTGCACTCTCTGGTCTCACTGCACTGCATCCCCAGTGGTGCCAGTGCACTCTCTGGACTCACTGCACTGCATCCCCAGTGGTGCCAGTGCACTCCCAGGACTCACTGCAGTGCATCCCCAGTGGTGCCTGTGTACTCTCTGCACTCACTGCAGTGCATCCCCAGTGGTGCCAGTTCACTCTCTGGACTCACTGCACTGCATCCCCAGTGGTGCCAGTGCACTCCCTAGAGTCACTGCAGTGCATCCCCAGTGGTGCCAGTGCACTCTCTGGACTCACTGCACTGCATCACCAGTGGTGCCAGTGCACTCTCTGGAGTCACTACAGTGCATCCCCAGTGGTGCCAGTGCACTCTCTGGAGTCACTGTACTGCATCCCCACTGGTGCCAGTGTACTCTCTGGACTCACTGCACTGCATCCACTCTGGTGCCAGTGCACTCTCTGGACTCACTGCACTGCATCCCCAGTGGTGCCAGTGCACTCTCTGGACTCACAGCACTGCATCCCCAGTGGTGCCAGTGCACTCTCTGGACTCACTGCACTGCATCCCCAGTGGTGCCAGTGCACTCTCTGGACTCACTGCACTGCATCCCCATTGCTGACTGTGCACCCTCTGGACTCACTGCACTGCATCCCCAAGGTGCCAGTGCACTCTCTGGACTCACTGCACTGCATCCCCAGTGGTGACAGTGCACTCTCTGGACTCACTGCACTGCATCCCCATTGGTGCCAGTGCACTCTCTGGACTCACTGCACTGCATCCCCAAGGTGCCAGTGCACTCTCTGGAGTCACTGCAGTGCATCCCCAGTGGTTCTAGTGCACTCTCTGTACTCACTGCACTGCATCCCCAGTGGTGCCTGTGCACTCTCTGGACTCACTGCAATGCTTCCCCAGTGGTGCCACTGCACTCTCTGGACTCACTGCATTGCATTCCCCGTGGTGCCAGTGCACTCTCTGGACTCACTGCACTGCATCCCCAGTGGTGCCAGTGCACTCTCTGGACTCACTGCACTGCATCCCCAGTGGTGACAGTGCACTCTCTGGACTCACTGCACTGCATCCCCACTGGTGCCAGTGCACTCTCTAGAGTCACTGCAGTGCATCTCCAGTGGTGCCAGTGCACTCTCTGGACTCACTGCACTGCATCCCCAGTGGTTCTAGTGCACTCTCTGGACTCACAGCACTGCATCGCCAGTGGTGCCAGTGCACTCTCTGGACTCACTGCACTGCATCCCCAGTGGTGCCAGTGCACTCTCTGGACTCACTGCACTGCATCCCCAGTGGTGCCAGTGCACTCTCTTGACTCACTGCACTGCATCCCCAGTGGTGCCAGTGCACTCTCTGGACTCACTGCAGTGCATCCCCAGTGGTTCCAGTGCACTCTCTGGAGTCACTGCAGTGCATCCCCAGTGGTGCCAGTGCACTCTCTGGACTCACTGCACTGCATCCCCAGTGGTGCCAGTGCAATCTTTGGACGCACTGCAGTGCATCCCCAGTGGTGCCAGTGCACTCTCTGGACTCACTGCACTGCATCCCCAGTGGTGCCAGTGCACTCTCTGGAGTCACTGCAGTGCATCCCCAGTGATGCCAGTGCACTCTCTGGACTCACTGCACTGCATCCCCAGTGGTGCCAGTGCACTCTCTGGACTCACTGCAGTGCATCCCCAGTGGTGCCAGTGCACTCTCTGGACTCACTGCAGTGCATCCCCAGTGGTGCCAGTGCACTCTCTGGAGTCACTGCAGTGCATCCCCAGTGGTGCCAGTGCACTCTCTGGACTCACTGCACTGCATCCCCAGTGGTGCCAGTGCACTCTCTGGAGTCACTGCACTGCATCCCCAGTGATGCCAGTGCACTCTCTGGACTCACTGCAGTGCATCCCCAGTGGTGCCAGTGCACTCTCTGGACTCACTGCAGTGCATCCCCAGTGGTGCCAGTGCAATCTTTGGACGCACTGCATTGCATACCCAGTGGTGCCAGTGTACTCTCTGCACTCACTGCACTGCATCCCCAGTGATGCCAGTGCACTTTCTGGAGTCACTGCACTGCATCCCCAGTGGTGCCAGTGCACTCTCTGGACTCACTGCACTGCATCCCCAGTGGTGCCAGTGCACTCTCTGGACTCACTGTACTGCATCATCAGTCGTGCCAGTGCACTCTCTGGACTCACTGCAGTGCATCCCCAGTGGTGCCAGTGTACTCTCTGCATTCACTGCAGTGCATCCCCAGTGGAGCCAGTGCACTCTCTGGACTCATTGCACTGCATCCCCTAGGTGCCAGTGCACTCTCTGGACTCACTGCACTGCATCCCCACTGGTGCGAGTGCACTCTCTGGACTCACTGCAGTGCATCCCCAGTGGTGCCAGTGCACTCTCTGGAGTCACTGCACTGCATCCCCAGTGGTGCCAGTGCACTCTCTATACTCACTGCAGTGCATTCCCCGTGGTGCCAGTACACTCTCTGGACTCACTGCACTGCATCCCCAGTGGTGCCAGTGCACTCTCTGGACTCACAGCACTGCATCCCCAGTGGTGCCAGTGCACTCTCTGGACTCACTGCACTGCATCCCCAGTGGTGCCAGTGCACTCTCTGGACTCACTGCAGTGCATCCCCAGTGGTGCCAGTGCTCTCTCTGGACTCACTGCACTGCATCCCCAGTGGTGCCAGTGCACTCTATGGACTCACTGCACTGCATCCCCAGTGGTGCCAGTGCACTCTCTGGACTCACTGCAGTGCATCCCCAGTGGTTCTAGTGCACTCTCTGGACTCACAGCACTGCATCGCCAGTGGTGCCAGTGCACTCTCTGGACTCACTGCACTGCATCCCCAGTGGTGCCAGTGCACTCTCTGGACTCACTGCACTGCATCCCCAGTGGTGCCAGTGCACTCTCTTGACTCACTGCACTGCATCCCCAGTGGTGCCAGTGCACTCTCTGGACTCACTGCACTGCATCCCCAGTGGTGCCAGTGCACTCTCTGGACTCACTGCACTGCATCCCCAGTGGTGCCAGTGCACTCTCTGGACTCACTGCAGTGCATCCCCAGTGGTGCCAGTGCACTCTCTGGACTCACTGCACTGCATCCCCAGTGGTGCCAGTGCACTCTCTGGACTCACTGCACTGCATCCCCAGTGGTGCCAGTGCACTCTCTGGACTCACTGCACTGCATCCCCAGTGGTGCCAGTGCACTCTCTGGACTCACTGCAGTGCATCCCCAGTGGTGCCAGTGCACTCTCTGGACTCACTGCACTGCATCCCCAGTGGTGCCAGTGCACTCTCTGGACTCACTGCAGTGCATCCCCAGTGGTGCCAGTGCACTCTCTGGACTCACTGCAGTGCATCCCCAGTGGTGCCAGTGCACTCTCTGGACTCACTGCACTGCATCCCCAGTGGTGCCAGTGCACTCTCTGGACTCACTGCACTGCATCCCCAGTGATGCCAGTGCACTCTCTGGACTCACTGCACTGCATCCCCAGTGGTGCCAGTGCACTCTCTGGACTCACTGCACTGCATCCCCAGTGGTGCCAGTGCACTCTCTGGACTCACTGTACTGCATCCCCAGTGGTGCCAGTGCACTCTCTGGACTCACTGCAGTGCATCCCCAGTGGTGCCAGTGTACTCTCTGGATTCACTGCAGTGCATCCCCAGTGGAGCCAGTGCACTCTCTGGACTCATTGCACTGCATCCCCAGTAGGTGCCAGTGCACTCTCTGGACTCACTGCACTGCATCCCCACTGGTGCCAGTGCACTCTCTGGACTCACTGCAGTGCATCCCCAGTGGTGCCAGTGCACTCTCTGGAGTCACTGCACTGCATCCCCAGTGGTGCCAGTGCACTCTCTATACTCACTGCAGTGCATCCCCGTGGTGCCAGTACACTCTCTGGACTCACTGCACTGCATCCCCAGTGGTGCCAGTGCACTCTCTGGACTCACTGCACTGCATCCCCAGTGGTGCCAGTGCACTCTCTGGACTCACTGCACTGCATCCCCAGTGGTGCCAGTGCACTCTCTGGACTCACTGCAGTGCATCCCCAGTGGTGCCAGTGCACTCTCTGGACTCACTGCACTGCATCCCCAGTGGTGCCAGTGCACTCTATGGACTCACTGCACTGCATCCCAGTGGTGCCAGTGCACTCTCTGGACTCACTGCACTGCATCCCCAGTGGTGCCAGTGCACTCTCTGGACTCACTGCACTGCATCCCCAGTGGTGCCAGTGCACTCTCTGGACTCACTGCACTGCATCCCCAGTGGTGCCAGTGCACTCTCTGGACTCACTGCACTGCATCCCCAGTGGTGCCAGTGCACTCTCTGGACTCACTGCACTGCATCCCCAGTGGTGCCAGTGCACTCTCTGGACTCACTGCAGTGCATCCCCAGTGGTGCCAGTGCACTCTCTGGACTCACTGCACTGCATCCCCAGTGGTGCCAGTGCACTCTCTGGACTCACTGCAGTGCATCCCCAGTGGTGCCAGTGCACTCTCTGGACTCACTGCACTGCATCCCCAGTGGTGCCAGTGCACTCTCTGGAGTCACTGCAGTGCATCCCCAGTGGTGCCAGTGCACTCTCTGGACTCACTGCACTGCATCCCCAGTGGTGCCAGTGCACTCTCTGGACTCACTGCACTGCATCCCCAGTGGTGCCAGTGCACTCTCTGGACTCACTGCACTGCATCCCCAGTGGTGCCAGTGCACTCTCTGGACTCACTGCAGTGCATCCCCAGTGGTGCCAGTGCACTCTCTGGACTCACTGCACTGCATCCCCAGTGGTGCCAGTGCACTCTCTGGACTCACTGCACTGCATCCCCAGTGGTGCCAGTGCACTCTCTGGACTCACTGCAGTGCATCCCCAGTGGTGCCAGTGCACTCTCTGGACTCACTGCACTGCATCCCCAGTGGTGCCAGTGCACTCTCTGGACTCACTGCACTGCATCCCCAGTGGTGCCAGTGCACTCTCTGGACTCACTGCACTGCATCCCCAGTGGTGCCAGTGCACTCTCTGGACTCACTGCACTGCATCCCCAGTGGTGCCAGTGCACTCTCTGGACTCACTGCACTGCATCCCCAGTGGTGCCAGTGCACTCTCTGGACTCACTGCACTGCATCCCCAGTGGTGCCAGTGCACTCTCTGGACTCACTGCAGTGCATCCCCAGTGGTGCCAGTGCACTCTCTGGATTCACTGCAGTGCATCCCCAGTGGTGCCAGTGCACTCTCTGGACTCATTGCACTGCATCCCCAGTGGTGCCAGTGCACTCTCTGGACTCACTGCACTGCATCCCCACTGGTGCCAGTGCACTCTCTGGACTCACTGCAGTGCATCCCCAGTGGTGCCAGTGCACTCTCTGGACTCACTGCACTGCATCCCCAGTGGTGCCAGTGCACTCTCTGGATTCACTGCAGTGCATCCCCGTGGTGCCAGTGCACTCTCTGGACTCACTGCACTGCATCCCCAGTGGTGCCAGTGCACTCTCTGGACTCACTGCACTGCATCCCCAGTGGTGCCAGTGCACTCTCTGGACTCACTGCACTGCATCCCCAGTGGTGCCAGTGCACTCTCTGGACTCACTGCACTGCATCCCCAGTGGTGCCAGTGCACTCTCTGGACTCACTGCACTGCATCCCCAGTGGTGCCAGTGCACTCTCTGGACTCACTGCACTGCATCCCCAGTGGTGCCAGTGCACTCTCTGGACTCACTGCACTGCATCCCCAGTGGTGCCAGTGCACTCTCTGGACTCACTGCACTGCATCCCCAGTGGTGCCAGTGCACTCTCTGGAGTCACTGCAGTGCATCCCCAGTGGTTCCAGTGCACTCTCTGGACTCACTGCACTGCATCCCCAGTGGTGCCTGTGCACTCTCTGGACTCACTGCAATGCATCCCCAGTGGTGCCAGTGCACTCTCTGGACTCACTGCATTGCATCCCCAGTGGTGCCAGTGCACTCTCTGGACTCACTGCACTGCATCCCCAGTGGTGCCAGTGCACTCTCTGGACTCACTGCACTGCATCCCCAGTGGTGCCAGTGCACTCTCTGGACTCACTGCACTGCATCCCCAGTGGTGCCAGTGCACTCTCTAGACTCACTGCAGTGCATCCCCAGTGGTGCCAGTGCACTCTCTGGACTCACTGCACTGCATCCCCAGTGGTGCCAGTGCACTCTCTGGACTCACTGCACTGCATCCCCAGTGGTGCCAGTGCACTCTCTGGACTCACTGCACTGCATCCCCAGTGGTGCCAGTGCACTCTCTGGACTCACTGCACTGCATCCCCAGTGGTGCCAGTGCACTCTCTGGACTCACTGCACTGCATCCCCAGTGGTGCCAGTGCACTCTCTGGACTCACTGCAGTGCATCCCCAGTGGTGCCAGTGCACTCTCTGGACTCACTGCACTGCATCCCCAGTGGTGCCAGTGCACTCTCTGGACTCACTGCACTGCATCCCCAGTGGTGCCAGTGCACTCTCTGGACTCACTGCACTGCATCCCCAGTGGTGCCAGTGCACTCTCTGGACTCACTGCACTGCATCCCCAGTGGTGCCAGTGCACTCTCTGGACTCACTGCAGTGCATCCCCAGTGGTGCCAGTGCACTCTCTGGACTCACTGCACTGCATCCCCAGTGGTGCCAGTGCACTCTCTGGACTCACTGCAGTGCATCCCCAGTGGTGCCAGTGCACTCTCTGGACTCACTGCAGTGCATCCCCAGTGGTGCCAGTGCACTCTCTGGAGTCACTGCACTGCATCCCCAGTGGTGCCAGTGCACTCTCTGGACTCACTGCACTGCATCCCCAGTGGTGCCAGTGCACTCTCTGGAGTCACTGCACTGCATCCCCAGTGGTGCCAGTGCACTCTCTGGACTCACTGCAGTGCATCCCCAGTGGTGCCAGTGCACTCTCTGGACTCACTGCAGTGCATCCCCAGTGGTGCCAGTGCACTCTCTGGACTCACTGCACTGCATCCCCAGTGGTGCCAGTGCACTCTCTGGACTCACTGCACTGCATCCCCAGTGGTGCCAGTGCACTCTCTGGACTCACTGCACTGCATCCCCAGTGGTGCCAGTGCACTCTCTGGACTCACTGCACTGCATCCCCAGTGGTGCCAGTGCACTCTCTGGACTCACTGCACTGCATCCCCAGTGGTGCCAGTGCACTCTCTGGACTCACTGCAGTGCATCCCCAGTGGTGCCAGTGCACTCTCTGGACTCACTGCACTGCATCCCCAGTGGTGCCAGTGCACTCTCTGGACTCACTGCACTGCATCCCCAGTGGTGCCAGTGCACTCTCTGGACTCACTGCACTGCATCCCCAGTGGTGCCAGTGCACTCTCTGGACTCACTGCACTGCATCCCCAGTGGTGCCAGTGCACTCTCTGGAGTCACTGCACTGCATCCCCAGTGGTGCCAGTGCACTCTCTGGACTCACTGCAGTGCATCCCCAGTGGTGCCAGTGCACTCTCTGGACTCACTGCACTGCATCCCCAGTGGTGCCAGTGCACTCTCTGGACTCACTGCACTGCATCCCCAGTGGTGCCAGTGCACTCTCTGGACTCACTGCACTGCATCCCCAGTGGTGCCAGTGCACTCTCTGGACTCACTGCACTGCATCCCCAGTGGTGCCAGTGCACTCTCTGGACTCACTGCACTGCATCCCCAGTGGTGCCAGTGCACTCTCTGGACTCACTGCACTGCATCCCCAGTGGTGCCAGTGCACTCTCTGGACTCACTGCAGTGCATCCCCAGTGGTGCCAGTGCACTCTCTGGACTCACTGCACTGCATCCCCAGTGGTGCCAGTGCACTCTCTGGACTCACTGCACTGCATCCCCAGTGGTGCCAGTGCACTCTCTGGACTCACTGCACTGCATCCCCAGTGGTGCCAGTGCACTCTCTGGACTCACTGCACTGCATCCCCAGTGGTGCCAGTGCACTCTCTGGACTCACTGCACTGCATCCCCAGTGGTGCCAGTGCACTCTCTGGACTCACTGCACTGCATCCCCAGTGGTGCCAGTGCACTCTCTGGACTCACTGCACTGCATCCCCAGTGGTGCCAGTGCACTCTCTGGACTCACTGCACTGCATCCCCAGTGGTGCCAGTGCACTCTCTGGACTCACTGCAGTGCATCCCCAGTGGTGCCAGTGCACTCTCTGGACTCACTGCACTGCATCCCCAGTGGTGCCAGTGCACTCTCTGGACTCACTGCACTGCATCCCCAGTGGTGCCAGTGCACTCTCTGGACTCACTGCACTGCATCCCCAGTGGTGCCAGTGCACTCTCTGGACTCACTGCAGTGCATCCCCAGTGGTGCCAGTGCACTCTCTGGACTCACTGCAGTGCATCCCCAGTGGTGCCAGTGCAATCTTTGGACGCACTGCATTGCATACCCAGTGGTGCCAGTGTACTCTCTGCACTCACTGCACTGCATCCCCAGTGATGCCAGTGCACTTCTCTGGAGTCACTGCACTGCATCCCCAGTGGTGCCAGTGCACTCTCTGGACTCACTGCACTGCATCCCCAGTGGTGCCAGTGCACTCTCTGGACTCACTGTACTGCATCATCAGTCGTGCCAGTGCACTCTCTGGACTCACTGCAGTGCATCCCCAGTGGTGCCAGTGTACTCTCTGCATTCACTGCAGTGCATCCCCAGTGGAGCCAGTGCACTCTCTGGACTCATTGCACTGCATCCCCAAGGTGCCAGTGCACTCTCTGGACTCACTGCACTGCATCCCCACTGGTGCGAGTGCACTCTCTGGACTCACTGCAGTGCATCCCCAGTGGTGCCAGTGCACTCTCTGGAGTCACTGCACTGCATCCCCAGTGGTGCCAGTGCACTCTCTATACTCACTGCAGTGCATTCCCCGTGGTGCCAGTACACTCTCTGGACTCACTGCACTGCATCCCCAGTGGTGCCAGTGCACTCTCTGGACTCACAGCACTGCATCCCCAGTGGTGCCAGTGCACTCTCTGGACTCACTGCACTGCATCCCCAGTGGTGCCAGTGCACTCTCTGGACTCACTGCAGTGCATCCCCAGTGGTGCCAGTGCTCTCTCTGGACTCACTGCACTGCATCCCCAGTGGTGCCAGTGCACTCTATGGACTCACAGCACTGCATCGCCAGTGGTGCCAGTGCACTCTCTGGACTCACTGCAGTGCATCCCCAGTGGTTCCAGTGCACTCTCTGGACTCACTGCACTGCATCCCCAGTGGTGCCAGTGCACTCTCTGGACTCACTGCACTGCATCCCCAGTGGTGCCAGTGCACTCTCTGGACTCACTGCACTGCATCCCCAGTGGTGCCAGTGCACTCTCTGGACTCACTGCACTGCATCCCCAGTGGTGCCAGTGCACTCTCTGGACTCACTGCAGTGCATCCCCAGTGGTGCCAGTGCACTCTCTGGACTCACTGCACTGCATCCCCAGTGGTGCCAGTGCACTCTCTGGACTCACTGCAGTGCATCCCCAGTGGTGCCAGTGCACTCTCTGGACTCACTGCACTGCATCCCCAGTGGTGCCAGTGCACTCTCTGGAGTCACTGCAGTGCATCCCCAGTGGTGCCAGTGCACTCTCTGGACTCACTGCACTGCATCCCCAGTGGTGCCAGTGCACTCTCTGGACTCACTGCAGTGCATCCCCAGTGGTGCCAGTGCACTCTCTGGACTCACTGCAGTGCATCCCCAGTGGTGCCAGTGCACTCTCTGGAGTCACTGCAGTGCATCCCCAGTGGTGCCAGTGCACTCTCTGGACTCACTGCACTGCATCCCCAGTGGTGCCAGTGCACTCTCTGGACTCACTGCACTGCATCCCCAGTGATGCCAGTGCACTCTCTGGACTCACTGCAGTGCATCCCCAGTGGTGCCAGTGCACTCTCTGGACTCACTGCACTGCATCCCCAGTGGTGCCAGTGCAATCTTTGGACTCACTGCATTGCATACCCAGTGGTGCCAGTGTACTCTCTGGACTCACTGCACTGCATCCCCAGTGATGCCAGTGCACTTTCTGGAGTCACTGCACTGCATCCCCAGTGGTGCCAGTGCACTCTCTGGACTCACTGCACTGCATCCCCAGTGGTGCCAGTGCACTCTCTGGACTCACTGTACTGCATCATCAGTCGTGCCAGTGCACTCTCTGGACTCACTGCAGTGCATCCCCAGTGGTGCCAGTGTACTCTCTGCATTCACTGCAGTGCATCCCCAGTGGAGCCAGTGCACTCTCTGGACTCATTGCACTGCATCCCCAAGGTGCCAGTGCACTCTCTGGACTCACTGCACTGCATCCCCACTGGTGCGAGTGCACTCTCTGGACTCACTGCAGTGCATCCCCAGTGGTGCCAGTGCACTCTCTGGAGTCACTGCACTGCATCCCCAGTGGTGCCAGTGCACTCTCTATATTCACTGCAGTGCATTCCCCGTGGTGCCAGTACACTCTCTGGACTCACTGCACTGCATCCCCAGTGGTGCCAGTGCACTCTCTGGACTCACAGCACTGCATCCCCAGTGGTGCCAGTGCACTCTCTGGACTCACTGCACTGCATCCCCAGTGGTGCCAGTGCACTCTCTGGACTCACTGCAGTGCATCCCCAGTGGTGCCAGTGCTCTCTCTGGACTCACTGCACTGCATCCCCAGTGGTGCCAGTGCACTCTATGGACTCACTGCACTGCATCCCAGTGGTGCCAGTGCACTCTCTGGACTCACTGCACTGCATCCCCAGTGGTGCCAGTGCACTCTCTGGACTCACTGCACTGCATCCCCAGTGGTGCCAGTGCACTCTCTGGACTCACTGCACTGCATCCCCAGTGGTGCCAGTGCACTCTCTGGACTCACTGCACTGCATCCCCAGTGGTGCCAGTGCACTCTCTGGACTCACTGCACTGCATCCCCAGTGGTGCCAGTGCACTCTCTAGAGTCACTACAGTGCATCCCCAGTGGTGCCAGTGCACTCTCTGGACTCACTGCACTGCATTACCAGTGGTGCCAGTGCACTCTCTGGAGTCACTGCAGTGCATCCCCAGTGATGCCAGTGCACTCTCTGTACTCACTGCACTGCATCCCCAGTGGTGCCAGTGCACTCTCTGGACTCACTGCACTGCATCCCCAGTGGTGCCAGTGCACTCCCTATAGTCACTGCAGTGCATCCCCAGTGATGCCAGTGCACTCTCTGGACTCACTGCACTGCATCACCAGTGGTGCCAGTGCACTCTCTGGAGTCACTGCAGTGCATCCCCAGTGATGCCAGTGCACTCTCTGGACTCACTGCAGTGCATTCCCAGGGGTGCCAGTGCACTCTATGGACTCACTGCAGTGCATCCCCAATTGTGCCAGTGCACTCTCTGGACTCACTGCACTGCATCCCCAGTGGTGCCAGTGCACTCTCTGGACTCACTGCAGTGCATCCGCAAGGTGCCAGTGCACTCTCTGGACTCACTACACTGCATCTCCAGTGGTGCCAGTGCACTCTCTGCACTCACTCCACTGCATCACCAGTGGTGCCAGTGCACTCTCTGGACTCACTGCACTGCATCCCCAGTGGTGCCAGTGCACTCTCTGGACTCACTGCACTGCATCCCCAAGGTGCCAGTGCACTCTCTGGACTCACTGCAGTGCATCCCCAGTGGAGCCAGTGCACTCTGTGGACTCACTGTACTGCATCCCCACTGGTGCCAGTGCACTCTCTGGACTCACTGCAGTGCATCCCCAGTGGTGCCAGTGCACTCTCTGGACTCACTGCACTGCATCCCCAGTGCTGCCAGTGCACTCTCTGGACTCATTGCACTGTATCCCCAGTGGTGCCAGTGCACTCTCTGGACTCACTGCAGTGCATCCCCAGTGGTGCCAGTGCACTCTCTGGAGTCACTGCCCTGCATCCCCAGTGGTGCCAGTGCACTCTCTGGACTCACTGCACTGCATCCCCAGTGGTGCCAGTGCTCTCTCTAGAGTCACTGCAGTGCATCCCCACTGGTGCCAGTGCACTCTCTGGACTCACTGCAGTGCATCCCCAGTGGTGCCAGTGCACTCTCTGGACTCACTGCACTGCATCCCCAGTGATGCCAGTGCACTCTCTGGACTCACTGCACTGCATCCCCAGTGGTGCCAGTGCACTCTCTGGACTCACTGCACTGCATCCCCAGTGGTGCCAGTGCACTCTCTGGACTCACTCACTGCATCCCCAGTGGTGCCAGTGCACTCTCTGGACTCACTGCACTGCATCCCCAGTGGTGCCAGTGCACTCTCTGGACTCACTGCACTGCATCCCCTGTGGTGCCAGTGCACTCTCTGGACTCACTGCACTGCATCCCCAGTGGTGCCAGTGCACTCTCTAGAGTCACTGCAGTGCATCCCCAGTGGTGCCAGTGCACTCTCTGGACTCACTGCACTGCATCCCCAGTGGGGCCAGTGCACTCTCTGGACCCACTGCACTGCATCCCCAGTGGTGCCAGTGCACTCTCTGGACTCACTGCAGTGCATCCCCAGTGGTGCCAGTGCACTCTCTGGACTCACTGCACTGCATCCCCAGTGGTGCCAGTGCACTCTCTGGACTCACTGCACTGCATCCCCAGTGGTGCCAGTGCACTCTCTGGACTCACTGCACTGCATCCCCACTGGTGCCAGTGCACTCTCTGGACTCACTGCACTGCATCCCCAGTGGTGCCAGTGCACTCTCTGGACTCACTGCAGTGCATCCCCAGTGGTGCCAGTGCACTCTCTGGACTCACTGCACTGCATCCCCAGTGGTGCCAGTGCACTCTCTGGACTCACTGCACTGCATCCCCAGTGGTGCCAGTGCACTCTCTGGACTCACTGCACTGCATCCCCAGTGGTGCCAGTGCACTCTCTGGACTCACTGCACTGCATCCCCAGTGGTGCCAGTGCACTCTCTGGACTCACTGCAGTGCATCCCCAGTGGTGCCAGTGCACTCTCTGGACTCACTGCACTGCATCCCCAGTGGTGCCAGTGCACTCTCTGGACTCACTGCACTGCATCCCCAGTGGTGCCAGTGCACTCTCTATAGTCACTGCAGTGCATCCCCAGTGATGCCAGTGCACTCTCTGGACTCACTGCACTGCATCACCAGTGGTGCCAGTGCACTCTCTGGAGTCACTGCAGTGCATCCCCAGTGATGCCAGTGCACTCTCTGGACTCACTGCAGTGCATCCCCAGGGGTGCCAGTGCACTCTCTGGACTCACTGCAGTGCATCCCCAATTGTGCCAGTGCACTCTCTGGACTCACTGCACTGCATCCCCAGTGGTGCCAGTGCACTCTCTGGACTCACTGCAGTGCATCCCAAGGTGCCAGTGCACTCTCTGGACTCACTGCACTGCATCCCCAGTGGTGCCAGTGCACTCTCTGGACTCACTGCACTGCATCACCAGTGGTGCCAGTGCACTCTCTGGACTCACTGCACTGCATCCCCAGTGGTGCCAGTGCACTCTCTGGACTCACTGCACTGCATCCCCAGTGGTGCCAGTGCACTCTCTGGACTCACTGCAGTGCATCCCCAGTGGAGCCAGTGCACTCTGTGGACTCACTGTACTGCATCCCCACTGGTGCCAGTGCACTCTCTGGACTCACTGCACTGCATCCCCAGTGGTGCCAGTGCACTCTCTGGACTCACTGCACTGCATCCCCAGTGCTGCCAGTGCACTCTCTGGACTCACTGCACTGTATCCCCAGTGGTGCCAGTGCACTCTCTGGACTCACTGCACTGCATCCCCAGTGGTGCCAGTGCACTCTCTGGAGTCACTGCCCTGCATCCCCAGTGGTGCCAGTGCACTCTCTGGACTCACTGCACTGCATCCCCAGTGGTGCCAGTGCTCTCTCTGGACTCACTGCAGTGCATCCCCACTGGTGCCAGTGCACTCTCTGGACTCACTGCAGTGCATCCCCAGTGGTGCCAGTGCACTCTCTGGACTCACTGCACTGCATCCCCAGTGGTGCCAGTGCACTCTCTGGACTCACTGCACTGCATCCCCAGTGGTGCCAGTGCACTCTCTGGACTCACTGCACTGCATCCCCAGTGGTGCCAGTGTACTCTCTGGACTCACTGCACTGCATCCCCAGTGGTGCCAGTGCACTCTCTGGACTCACTGCACTGCATCCCCAGTGGTGCCAGTGCACTCTCTGGACTCACTGCACTGCATCCCCTGTGGTGCCAGTGCACTCTCTGGACTCACTGCACTGCATCCCCAGTGGTGCCAGTGCACTCCCTAGAGTCACTGCAGTGCATCCCCAGTGGTGCCAGTGCACTCTCTGGACTCACTGCACTGCATCCCCAGTGGGGCCAGTGCACTCTCTGGACCCACTGCACTGCATCCCCAGTGGTGCCAGTGCACTCTCTGGACTCACTGCAGTGCATCCCCAGTGGTGCCAGTGCACTCTCTGGACCCACAGCACTGCATCCCCAGTGGTGCCAGTGCACTCTCTAGAGTCACTGCACTGCATCCCCAGTGGTGCCAGTGCACTCTCTGGACTCACTAGAGAGCATCCCCACTGGTGACAGTGCCCTCTCTGCATGACTGCACTGCATCACCAGTGGTGCCAGTGCACTCTCTGGACTCACTGCAGTGCATCCCCAGTGGTGCCAGTGCACTCTGTGGACTCACTGTACTGCATCCCCAGTGGTGCCAGTGCACTCTCTGGACTCACTGCACTGCATCCCCAGTGGTGCCAGTGCACTCTCTGGACTCACTGCACTGCATCCCCAGTGGTGCCACTGCACTCTCTGGACTCATTGCACTGTATCCCCAGTGGTTCCAGTGCACTCTCTGGACTCACTGCAGTGCATCCCCAGTGGTGCCAGTGCACTCTCTGGAGTCACTGCACTGCATCCCCAGTGGTGCCAGTGCACTCTCTGGACTCACTAGAGAGCATCCCCAGTGGTGACAGTGCCCTCTCTGCATGACTGCACTGCATCCCCAGTGGTGCCAATGCACTCTCTGGACTCGCGGCACTGCATCCCCACTGGTGCCACTGCACTCTCTGGAGTCAATGCACTGCATCCCCATTGCTGCCAGTGCACTTTCTGGACTCACTACACTGCATCCCCAGTGGTGCCAGTACACTCTCTGGAGTCACTGCACTGAATCCCCAATGGTGCCAGTGCACATTCTGGACTCACTGCACTGCATCCCCAGTGGTGCCAGTGCACTCTCTGGACTCACTGCACCGCATCCTCAATGGTGCCAGGGCACTCTCTGGACTCACTGCAGTGCATCCCCAGTGGTGCCAGTGCACACTCTGGACTCACTGTAGTGCATCCCCACTGGTGCCAGTGCACTCTCTGGACTCACTGCACTGCATCCCCAGTGGGGCCAGTGCATTCTCTGGACTCACTGCACTGCATCCCCAGTGGTGCCAGTGCACTCTCTGGACTCACTGCACTGCATCCCCAGTGGGGCCAGTGCACTCTCTGGACTCACTGCACTGCATCCCCAGTGCTGCCAGTGCACTCTCTGGACTCACTGCACTACATCAGCAATGGTGCCAGTGCACTCTCTGAACTCACTGCACTGCATCCCCAGTGGTGCCAGTGCACTCTCTGGACTCACTGCACTGGTTCCCCAGTGGTGCCAGTGCACTCTCTGGACTCACTGCACTGCATCCCCAGTGGTGCCAGTGCACTCTCTGGCCCCACTGCACTGCATTCCCACTGGTGCCAGTGCATTCTCTGGACTCACTGCACTGCATCCCTAATGGTGCCAGTGCACTCTCTGAACTCACTGCACTGCATCCCCAGTGGTGCCAGTGCACTCTCTGGACTCACTGCACTGCATCCCCAGTGGTGCCAGTGCACTCTCTGGACTCACTGCGCTGCATCCGCAATGGTGCCAGTGCACTCTCTGAACTCACTGCACTGCATCCCCACTGGTGCCAGTGCACTCTCTGGACTCACTGCACTGCATCCCCAGTGGTGCCAGTACAGTCTCTGGACTCACTGCACTGCATCCCCAGTGGTGCCAGTGCACTCTCTGGACCCACAGCACTGCATCCCCAATGGTGCCAGTGCACTCTCTGGACTCTCTGCACTGCATCCCCAGTGGTGCCAGTGCACTCTCTGGACTCACTGCAGTGCATCCCCAGTGATGCCAGTGCAGTCTCTGGACTCACTGCACTGCATCTCCAGTGGTGCCAGTGCACTCTCTGGTCTCACTGCACTGCATCCCCAGTGGTGCCAGTGCACTCTCTGGACTCACTGCACTGCATCCCCAGTGGTGCCAGTGCACTCTCTGGACTCACTGCTCTGCATCCCCAGTGGTGCCAGTGCACTCTCTGGACTAACTGCACTGCATCCCCAGTGGTGCCAGTGCACTCTCTGGACTCACTGCACTGCATCCGCAATGGTGCCAGTGCACTCTCTGAACTCACTGCACTGCATCCCCACTGGTGCCAGTGCACTCTCTGGACTCACTGCACTGCATCCCCAGTGGTGCCAGTACAGTCTCTGGACTCACTGCACTGCATCCCCAGTGGTGCCAGTGCACTCTCTGGACCCACAGCACTGCATCCCCAATGGTGCCAGTGCACTCTCTGGACTCACTGCACTGCATCCCCAGTGGTGCCAGTGTACTCTCTGGACTCACTGCAGTGCATCCCCAGTGATGCCAGTGCAGTCTCTGGACTCACTGCACTGCATCTCCAGTGGTGCCAGTGCACTCTCTGGACTCACTGCACTGCATCCCCAGTGGTGCCAGTGCACTCTCTGGACTCACTGCACTGCATCCCCAGTGGTGCCAGTGCACTCTCTGGACTCACTGCTCTGCATCCCCAGTGGTGCCAGTGCACTCTCTGGACTAACTGCACTGCATCCCCACTGGTGCCAGTGCACTCTCTGGACTCACTGCACTGCATCCCCAGTGGTGACAGTGCACTCTCTGAACTCACTGCACTGCATCCCCAGTGGTGCCAGTGCACTCTCTGGAGTCACTGCACTGCATTACCAGTGGTGCCAGTGCACTCTCTGGACTCACTGCACTGCATCCCCAGTGGTGCCAGTGCACTCTCTGGAGTCACTGCACTGCATCACCAATGGTGCCAGTGCACTCTCTGGACTCACTGCACTGCATCCCCAGTGGTGCCAGTGCACTCTCTGGACTCACTGCAGTGCATCCCCAGTGATGCCAGTGCACTCTCTGGACTCACTGCACTGCATCCCCAGTGGTGCCAGTGCACTCTCTGGACTCACTGCACTGCATCCCCAGTGATGCCAGTGCACTCTCTGGACTCACTGCAATGCATCCCCAGTGGTGCCAGTGCACTCTCTGGACTCACTGCACTGCATCCCCAGTGGTGCCAGTGCACTCTCTGGACTCACTGCACTGAATCCCGACTGGTGCCAATGCACTCTCTGGACCCATTGCACTGCATCCCCACCGGTGCACGTGAACTCTCTGGACTCACTGCACTGCATCTCCACTGGTGCCAGTGCACTCTCTGGACTCACTGCACTGCATCCCCAGTGGTGCCAGTGCACTCTCTGGACTCACTGCACTGCATCCCCACTGGTGCCACTGCATTCTCTGGACTCACTGCACTGCATCCCCACTGGTGGCAGTGCTCTCTCTGGACTCACTGCACTGCTTCACCACTGGTGCCAGTGAACTCTCTGGACTCACTGCACTGCATCCCCACTGGTGCCAGTGCACTCTCTGGACTCACTGCACTGCATCCCCACTGGTGCCAGTGCACTCTCTGGACCCACTGCACTGCATCCCCACTGATGCCAGTGCATTCTCTGGACTGACTGCACTGCATCCCCAGTGGTGCCAGTGAACTCTCTGGACTCACTGCACTTCATCCCCAGTGGTGCCAGTGCACTCTCTGGACTCACTGCACTGCATCCCCACTGGTGCCAGTGCACTCTCTGGAGTCACTGCACTGCTTCCCCAGTGCTTCCAGTGAACGCTCTGGACTCACTGCACTGCTCCCCAGTGGTGCCAGTGCACTCTCTGGACTCACTGCACTGCATCCCCAGTGGTGCCAGTACAGTCTCTGGACTCACTGCACTGCATCCCCAGTGGTGCCAGTGCACTCTCTGGACCCACAGCACTGCATCCCCAATGGTGCCAGTGCACTCTCTGGACTCTCTGCACTGCATCCCCAGTGGTGCCAGTGCACTCTCTGGACTCACTGCAGTGCATCCCCAGTGATGCCAGTGCAGTCTCTGGACTCACTGCACTGCATCTCCAGTGGTGCCAGTGCACTCTCTGGACTCACTGCACTGCATCCCCAGTGGTGCCAGTGCACTCTCTGGACTCACTGCACTGCATCCCCAGTGGTGCCAGTGCACTCTCTGGACTCACTGCTCTGCATCCCCAGTGGTGCCAGTGCACTCTCTGGACTAACTGCACTGCATCCCCAGTGGTGCCAGTGCACTCTCTGGACTCACTGCACTGCATCCCCAGTGGTGACAGTGCACTCTCTGAACTCACTGCACTGCATCCCCAGTGGTGCCAGTGCACTCTCTGGAGTCACTGCACTGCATCCCCAGTGGTGCCAGTGCACTCTCTGGACTCACTGCACTGCATCCCCAGTGGTGCCAGTGCACTCTCTGGAGTCACTGCACTGCATCACCAATGGTGCCAGTGCACTCTCTGGACTCACTGCACTGCATCCCCAGTGGTGCCAGTGCACTCTCTGGACTCACTGCAGTGCATCCCCAGTGATGCCAGTGCACTCTCTGGACTCACTGCACTGCATCCCCAGTGGTGCCAGTGCACTCTCTGGACTCACTGCAGTGCATCCCCAGTGATGCCAGTGCACTCTCTGGAGTCACTGCACTGCATCCCCAGTGGTGCCAGTGCACTCTCTGGACTCACTGCACTGCATCCCCAGTGGTGCCAGTGCACTCTCTGGACTCACTGCACTGAATCCCGACTGGTGCCAATGCACTCTCTGGACCCATTGCACTGCATCCCCACCGGTGCACGTGAACTCTCTGGACTCACTGCACTGCATCTCCACTGGTGCCAGTGCACTCTCTGGAGTCACTGCACTGCATCCCCAGTGGTGCCAGTGCACTCTCTGGACTCACTGCACTGCATCCCCACTGGTGCCACTGCATTCTCTGGACTCACTGCACTGCATCCCCACTGGTGGCAGTGCTCTCTCTGGACTCACTGCACTGCTTCACCACTGGTGCCAGTGAACTCTCTGGACTCACTGCACTGCATCCCCAGTGGTGCCAGTGCACTCTCTGAACTCACTGCACTGCATCCCCACTGGTGCCAGTGCACTCTCTGGACCCACTGCACTGCATCCCCACTGGTGCCAGTGCACTCTCTGGACCCACTGCACTGCATCCCCACTGGTGCCAGTGCACTCTCTGGACTCACTGCACTTCATCCCCAGTGGTGCCAGTGCACTCTCTGGACTCACTGCACTGCATCCCCAGTGGTGCCAGTGCACAGTCTGGAGTCACTGCACTGCTTCCCCAGTGCTTCCAGTGAACGCTCTGGACTCACTGCACTGCTTCCCCAGTGGTGCCAGTGCACTCCCTGGACTCACTGCACTGTATCCTCTCTGTTGCCAGTGCTCTCTCTGGACTCACTGCACTGCATCACCAGTGATGCCAGTGCACTCTCTGGACTCACTGCACTGCATCCCCACTGGTGCCAGTGCACTCTCTGGACTCACTGCACTGCATCCCCAGTGGTGCCAGTGCACTGTCTGGACTCACTGCACTTTATCACCACTGGTGCCAGTGCACTCTCTGGACTCACTGCACTGCATCCCCAGTGGTGCCAGTGCACTCTCTGGACTCACTGCACTGCATCCCCTCTGGTGCCAGTGCACTCTCTGGACTCACTGCACTGCATCCCCAGTGGTGCCAGTGCACTCTCTGGACCCACTGCACTGCATCCCCAGTGGTGCCAGTGCACTCTCTGGAGTCACTGCACTGCATCCCCAGTGGTGCCAGTGCACTCTCTGGACTCACTGCAGTGCATCCCCAGTGGTGCCAGTGCACTCTCTGGACCCACAGCACTGCATCCCCAGTGGTGCCAGTGCACTCTCTGGACTCACTGCACTTCATCCCCACTGGTGCCAGTGCACTCTCTGGAGTCACTGCACTGCATCCCCAGTGGTGCCAGTGCACTCTCTGGACTCACTGCACTGCATCCCCAGTGCTGCCAGTGCACTCTCTGGACTCACTGCACTGCATCCCCAGTGGTGCCAGTGCACTCTCTGGAGTCACTGCACTGCATACCCAGTGGTGCCAGTGCACTCTCTGGACCCACAGCATTGCACCCCCAGTGGTGCCAGTGCACTCTCTGGACTCACTGCACTGCATCCCCAGTGGTGCCAGTGCACTCTCTGGACTCACTGCACTGCATCCCGACTGGTGCCAGTGCACTCTCTGGAATCACTGCACTGCATCCCCAGTGGTGCCAGTGCACTCTCTGGACTCACTGCACTGCATCCCCAGTGGTGCCAGTGCACTCTCTGGACTCACTGCACTGCATCCCCACTGGTGCCAGTGCACTCTCTGGACTCACTGCACTGCATCCCCAGTGGTGCCAGTGCACTCTCTGGACTCACTGCACTGCATCCCCAGTGGTGCCAGTGCACTCTCTGGACTCAATGCACTGCATCCCCAGTGGTGCCAGTGCACTCTCTGGACCCACTGCACTGCATCCCCAGTGGTGCCAGTGCACTCTCTGGACTCACTGCACTGCATCCCCACTGGTGCCAGTGCACTCTCTGGACTCACTGCACTGCATCCCCAGTGGTGCCAGTGCACTCTCTGGACTCACTGCACTGCATCCCCAGTGGTGCCAGTGCACTCTCTGGACTCACTGCACTGCATCCCCAGTGGTGCCAGTGCACTCTCTGGACTCACTGCACTGCATCCCCGCTGGTGCCAGTGCACTCTCTGGCCTCACTGCACTGCATCCCCAGTGGTGCCAGTGCACTCTCTGGACTCACTGCACTGCATCCCCAGTGGTGCCAGTGCACTCTCTGGACTCACTGCACTGCATCCCCACTGGTGCCAGTGCACTCTCTGGACCCACTGCACTGCATCCCCAGTGGTGCCAGTGCACTCTCTGGACTCACTGCACTGCATCCCCAGTGGTGCCAGTGCACTCTCTGGACTCACTGCACTGCATCCCCAGTGGTGCCAGTGCACTCTCTGGAGTCACTGCACTGCATCATCCCCAGTGGTGCCAGTGCACTCTCTGGACTCACTGCACTGCATCCCCAGTGGTGCCAGTGCACTCTCTGGACTCACTGCAGTGCATCCCCAGTGATGCCAGTGCACTCTCTGGACTCACTGCACTGCATCCCCAGTGGTGCCAGTGCACTCTCTGGACTCACTGCAGTGCATCCCCAGTGATGCCAGTGCACTCTCTGGAGTCACTGCACTGCATCCCCAGTGGTGCCAGTGCACTCTCTGGACTCACTGCACTGCATCCCCAGTGGTGCCAGTGCACTCTCTGGACTCACTGCACTGCATCCCCACTGGTGCCAGTGCACTCTCTGGACCCACTGCACTGCATCCCCAGTGGTGCCAGTGCACTCTCTGGACTCACTGCACTGCATCCCCACTGGTGCCAGTGCACTCTCTGGAGTCACTGCACTGCATCCCCAGTGGTGCCAGTGCACTCTCTGGACTCACTGCACTGCATCCCCACTGGTGCCAGTGCACTCTCTGGACTCACTGCACTGCATCCCCACTGGTGCCAGTGCACTCTCTGGACTCACTGCACTGCATCCCCACTGGTGCCAGTGCACTCTCTGGACTCACTGCACTGCATCCCCAGTGGTGCCAGTGCACTCTCTGGACTCACTGCACTGCATCCCCACTGGTGCCAGTGCACTCTCTGGACCCACTGCACTGCATCCCCAGTGGTGCCAGTGCACTCTCTGGACTCACTGCACTGCATCCCCAGTGGTGCCAGTGCACTCTCTGGACTCACTGCACTGCATCCCCAGTGGTGCCAGTGCACTCTCTGGACTCACTGCACTGCATCCCCAGTGGTGCCAGTGCACTCTCTGGAGTCACTGCACTGCATCCCCAGTGGTGCCAGTGCACTCTCTGGACTCACTGCACTGCATCCCCAGTGGTGCCAGTGCACTCCCTGGACTCACTGCACTGCATCCCAGTGGTGCCAGTGCACTCTCTGGACTCACTGCACTGCATCCCCAGTGATGCCAGTGCACTCTCTGGACTCACTGCACTGCATCCCCAGTGGTGCCAGTGCACTCTCTGGACTCACTGCACTGCATCCCCAGTGGTGCCAGTGCACTCTCTGGACTCACTGCACTGCATCCCCACTGGTGCCAGTGCACTCTCTGGACTCACTGCACTGCATCCCCAGTGGTGCCAGTGCACTCTCTGGACTCACTGCACTGCATCCCCTCTGGTGCCAGTGCACTCTCTGGACTCACTGCACTGCATCCCCAGTGGTGCCAGTGCACTCTCTGGACTCACTGCACTGCATCCCCAGTGGTGCCAGTGCACTCTCTGGAGTCACTGCACTGCATCCCCAGTGGTGCCAGTGCACTCTCTGGACTCACTGCAGTGCATCCCCAGTGGTGCCAGTGCACTCTCTGGACCCACTGCACTGCATCCCCAGTGGTGCCAGTGCACTCTCTGGACTCACTGCACTGCATCCCCACTGGTGCCAGTGCACTCTCTGGAGTCACTGCACTGCATCCCCAGTGGTGCCAGTGCACTCTCTGGACTCACTGCACTGCATCCCCAGTGCTGCCAGTGCACTCTCTGGACTCACTGCACTGCATCCCCAGTGGTGCCAGTGCACTCTCTGGAGTCACTGCACTGCATCCCCAGTGGTGCCAGTGCACTCTCTGGACCCACAGCATTGCATCCCCAGTGGTGCCAGTGCACTCTCTGGACTCACTGCACTGCATCCCCAGTGGTGCCAGTGCACTCTCTGGACTCACTGCACTGCATCCCACTGGTGCCAGTGCACTCTCTGGAATCACTGCACTGCATCCCCAGTGGTGCCAGTGCACTCTCTGGACTCACTGCACTGCATCCCCAGTGGTGCCAGTGCACTCTCTGGACTCACTGCACTGCATCCCCACTGGTGCCAGTGCACTCTCTGGACTCACTGCACTGCATCCCCAGTGGTGCCAGTGCACTCTCTGGACTCACTGCACTGCATCCCCAGTGGTGCCAGTGCACTCTCTGGACTCACTGCACTGCATCCCCAGTGGTGCCAGTGCACTCTCTGGACCCACTGCACTGCATCCCCAGTGGTGCCAGTGCACTCTCTGGACTCACTGCACTGCATCCCCACTGGTGCCAGTGCACTCTCTGGACTCACTGCACTGCATCCCCAGTGGTGCCAGTGCACTCTCTGGACTGTCACTGCACTGCATCCCCAGTGGTGCCAGTGCACTCTCTGGACTCACTGCACTGCATCCCCAGTGGTGCCAGTGCACTCTCTGGACTCACTGCACTGCACCCCGCTGGTGCCAGTGCACTTTCTGGCCTCACTGCACTGCATCCCCAGTGGTGCCAGTGCACTCTCTGGACTCACTGCACTGCATCCCCAGTGGTGCCAGTGCACTCTCTGGACTCACTGCACTGCATCCCCACTGGTGCCAGTGCACTCTCTGGACCCACTGCACTGCATCCCCAGTGGTGCCAGTGCACTCTCTGGAGTCACTGCTCTGCATCCCCAGTGGTGCCAGTGCACTCTCTGGACTCACTGCACTGCATCAACAGTGGTGCCAGTGCACTCTCTGGACTCATTGCACTGCATCCCCAGTGGTGCCAGTGCACTCTCTGGACTCACTGCACTGCACTCCCAGTGGTGCCAGTGCACTCTCTGGACTCACTGCACTGCATCCCCAGTGGGGCCAGTGCACTCTCTGGACTCACCGGGGTGCATCCCCAGTGGTGCCAGTGCACTCTCTGGTCTCAGAGCACTGCATCCCCAGTGGTGCCAGTGCACTCTCTGGACTCACTGCACTGCATCCCCAGTGCTGCCAGTGCACTCTCTGGACTCACTGCACTGCATCCCCAGTGGTGCCAGTGCACTCATGGACTCACTGCACTGTGGTGCCAGTGCACTCTCTGGACTCACTCACTGCATCCCCAGTGGGGCCAGTGCACTCTCCGCTGAAGTGCATCCCCACTGGTGCCAGTGCACTCTCTGGACTCACTGCACTGCATCCCCAGTGGTGCCAGTGCACTCTCTGGACCCACAGCATTGCATCCCCAGTGGTGCCAGTGCACTCTCTGGACTCACTGCACTGCATCCCGACTGGTGCCAGTGCACTCTCTGGACTCACTGCACTGCATCCCCAGTGGTGCCAGTGCACTCTCTGGAGTCACTGCACTGCATCCCCAGTGGTGCCAGTGCACTCTCTGGACTCACTGCACTGCATCCCCACTGATGCCAGTGCACTCTCTGGAGTCACTGCAGTGCATCCCCAGTGGTGCCAGTGCACTCTCTGGACTCACTGCACTGCATCCCCAGTGGTGCCAGTGCACTCTCTGGACTCAATGCACTGCATCCCCAGTGGTGACAGTGCACTCTCTGGACTCACTGCACTGCATCCCCACTGGTGCCAGTGCACTCTCTGGACCCACTGCACTGCATCCCCAGTGGTGCCAGTGCACTCTCTGGAGTCACTGCACTGCATCCCCAGTGCTGCCAGTGCACTCTCTGGACTCACTGCACTGCATCCCCACTGGTGCCAGTGCAGTCTCTGGACTCACTGCACTGCATCCCCAGTGGTGCCAGTGCACTCTCTGGTGTCACTGCACTGCATCCCCAGTGGTGCCAGTGCACTCTCTGGAGTCACTGCTCTGCATCCCCAGTGGTGCCAGTGCACTCTCTGGACTCACTGCACTGCATCACCAGTGGTGCCAGTGCACTCTCTGGACTCATTGCACTGCATCCCCAGTGGTGCCAGTGCACTCTCTGGACTCACTGCACTGCATTCCCAGTGGTACCAGTGCACTCTCTGGACTCACTGCACTGCATCCCCAGTGGTGCCAGTGCACACTCTGGAGTCACTGCACTGCTTCCCCACTGGTGCCAGTGCACGCTCTGGACTCAATGCACTGCTAACCCAGTGGTGCCAGTGCACTCTCTGGACTCACTGCAGTGCATCCCCAGTGGTGCCAGTGCACTCTCTGGACTCACTGCACTGCATCCCCAGTGGGGCCAGTGCACTCTCTGGACTCACTGCACTGCATCCCCAGTGGTGCCAGTGCACTCTCTGGACTCACTGCACTGCATCCCCAGTGGTGCCAGTGCACTCTCTGGACTCACTGCACTGCATCCCCAGTGCTGCCAGTGCACTCTCTGGACCCACTGCACTGCATCCCCAGTGGTGCCAGTGCACTCTATGGACTCACTGCACTGCATCCCCACTGGTGCCAGTGCACTCTCTGGAGTCACTTCACTGCATCCCCAGTGGTGCCAGTGCACTCTCTGGACTCACTGCACTGCATCCCCAGTGGGGCCAGTGCACTCTCTGGACTCACTACACTGCTTCCCCAGTGGTGCCAGTGCACACTCTGGAGTCACTGCACTGCTTCCCCAGTGCTTCCAGTGCACGCTCTGGACTCACTGCACTGCTTCCCCACTGGTGCCAGTGCAATCTCGGGACTCACTGCACTGCATCCCCACTGGTGGCAGTGCTCTCTCTGGACTCACTGCACTGCTTCACCACTGGTGCCAGTGCACTCTATGGACTCACTGCACTGCATCCCCACTGGTGCCAGTGCACTCTCTGGACTCACTGCACTGCATCCCCAGTGGTGCCAGTGCACTCTCTGGACTCACAGCACTGCATCCCCAGTGGTGCCAGTGCACTCTCTGGACTCACTGCACTGCACCCCACTGGTGCCAGTGCACTCTCTGGACCCACTGCACTGCATCCCCTCTGGTGCCAGTGCACTCCCTGGAGTCACTGCACTGCATCCCCAGTGGTGCCAGTGCACTCTCTGGACTCACTCCACTGCATCCCCAGTGGTGCCAGTGCACTCTCTGGACTCACTGCACTGCATCCCCACTGGTGCCAGTGCACTCTCTGGACTCACTGCACTGCATCAACAGTGGTGCCAGTGCACTCTCTGGACTCACTGTACTGCATCCCGACTGGT